>NC_142867.1:51432500-51739000 GCF_051225735.1 Oryctolagus cuniculus | reverse complement strand
GCGCTCCCTTTGGGTTCAACTATTGAAGTTTATATGCATCAAACTTTTTCTTTAAATGAGCTCAAATGTCTATCTCTTGAATTCTCCCAAAACCCTCACAGCACGAAGTCCCACAGCTCTGTACACATCCTTTTCTATCTTAAAATTAAGGTTAGGGATATGTCTGATTATCTTTGAGCCTCCCCTGTACTTGCACTTTTGTACACATAAAATTTTTCTTTGTTACTTTGGGCTAGATACGAATAACTACGATACACTACTGTTTTAGACAATCTTCAAAAAGGCCTTTCACTACTTGGCAGAACAATCACAGGGGTGAGCGGACTGAACGCTGGACTCTGGCGTGGGACTTGAAGCCCACAGAACTACATTATAATCCTGAGTCCATCATTTCCCCTTTCAGGATAAGTTCACTCATTTGCAATCAGGTGACTGGACAAAGTGAAAGAGACCTTTTCTGATCGCGCCCTAGGGGGCTCATAAGTCGGACGGACCCACCAAGGAAAGGGACGCGATCTAAGGACACACACCCTGGGTCTAGACCGCCCCGGCGGTACAAGGCCGCCTCCGAGTCAAGTCCCGTCTCTCTATCGTCCAGAGCACGAGGGATCGTTTTGGACCTCTGGGAATCTACTCCGGTGAGGGAACTCGAGAGGCGGACTCGACCACTTCATCGAGGCCTTGAGAATAGCGAAATGCGCCGTGGGGAAAAGGCTGCACCGGCTACCGACCGCAGCTCGCCAGGCCAGGCCGGAGATGCTGAATCACTGCCGGAGCCCTCCCGCAGACTGGGGTTCCCATGCCCCGTGGCCTCGGGCCGCTCTAAGAACGGCAGGAGAATTGGTTCGCCATCCCCAAGTCACTGGGACCTCTGCCCTAAACCTTCGAAGGATCGGGACCCAACGCACCATGGTTCCGTCGCCGGCCTGGCTGCAGGACTCCTAGCGAAGGTGCGGAGTAAGGAACGCAGCCGAAACTACCGCTCGGCGATCTACAGAAAAGGCTGCGGGGTTTTGACGGCGGCAGCGCAGGGTAGATCAGTCTATTCCGGAGCTATCGATAGGTTTCCAGCGCTTCCTCGCGCCCTCCTGCGTGGGCGGGGCCCTGGGAGAAGGAGGAACTGAGATTGGCGGGAAACGTAGGCCCGGAGTGCCGGCAGTGGCTAAACAGCAGCTCGTAGCCCGTCCTGGAGTCTCAGGTTCATCGTCCTCAGAGATTTGAGCTGTGTGTGTCTGAGAAGAACGAGGCTTCAGGAAAGGCCACAGAATAACGCCTGTTTATGTGTGTCAGCCATACTCTTCCTCGAGTATCTTGCTGGTGTGCGTTCTTTGCTTTGCACTTATGAATCCTCTGCCTTCCTTAAATCTCTTCTTCGAAGACCCTGATACCAGCAGCCCTTCATTTTTTATCACTGTTGTTTTCCTCCTCCAGACTTTGAACTACTGTCTTTCCATGCCCTCAGAACCAAGCAGACACCCGATAGATTAGATTAGGCCGCTGAGAATAAAAGGACTTTTTCTTCTGAATTATCTATTTTCTTTTCGAAAGGATCTTCTGGCAAATCCCCAAATGAACTAGTTTGAGACAGCTCTGAGCATAGCTGCCAATAACACCTACCAACTGGTAATTCTCTTTTTAAAGAAGAGGTGAGTGCCTAGATTAAGGTGACATTGGAGCTGAAAGCATCCCTTCGGGATGAGAGTTTTGCATGTACAAGAACTGGCTCAGGTGGTGTGGTCAGGTTCGCAGCAGCGTAGAATCACACTGTTTAGAAACCTTTGCATGTATGTGTTTGGACACTTTCTTGTCTTCAACATTTTGCAGGTCAAACAAAGATGCCCTGGTATTCTGCATTCTGAACATATATTTACCCAGATCCCTATTGTTTGATATTTAGGTCCTTCCTAATAACTCACGAACTGTTCCTATATATGTTTAACATCCATATTCTTTTCTTTTGAGTCAGTTCTAGGAAATGGAATTACAGGTTCAAATGAAATGTATAATTTTAAGGCTTTTCATGAAAAAAGCTAAATTGGCTTTTAGAAAAGTTTTACTGTTAGGTCCTCAACTGTAGTATATGGGGTTGCCCCCCTCAAATTTGCAACAATGGTTATTGTCATTTTTAAAGTAACAGATTAAATTAATAGTTCATCTTTTTGATGTACACATTCCTAGCATGTATGAAGTGCTTAATAAATATTGGCAAAGGGAATAAAGAATGTTGAATGAGTGACTAAATGTCCATTTAAAAATTGTCATGTAACATATTTATGGTTATGTGTTGCATACAAATCTGTCAGTTCTTTTACATATAAAATTATATTAAACTATTTTTAATACTATTAAAAAGTTATAGCCATTTTATTTTCATAAATATTTCTGAAATATTTATGAAATGTATTATATTTTCAGTAGTTGTATAGTGTTCTATTGTGTGGAAATGAGATAATTTACCTTACTATTGGTGAGCAATTAGATTCTTTCCAAATTTTTGCTATTATAAAAATACCATAATGATGATTATACATTATTTGGTGTACTTTCCTGATTACCTCCTTATGATGAATTCATAGAAGTAGAATTGTGGGGTCAGAGGGGATGCACATTTGTAGTTAAGATTTATATGGCTAAGTTGCAAAAAAATATTATATCTGTTTACATTCTACAGTGCCTGAGAATCCTCTTTCATTGTACCCTCACCAACATTGGATATTGTGAGTACACTGTGCAGTTATCAAGTTGATAGGCAGGGAAAAAAAAAAACTCTTGCTTTAATTTTCTTTGTAGTTTTTGATTACTAGTAAAAAATCTTTTAATGTATTTCCTGCTGTTTGTTATGTTAGTAAACTGTACTTCATTCTTTTCTCAATTTATTATTACGTTACTCATTTTCTCATTCATTTGTTGGCACTCCCTGTCAATAGGGATGGTAACCTCTTATTAGGTTACTTTTTTTTTTTAATATTTTATTTATTTATTTGAGAGGTAGAGTTAGAGACAGTGAGAGAGACAGAGAGAGAGGTTTTCCATCTGCTGGTTCACTCCCAGATGGCTGCAACGGCCGGAGCTGTGCCAATCCGAAGCCAGGAGCCAGAAGCTTCTTCCAGGTCTCCCACGTGAGTGCAGGGGCCCAAGGACTTGAGCCATCTTCTACTGCTATCCCAGGCCATAGCAGCGAGCTGGATTGGAAGAGGAGCAGCCAGGACTTGAGCCAGCGCCCATATAGGATGCTGGCGCCATAGGTGGAGAATTAACTTATTGTGCATGGAGCATAGGTTACTTTTACAGAAGATTTTTGAATACAAAAAAAAGAAACTCCTTGAAGGTAGCTCAAGTGAAAATGAGGAGGGAAATTTGTTATTCCAGAGAGTTAGGGAACCACTTAACTGTCCAGGGATAGGAATTTTTTTGTCTTTTTTTTTTTTTTTTTTTTTTTTTGACAGGCAGAGTTAGTGAGAGAGAGAGAGAGAGAGAGAGAGAGAGAGAAAGGTCTTCCTTCCATTGGTTCAGCCCCCAAATGGCTGCTACAGCCGGTGCACTGTGCCGATCCGAAGCCAGGAGCCAGGTGCTTCTTCCTGGTCTCCCTTGGGGTGCAGGGCCCAAGCACCTAGGCCATCCTCCACTGCCTTCCCGGGCCACAGCAGAGAGCTGGACTGTACTCATCAAACCTTCATTGAGTGAATACATGAAAGAACAGCAGATACCTGCAAAACCTGTCCTTTTGGTTATTGTTTCCTGAGCAAATATTCAGGGCTCTGTGACTTAGAAATTGGCTGGACTCTTCAGAGTAACACTTATTAAAGCTCTATTTGTAGACCAATAGAAGAAGGAACATTTGGTTGGCTTTTGTCAAAAGTGAAAGTCTGGGGCTGGTGCTGTGGTGAAGTGGGTGAAGCTGCTACCTGCAGTGCCACCATCCCATATGGGTGCCATTTTGAGTCCTGGCTGCACCCCAAGGGGCAACCAGGACAGAATCTGGCGCCCCGACTGGGACTAGAACCCCGTGTGCCGGCGCTGCAAGGCGGGGGATTAGCCGATTGAGCCGCGGCGCCAGCCGATACAGCTTTATCCTTAACTGGTAGCTAAAAAATGATTAGTAAAGATAATGTGTAGGGGCCGGTGCCATGGCTCAATAGGCTAATCCTCTGCCTGTGGCGCTGGCACAATGGGTTCTAGTCCCGGTCGGGGGCACCGGATTCTGTCCCAGTTGCTCCTCTTCCAGTCCAGCTCTCTGCTGTGGCCCAAGTGCTTGGGTTTTGCACCCGTATGGGAGACCAGGAGAAGCTCCTGGCTTCGGATCAGCACAGTGCGCCGGTGGCAGCGCGCTGGCCGTAGTGGCCATTGGAGGGTGAACCAACAGAAAAGGAAGACCTGTCTCTCTCTCTCACTGTCCACGCTGCCAGTCAAAAAAAAAAAAAAATTAAAAAAAGAAAAAGATATTGTATAGGAAGATTGGGTCAGCAAACATAGCACTACTTCTTTGAACATCATTGGTAAGCAATCCCTGGATTTTTAAGAATCAGATAAAAGTAAATTCTTTTTTTTTTTTTTTTTTTTTGACAGGCAGAGTGGACAGTGAGAGAGAGAGACAGAGAGAAAGGTCTTCCTTTGCCGTTGGTTCACCCTCCAATGGCCGCCGCGGACAGCGCGCTGCGGCCAGTGCACCGCGCTGATCCGATGGCAGGAGCCAGGAGCCAGGAGCCAGGTGCTTTTCCTGGTCTCTCATGGGGTGCAGGGCCCAAGCACCTGGGCCATCCTCCACTGCACTCCCTGGCCACAGCAGAGAGCTGGCCTGGAAGAGGGGCAACCGGGACAGAATCCGGCGCCCTGACCGGGACTAGAACCCGATGTGCCGGCGCCGCTAGGCGGAGGATTAGCCTAGTGAGCCGCGGCGCCGGCCTAAAAGTAAATTCTAAATAAAAGATGGAAATTTTCCCTCATGGACACATAAATTTTATTATGGTGTTGTGCTTAGCAACTGTAACTGGTATATTGAACAAATGGAATGTACCAGATGCAATGTGGAAATTACTTACTATTTTCCCTCCATATATGGAGTTAATTTTTACATACTTTTGAATGAAATAAGGTACAAGTCTCATGATTTTTCTGGTTATTTAAGTAAAAAAAGTCAACTAGTCAATTATACAACTAGACACATCAGTGATTAATAAATCCAGTATCATTAAGAGTGAAGTTTCTTGGGGCCAGCACTGTGGCGCAGCAGGTTAATGCCTTGGACTGAAGTGCCAGCATCCCATATGGGCACCAGTTTTAGTCCTGGCTGCTTCTCTTCCGATCCAACTCTCTGCTGTGGCCTGGGAAAGCAGTAGAAGATGACCCAAGTCCTTGGGCCCCTGCACCCATGTGAGAGACCAGAAAAAGCTCCTAGCTCTTGGCTTCAGATCGGCACAGCTCCAGCTGTTGCTGCCATCTGGGAAGTGAACCAGCGGATGGAAAACTTCTCTGTCTCTAACTCTCTCTAACTCTGTCTTTCAAATAAATAAAATACATCTTAAAAAAAAAAAAAGGAGTGAAGTTTTTTGCCTCTCTCAACTTCCCAACTTGAGCTTGCCATGGCAAAAGAGTAAATGCTTGAGTTCCTCTCTGTTACTGCCTAAAATTTCTCTTCTAACATCCCCTACCACCACCACCACCACCAACCACAACTAGGTTGCCCTTCTTTTTCCAAGCTGAAACAGGAAGGGGTAAGAAAATTCTTAACTTGGTCAACCTATGATTATAGTATATAAACACCTTGAACTTGACAGATGTTTACTGTTGACATTTGTAACTTTATAGGTTCTTTGGAAATACATCCATTCTCACATTTACTCTAATGAAAAAATTCTTGTAATCTCTTGCTTGAACTTGAAGAAATACATTTTGTCTGGCTATCAGCTCAATGTTGTTAGTATCTGTGAGTTCACCTCTAGGTTCTTTCTGTGGAAGTTTTCCTTCCACCTGACCCTCTTGAGTAACAAATATATGATCCAAAGAAATAATCACAATGTAGGTGTGCCTTGTACTTTTGACCAGACCAAAAACTCACCTTTGCATTTAGTTAGCCAAAATGTCTTGCTCTCGAGGTTCTGCTAGAATGTTGGCTCTGTGAAGGCAGAGAATGTCTTTATTGTTCACTGTTGTATTCACCTGTGCCTAGTCCAGACACTAGTCCACTGTGACCCTAAGCCCCCTAGCTCTAGGGGCAAATATAAAAATTTTGTTGGGGTTGGCGTTGTGGTATAGCGGTCATCCCATTCAGGTGTCAGTTTGTGTCCTGGCTGCCCTACTTTTGAGATCCAACTGCCTGCTAACGGTATGGGAAAAGCAGAGGAAGACGGGTCAAGTGTTTGGACTCCATCCACCCACATGGGAGACCTGGATGAAACTCCTGGCTCCTGGGTTCTACCTGGCTCAGCCTTAGCTTTTATAGCCATTTGGGGATTGAGGCAGCGGTTGAAAGATCTCTCTCTCTCTCTCTCTCTCTCTCTTTACCCCCGTCTCATTATGATTTTCAAAATAAATAAATAAATAATTTTTAAAAGATTTATTTGAGGCAGAGTTATAGAGAAAGGGAGAGACAGAGGGAAGGTCTTCCATCTGCTGGTTCACTCTGCAAATGGTTGTAACAGCCAGAGCTGGGCTGATCTGAAGCCGGGAGCCTCCAGGTCTCCCATGCAGTTGCAGGAGCCCAAGCACTTGGGCTATCTTACACTACTTTCCCAGGCTGTAGCAGAGAGCTGGATCAGAAGAGGAGCTGCTGGGACATGAACTGGTGCCATATGGAATGCTGGTGCCGCCGGTGGAGGCTTAGCCTACTATGTCACAGCACTGCCCCCAATAAATCATTTTTAAAAATTCTATTAAAGCCTCTCCCAGGGGATGAGGTGAGGAAAAAGTCATGTCCACACATGACACACCAAAGACTTTCTGTGTCTTCTAAATTGTCATCTTTCTCTGACCTGGAAGTGGGTGGACAATTTTAGAGCTGCAAAAGCGACTCCCTTCCTCTTTTTTGGGAATTTTTACTTTTGTAGTTTTGCATTTTGCTGTACAATATGGGAATAGTCGGCATTTTACTTTCTTGGAATTTCAGCTAAAACTGAGAATCTTGTTTTAACAACCCAAGACATATACACACCACTTACTTGGTATTTATTTGTTTACATTGATTTTCCATATATTATATATATATATATATTTTTTTTTGACAGGCAGAGTGGACAGTGAGAGAGAGAGACAGAGAGAAAAGTCTTCCTTTGCCATTGGTTCACCCTCCAATGGCTGCCGTGGCCGGCGCGCTGCGGCCAGTGCACCGCGCTGATCCAATGGTAGGAGCCAGGTACTTCTCCTGGTCTCCCATGGGGTGCAGGGCCCAGGCACTTGGGCCATCCTCCACTGCATTCCCGGGCTACAGCAGAGAGCTGGCCTGGAAGAGGGGCAACTGGGACAGAATCCGGCGCCCCGACCGGGACTAGAACCCGGTGTGCTGGCGCCACAAGGCGGAGGATTAGCCTAGTGAGCCGCGGCGCCGGCCGTCCATATATTATAAACCCTTGGAAGACAGCAAGTATGTCATATTTTCCTTAGTGTATGCATCTAATGTGTCACATAGACTTGGTGCTCAATAAGTTTAGTTTAAAAAGGTAGTGAAGAATAAAAATACTTTAGTAATGGTAATAATAATTCCAGATACATTACATAGTACCAAAGACTGACATTCAAAACTCTGTTTCCAGCATCTTCTAATAGGTATTTTTTTTACTTTGGAAATATTTATAGCAAAATTGTGGAACTGCTTGTACTTCCATGTCACTGTGCTGAATAGTCTCTGTTACCCCTTTAGATTCACTTCACCTGTATGGATTATGTCATCAAAATCCCTTTGCCCCTGACTTTTGGTTAGGCTCAGATAGATGGAAGGTACTAGCAGGAGATCAAAAAGCAATAGGAGATAAATATCTGTGTTTATTAACCTCATGTCCTCTGTGTTGGCTACACGTTTGCAATGGTACTGCATCACTCCTTGCTGTTTGCCTGCTTACATTCTGATTACACTCAGTCACCCCTGTAAAATTCTTTTTTCTCAAAATTTGTTTGAGAGGCAGGGAGAAAGAGAGAGAGAAGAGAGCTTTCTCCTCCCTAAATGCCCACAGATGCCAGGGCTGAAGGAAACTGGGAACTCAATCTAGGTCTCCCATAGGAGTGGCAGGAACCCAATTAAGCCATCACTGCTGCCTCCCAGGGTCTGCCTTGGCAGGAAGTGGGAGTCAGGAACCGGAAGTGGGAATTGAATCCCTCTACTCTAATGTGGGAGGTAGGCATCTTAACCTAAATGCCTGCCCTCTGATAGCCTTTAGATAGCTCACTCTAATGTAGCTTTGTTTATACCTACTCCTGTTCCACCCGTTTCTTTCATTTTTCCTTCTTCCCTCCCTCCCTCTTTTCTTTCCTCCCTTCCATACTCTCTCCCTCTTTGTCTCTCTTTACTGGTTATTCAGCAGCTAAGTTGTCTTCTGCTAATAAACAACACTTGGAATGAAGCAAATTAGAATTAATAAACATATTGGGAAGAGAAACAATTTAGAATTATACCTAAAGTATATAATATAATTTCCTTCTCTCAGTGTGTTACCAAAAATGAGGGCTATTTAAAAACCATTATCATACTTGAGTTGTGTAGAAATATTTTTCCCAGAAATTAAGCAGTTGTTCCAGAATATCATCTAGGTAATTGAGTAACAATAAATATTACATGTCCGTGGGAAATTGTCTACTTGACCTTTACTAGTTTTTATAATTCTACAAAATCTTGAAATAACTAACATTAGTCTTTAAATTGGAGAAGCAGTGTTGCTTTTGTGGCCTATTCTTCTTACAAAATACCCTTATTGTGGTCAGGGAGTGCAATGGAGGATGGCCCAAGTGCTTGGGCCCTGCACCCCATGGGAGACCAGGATAAATACCTGGCTCCTGCCATCAGATCAGCGCGGTGCGCCAGCTGCAGCGCGCTGGCCGCAGCGGCCATTGGAGGGTGAACCAACGGCAAAAGGAAGACCTTTCTCTCTCTCTCTCTCACTGTCCACTCTGCCTGTCAAAAATAAAAAATAAAAAATAAAGAAAAGAACCACTGTGTATCCTAAGCCAGATCCCCAAAACACGCTGAGAGGAACTGAAAGCCATTAAAACCCTAAGAGACCAAATGTCTCTTGATTAGTCTACCAGGGGAACTTTTATATAGGGGCCACTCTGAAGAATTTGGCCAACCACCTTCAACTTATAAAGTCACCAATATCTGCATAAAAGTGATGAAAAGAGCAGGTTTTGGCCTCAGACAGTTCTCATTCATTCAACTGTTGTTTGTTGATTACTTTGCTATATGTCAAACTCTATTGCTAAAATGTTGAGAAAATCTCATAAACAAAGTAGTTGGAAATACCTAAGGGTACTCTGAGAATCTAATCTAATATATTTATAAGTTCATTAAAAATATATATATTTTTTGACAGGCAGAGTGGACAGTGAGAGAGAGAGAGAGAGACAGAGAGAAAGGTCTTCCTTTGCGTTGGTTCACTCCCCAGTGGCCGCTGCAGCCGGTGCACCACGCTGATCCGAAGCCAGGAGCCAGGTGCTTCTCCTGGTCTCCCATGTGGGCGCAGGGCCCAAGGGCTTGGGCCATCCTCCACTGCACTCCTGGGCCACAGCAGAGAGCTGGACTGGAAGAGGAGCAACTGGGACAGAATCCGGTGCACCGACCCGGACTAGAACCTGGGGTGCTGGCGCCGCAGGTAGAGAGAGGATTAGCCTATTGAGCCATGGCGCCAGCCCTTAAAAATATTTTTAAAAAAGAAAGAAAATTCCTGAGGGGATCAGCAATGTGCAACAGGTTAAACCTCTACCTGCACTGCAGGCATTCTGTATTGGAGCCTCTGTGTGAGTCTGGGCTGCTCCACTTCTGATTCAACTCTGCTAATATGCCTGGGAAGGTAGTGGAAGATGGCCCGAGTATTTATGTCCCTGCCCCCAGTGTGGGAGTCTCAGATGCAGCTGCAGGCTCCTGGCTTCAACCTGGCCCAGCCTTGACCACTGTAGCCATTTGAGGAATAAATTTGGAGGGTGTCTCCCTCCCTCCCTTCCTTCCTTCCTTCCTTCCTTCCTTCCTTCCTTCCTTCCTTCCTTCCTTCCTTCCTTCCTTCCTTCCTTCCTTCCTTCCTTCCTCTCTCTCTCTCTCTCTTTCTTTCTTTCTTTAAAAAAACCTTATAGGAAGAATGGTATAGAAAAGATGAAGTTAGAGAGGAAATGGATTTGGGGCTAGAGGTATTATGAGACCTTTAGTCATAAGAAGGAGGTTGAGTGAGGCAGAAAGTTTCTAGAGGATTTTGAATAGAGGAATGTCGCTCTTGATGTTTTAAAAAGATCAAACCTGACCTTTGTGTTGAGAACAGGCTATAGGGGGCCAAGTGTATTAACAAGATTGAGGCTGTTAACAGTAATCCAAGTGAGAGATAATGATGGCTTGGACTGGAGTTGTGACAGTGAGGTTGTAGGAAGTACTTGGATTTTGGATATGGTTTGAAGACAGAGCCGATAGGATTGAATGTACTGTATAAGAGAAAGCATTCAAAATGACTCCAGTGTTTTAGCGGGAGCAAATGGAAGAATGCAATTGCAAAGAATAGAGATGAAGGAGAGTCAGGAAGAGCAGTTTTTAGGGAAAAGATGATTTTGGTTTTGTGTACTGCAAGTTTGCAATGTCTATTAGACATCTGAGTCGTGATAAGGAGCAGTAGGTTAGCCTCTGAATTCGACCTCAGAGGGGAGATCTGTCCTGACTGGAGATCCAAAATAGGGGATTATCATCATTGAGAAGTTATTTACAGCCATGAGATGTCAGTGAGAACCAGAGTTCCAAGGGTTGAATGCTAGGAGACTGCAGTATTAAGACAGAACTAAATTTATATTTGAACTTAGTCACTTAGAAGTACTGAGACCTTTGATAACTTATTTCACTCTGAACTTTTACTGTTGTTGAAACCTGTAAAATGGAGGTAATAATGGCTATTAACTTGTTTGACTACTGTGAGGAGTAAGTGAATTTCTCATTTAAAGTGCTTAGTACACTGCCTAGCATATGGTAAATACTTCATAAATATTAGCCATTACTATTGTTATTTTAGAACCGGTATTTGTCTTCTAAAATTGTTAGTTGCCCTACGGATGTTCCATACTCACATTATCAGTATAGTAACAATGCCTGTTATTATCTACATAAAAAGTGGCAAACTGGAGGTATAAATGAGCCACAACCCTCAAATCTAATCTCTTAAATAAGTTACTCTTTTAGGCAAAAGCCTTCCTTTTCATCTTGGTAGCTTTTGAAGTTCTCCTAAATGTTTAATTTTGTTTTAATCTCTTTTGACAGTTTTTGGTTATTTTTAATTTGATGTTAAGATCTACAAAGCATTGGCCGGCGCCGCGGCTCACTAGGCTAATCCTCCGCCTTGTGGCGCCGGCACACCAGGTTCTAGTCCCGGTCGGGGCGCCGGATTCTGTCCCAGTTGCCCCTCTTCCAGGCCAGCTCTCTGCTGTGGCCCAGGAGTGCAGTGGAGGATGGCTCAAGTGCTTGGGCCCTGCACCCCATGGGAGACCAGGAGAAGCACCTGGCTCCTGCCATCAGATCAGCGCGGTGCGCCAGCTGCAGCGCGCCGGCCGTGGCGGCCATTGGAGGGTGAACCAACGGCAAAAGGAAGACCTTTCTCTCTGTCTCTCTCTCTCACTGTCCACTCTGCCTGTCAAAAAAAAAAAAAAAATCTACAAAGCACAATAGTAAGAGAATGTCCTTTAAAGCTTTGACGTTTAGAACAGATAACTGCTGCGAAAAATAAGAATATATTGGTGGAATTTGAAATAGGGACACCTTTCTTTAACAAGTTTGAATAATAATTTGTCTAGAAATTGTTTCTTTCTTTATAAAGCATCTTCTCATTTTCAAAATAAACCTCTTCTTATTGTCCTGTCATAATAAAATACATTTTAATCTCAATTTTATAGAAATGTGAGATTATTTGGGAAACTCTTTTCTGTGTTAAAAACGAATATTTTTCCTTCTGATGAGTCAAAGCCAGCTTCTTTTTTTTTTTTTAAGATTTTATTTATTTATTTGAGAAGTAGTTACAGATAGTGAGACGGAGAGACAGAGACAAAAGTCTTCCTTCTGCTGGTTCACTCCCTAAATGGGGTCAATGGCCAGAGCTGCAGCAATCTGAAGCCTGGAGCCAGGAGTTTCTTCCGGGTCTCCCATGTAGGTGCAGGGTACCAAGCACTTGGGCCATCTTCCACTGCTTTCTCAGGCCATAGCAGAGAACTGGATTGGAAGAGGAGCAGCCAAGGCTGGAAGAGGAGCAGCTGGGACTAGAACCGGTGCCCATATGGGAGGCCGGCACTTTAGGCCAGGGCTTTAACCCGCTGCGCCATAGTGGGAGCCCCTTCTCCTTCTCCTCCTCCATCCCCCTCTCCCTTCCCCTCCCCCTCCCCCCCCTCCCTCCTTCCTCCTCCTTCCTTCTTTTTAGGTTTATTTATTTATTTCAGAGTTACAGAGAGAGAGAGAGACAGAGACAGAGAGACAGAGAGAGACAGAAAGAAGTGGGAATCAGAGAGAGAAATCTTTCATCCACTGGTTGACTCCCTAAATGGCTGCAAACGGCTGGAGCTGGGCCAATCTGAAGCCAGGAGCCAGGAACTTCTTTATGTTTCCCACATGGGTGCAGTGGCCCAAAGACATGGGCCATCTTCTGCTGTTTTCCCAGGCACATTAGCAGGGAGCTGGATCAGAAGTGGAGTAGCCGGGAGCTAATAAGCCAGCATCTTTAGTGTCAGGGATGGCTTCAGAATTTTACCTTCTGTGGCCTATTTTAATAGTGGCAAAGATAAAAATAACATAGATATTTTATGATAGAAACAGTATTCTCCTAAAGAAACCAAACATTTTTGTTTGTTTTATTACTTTTTCTTTCCTCAAATGACAGGAAAAAATCAAATCCCTAGTCTATCAGTAGATTAATAATTCCTAAAATATTTTTTAAAATGTAAGTGATGTGCCCTTTAAAACTAATGTTTTCTAGCATTTCAGTCTCGAGCTAAATATGCAATTCCCTTTTCTGCTGCTAGGTGGCAATTAATGTCTTGGAGGAAAAAAATATTCTCCCTCCTTCCCAAGAAAGATATGTGCATTTTATTAAGTTAAGAATTCTCTTTAGGATAGTATTCCCTTTTTTCCCCCTGCTTTGTTTTGTCCAAATGAATTTAAACTCAGCTTTTCCTTTAATTGTTAAGAATTTCATGTACAAATCAAACATAGACTGCTATAGCTAAGGAAGAATAGATCATATCTTTTAAAGTGAGTGGTTTCCAAACAGTGCATGTTCATGAGTGATATAGAGTAGGAAGTTGCTATAAGTTCCCTACAGGTTTTTGTTATTATTTTGTCTAGAAATTTTACTTTAAAAATTTCCTGTTAAAGAGATTATAACGCCCACACTGACATTATGCCTAATTAATTATAAATATAACATGATTAAATATAAAAGAAAAAGATTAAAAAGATTAAATATAAAAGAAGGAAAAATTTTTTAAGATTTATTTTATTTATTTGAAATTGTTACAGAGAGAGGTAGAGACAGAGAGAGAGGTCTTCCATCTGCTGGTCCACTCCCCAGATGGCCACAACGGCCGGAGCTGTGCCTATCCGAAGCCAGGAGCCAGGTGCTTCTTCCAGGTCTCCCACGCGGGTACAGGGGCCCAAGGACTTGTGCTATCTTCTACTGCTATCCCAGGCCATAGCAGCGAGCTGAATTGGAAGAGGAGCAGCCAGGACTGGAAGAGGAGCAGCTGGAACTAGAACCAGCACCCATATGGGATGCTGTCGCTTCAGGCCAGGGCTTTAACTCGCTGCGCTACAGCGCCGGCCAGCCCCAGAAAATACTTTTAAAGACCTAAAAGTAACTTCCATGTTGTAAAATGCTTTTTCAAGTGAACTATAGGAAAAATAATAAAATAATTCTTCCTAATAATAACAGAGGCGTACAATATAAAAAACAAAATCTTGTGGTGGTGATTAGTCTTGCAGTTAAGACTGGTTAAGATGCTCACATTCACAGGCTGGCATTGTGGTATAGCGGGAAAAGCCGCCACCTGCAACGCTGGCATCCTATATGGGTACTGGTTCGTGTCCCCACTGCTCCACTTCTGATCCAGCTCCCTGCTAATGGGTCTGGGAAAAGCAGCGGAAGATGGCCCAAGTGCTTGGGCTCCTGCTACCCACATGGGAGGCTAGGAAGAAATACCTGGCTCCTAAGTTCCACCTGGCCCAGCCCTGGCCATTGCAGCCATCTGGGGAGTGAACCAGCATATGGAAGATCTCTCTCTGTGTGTCTCTCCCTCTCTCTCTTTCAAAATAAATAAATAAATAAATATACTTTTTTAAAGTCTATGTCCAGTATCAGAGTACTTGGTGTCATTACCTGGCTCAAGCTCCTGATTCTAGCTTCCCATTAATTCAGACCTAGGCAGGCAGCAGGTGATGGCTTAAGCAATTAGGTTTCTATCACTCATGTGGGAGACTCAGATTGAGTTCCAGGCTCCTAGCTTCAACCCTAATTAGGGGCTGTGGCAAGTATTTGGGGAATGAACCAGCAGACAGATCTACCTTTCTCATTTTAATAATTAAAACAACAAAACTTTTTTTCTCCAGACAACCTGTCCAGATTTACTCCTTGCAAAATTATTTAAAAACTGGAGTAGTTCCTGTGTGTTTATAAGTCTAGTGAATCTGGTCTACAGTCTTTTCTAAGTATATTTACTTGTGTACATTGCTTTCTGTAACCTTCTTTCCTAAAAAGAATATATATAGTGGATGTTTGTTTCTTATAAAACTCCAAATATCAACTCCCTGTTCAAAAAAGAATCTTCCCAGGTGGGACTCAATGAAGCCTAACACCAAAAAGAAAAGCTACTTCTGGCATTTTAGGCCTTCCCTACATCCAGATGGCCTGTCTGTAGCCTAGCCAGAACCAAACCCTTCCTGCTGCCTTTTTAGCTGGCCTTGGATGGAAGCCCCAGACTACACCAGCTTCCATACCCTTTTAACTCTTAAATGCCCAGATTTTTAAGACAAGAAGGGACTTCCAGTGTGAATTTGGTAGAAAGGGCAAATCAAGTTTTCAGTTTGAAGTTTAGTTTATAAAATATTTATCCACAGCACCTCCCTGCTCCCTGCCGTAAGCTTTCTCTTCACAGTAGTAGCTCAGTCAGCCAATTGGCATCAGAGAAGCAGAGTTTGGAAGAGAGTGTGTGTGGGCAGCTTGCAGGTGAGAACAGGGCTGCCAAGGCAGACCATGCGGTTTGTCCTGTGCCTACACCCAGTACCTGACTTGTGCCTTTCCAGAGCGTTTGTATGTACACAGCAGTTCTGCTGTTTGGGGTGTGGGTAATTTCAAGAAGTGTTTTTTAAAAAATGCCTCATTGACAAGACTTACGTTCAACAAACAAGAATGCATAATGCTAGATATAAAATGACCATACATGGATTTAAGTGGGAACTTCTCTGAAGTAGCTGTGCCAGGAAAACAAATCTACTTTATGTTTTCAAAGTACGCTTGGAAATCTTACTAGTGGCAGCCATTGTTTTCATTTTGGGTTCTCAAAGGTTTGTTTTGTGTGTGGGAATTTCACCAGAAGGTAATGCACAAAAGCTAACTCTGCATTTGAAGAAAAAATTTCCCCATAGCTTTGCTTTTCTCTACTTACAGAGATGTTAGTAACTGATTTGCAAGTGTGCTGCTCAGTTTGCCAGAGATATTTTCAGATGAAAGCTTATGACTGTGTCACTTTCCCTCTTTATTTTTCAATCTCATTTCTTAGTTCTGTGTTCACTGTTATTTTTAATTATTATTATTATGCCTGTTGCCAAGCTATTCCACTTTCCACATTGTCAATTAGAGACCTGAGAAATCCAGGCCAACATAAAGTCCTGGTTTCCAGAGCAAACTACATGAACAAAGGAAAGGAAAAACATGCAAAAGTGCTAGCTTTTTTTTTTTTTTTAATTTTTTTTTTTTGACAGGCAGAGTTAGACAGTGAGAGAGACAGAGAGGAAGGTCTTCCTTCCGCTTGTTCACCCCCCAAATGGCCACTATGGCTGGCACACTGTGCCGATCCAAAGCTAGGAGCCAGGTGCTTCCTCCTGGTCTCCCATGAGTGTGCAGGCACCAAGGACTTAGGCCATCCTCCACTGCCTTCCTGGGCCACAGCAGAGAGCTGGACTGGAAGAGGAGCAACCGGGACAGAATCCTACGCCCATATGGAATGCCAGCCCCGCAGGCAGAGGATTAGCCTAGTGAGCCAAGGCGCCGGCCCAAAAGTGCTAGCTTTTAACAAGCTCCTGAAGTAGATGGGAGAAAAGAAAGAGAATCTCAAAGAAAACAAGAGCTGTGAATAATGGAGCTTAAAAACAGGACCCAGGGAAGGAGTAAGTAAGAGATAGAACCATATAGCACTGAGATAAAAAGAAAGGATGTAGAAGAGAGAATGAAAGTTGAGTTTTTTAGTGTTTAGCCTGGAGTGATGAGTGGATGCTCTGAGCAATTGAACCTCTCAGCAACCAACATAAAAGGGGCAGGTCTGGCACAGGCTTCCATTTGTGGCTTCAAAACTGAAATGCTCCCCTTGATCCTCTGCACTGCAGCTCTGTTCAGATCTTCGCTCCCTTGTTTTCAGCTTCCTTATTTGCCTCTCTGCTTCTGCCTGGCTCACAAATGCACAAAGTTGCCTTCTGTGCCTTGACCTTGTCTCCTTGCAACTAAGATGATGAAAACTGGTACTCTATCCAGCTGCTTTGTCTCAGGCCACTGTGAGTCACATTCCTCCCAGTTGGCCCAAGTCCTCAGGACCCTTTCCTTTGTGAAACCCGGTGAACCAGGCAGGCATTTAGGAAAGATTATGTTCTCAGAAGAGATGTGATATCACATATGGTTCAATGCATATTTCTGGAAAAGAAATGGAAAACACTTAAACGCACTAGCGGCAAAAAGTCTGTTGTTTCTGGACATCGGTGTCTGGTGTTTTTTTTTTTTTTTTTTCCTTTTCAGTTTTACAGATACTCTTACTAATAACTGATACCTGATGAATTACAATTGGATTTTCACAGAACAATAAAATACTCCTGTCACCAGAAAGGAAATTTGATTATAAAAAATTTGTGAAAGCCAAAAAAAAAAAAAAAAAAGGAACAAACACATGGAGTTAGACGTCAGCTTTTCCTCTTAGAAAATCTAAAGAAAAGTCCAATTAATTAGAAAGATTGTTTTAGGGTAAATCACCTAATGGTGGTTTACTACTCTTCCTTTAAAAATATATACTTCAGTTTTGTGAAAAGAATTTTACTTTCATTTTCTTGGGTGGGGTAAAGTTTGGGATTACATTTATATGCTCTAATACAAAAGAAAAATTGCTGACGTGAGAAATGAATTTATGCATAACAATACTTTCTCTCCTAATTAAAATATGTTGTTATCTAATTTTCTCTGTAACTGTCAGAGTGTATATGTTAAAAAAAAAAAAAAGTCAGCCTTGCATAAAAGCTGTTGACCAGATTTCACAACTGTAGTCCTATGCTAATAAGAAGTCTTTATTTGGTTTTAGTCTTTCCAAATAAGCCTGTAAGTCTCTGACGTAGCAAATACCAGCTAAGTCCTCTCTGTCCCTTGACCCTCTGCTGAAACCTGGCTTAGTATATTCACCTAAAATGGTCAAATTAGACCCTATTTCTCCAGAGCATTTTCGTCTTTGTGCAGGGGCACATGCTGTGGGTAGCTCCACCCCGGCCCAGGCAGCAGATAGAGCTTGGCTGCTCTTCAGTTTAGCTGGCACAAGAGAAGTTCAGCTTCCTTGTCCTCTCACAGACAGTCCCTTCCGTGCTGACCTTTAACTAGTTGGCAGGACTCTTGAGCTCTGCCCCAGCTTCCTCACTGCTCACACTCCAGTTCTTCCCCTCACTGTTGGTACTTCTTAGGAGGGGGGACAGCCAGAGAAGGAGGTGTTAGGGAAAGAAAAAGTCAAAGTCCTGACTTGGGAGCCTCTGAGGAATTTTTCTCCTTCCTTGATAAGGGAGAAGTATTGCAATTTAGAAGTTTGTCAACATGGGGCATAGAAAATTTGCAAACATACAGATTTTATACTGTCTATGTGTCATGGCAGATAGTTCATAAACCTCAGGAGAACATGCTAGCCCTTTGAAAATTCCCATAGTCTTTAAAAATTCCATATTTAATGGAACTTTTGCAAACATACACATTTTGCCTTCTTTTTATAATCATTATTTTTAGTGTTCCCATTGTATAGAAAAATAAATTCCAGGAATAATTATAGTGCATACAGACAGTTATCAAGTAGCTTACAGAATTTGGTGCTAAAATTTTTGAAAAATGCAGCTTATTTATTTCCTGATCATATAATTAATTTTCAGGGAGACTCAATTAATCTATATGTAAAATCCTCCATAATATGGTTAACTATTTTTTTTAGAGTATCACAGAGTAACAGTTGTAAAATTGTTTAAAAATATTTACAATAAAGATTAACATTTGATTGTATTTTTCTGAGTTTTGTTACTCTTTGATGACTTCAGTGATGGTGGCTTAGTTTCATGCTTGGCATTTCTCCCCCTGCTAACCTGTACAAACAATCCTCTCCCTCATTTGGGGGTGTCTGTAACCTATTCATCTAGCCCAATCTATTTACCTTCCAAACGATGGCATTCAACTGTAACCAGAAAAAAAAAAAAAATAAACCAACAAGTTTCTAGTTTGTTGGTAGTTTGTTGAAGGCAATTAACTGCTTTTCAATAGAAAACATTTCCTTTCCTTATTGTGTCACCTCTACCCTCTAGGACACTTGACAAAGCTCTGGATGAACCCTTCTGAGATTGCCAGACAATGGCTTCCTTTAAAAAAAAAAAAAAAAAAGAAAGGAAAAGAAAAAAAACTTGGAAGCAGATGGTGTCATGGGCCCGAGGACTTTTCTTAAGAAAATAGTCCATACTTTCTACCCACAGTGTCTGCACAGTAAATGGCACCACAGAGCTGGAGGGGGCTTCCCAACTTGTCCTACCTATCAATTTCACAGGGGAGGAAACCGAGTCCCAAAGAAATAAGAATATAGTCTAAGTGATAGAGCAAGGGTTCTTCATTTTTTCTTGTGTTAGGGGGTCTTGGAAGACTGATGAAGGATATGGATTCCCTCCTAAATAATGTTTTTACTAGTTCAAATTAAAGTAAGTGAAGCTGGACTACTTCCTTAAGCCATATACAAAAATTAAGTTAAAATAGAGCATGAACCTAATTGTAAGAAGTAAAACTATGCAATTCTTACATGAAAACCAAAGAGCAAATTTTAGGATTGTGGACTAGGCTATAGTTTTTTTTTTAAAGGTTTATTTATTTATTTATTTGAAAGGTAGATTTCCAGACAGAGAGAAAGGTCTTCCATCCTCTGGTTCACTCCCAAAATGGCCACAATGGCCAGAATTGGGCTGATTCAAAGTCAGGAGCCACGAGCTTCTTCTGTGTCTCCCACATGGGTGCAGGGGCCCAAATGCCTGGGCCATCTTCTACTGCTTTCCCAGCCCATAGGAGAGAGCTAGATTGGAAGAAAAGCATCTGTGACATGAAGCAGAGCCCTTATGGGATGCCGGTGCTACAGGCAGAAGCTTGGCCTAATCAGCACTGGCCCCTAGGCAATAGTTTTTACTTATTTTTTTCCCAAAGAAACCTTTTATTTAAGGAATACAAACTTCATGCATTTCATAAGTACAACTTTAGGAATATAGTAATTCTTTCCACCTTACCTGCCCTCCCACCCACACCCCTCCCCCCACCATTCCCAGTCCTGATATAGGCAGGCAGATAGGATAAAATTGAATGAATTTTAAGCTGAAGACCACGCTCTCCACCACACCCCCTGTGTGATCTCACACCCCTTACCTAATCTCTCCTGAATGTCCACCTGCCCATCAGGCTATGTAACCACTCCTCTTTGTAAAGCATATAAAAGGCAAGGAGCACCCCAAATCACTCTCTGCCTTTGCTTTGCTGCTGGACTAAGCTACCTATGGCTGTTTATGACCATACACGTGCTCCACGTGGCTTGCTTCTGGCCTGCTCTCTGCTTGGTGTGGACCCAACTTAGCTTCTACACCTCTCTTTTTCCCCTAAATAAAGCCCTCATTTCCCTGTGCATTTCTCTAACTGAATAAAATCCTTAAAAAGTTTCCATGTTGTCTGGTCTATTTGAGCCAGTATTCAGAATTCTTTGAATACATGGCAAGAACCCACAGGGTTATTAATGTTGAAGATTATTAATAAGCTGTCCACTATCACTCCCATTCTCCACTAAGATCCATTTTCAATTAACTTTATACACAGAAGAACAACTCTGTACTAAGTAAAGGGTTCAACAATTTGTACCAAAAGTCAAGACAAACGCTATTCAAAGTTGTTGTGTCTTGAAGTTAATTTCACTCCTTTTTTATTTTTGAGAAACTTAACTTTAAAGAAACACCAAGAATGATATATCTTTTGTAAGCATTTAGACATAACTATAACTTATGAGACATAAGACCTTCATTTAATACATTAAAAGAAAATAAGTCATTGAGAACAAGTTTTATTATTAATTAAGGAAGCACCTAAGAAAACAAGCAATGGAATTGGACACTTAGGCATAACTAAAACTTATGGGACATGACAATTTCCTCACCTTAGTACAATAAAACAAAATAAATCTTTGAGAACAAGTTTTACTGTTAACTCTCATAATACAACTCTTTGAGGACAAAGGTCCTGCATAGGAAGTTAGTGCACAGTAAATCCTGTTGTTAATTTAACAATCAACACTCTTATGTATGATGACAGTGATCACCTGAGGCTCTTGACATGTGCTGCCTAGGTTATGGAAGCCTTTAGAACTCACAAACTCTGTCAGAATTTAAACAAGGCCGTAAGTGAAGTGGAAGTTCTCTCCTCCCTTCAGAGAGAAGTACCTCCTTCTTTGATGATCACATCTTTCCACTGGGGTCTAACCCACAGAGGTCCTTCATGTAGGACATATTTTGCCTCAGTGTCTTGGCTTTCCATGCCTGAAATTCTCTCATGGGCTTTTCAGCCAGACAAGAATGCCTTAAGGGCTGACTCTGAGGTCAGAGTGACACTTAAAGTGATTGTTACTCTATGAGTCTGCTGAATAGACTGCTTCCCATGTTGGAGCATTCACTCCTTTTTAATTCTGTTATTATTATCAGATACTTAATCCTACCCATATTATCACTTTAGCACTTAAAATGCTATTTTTACTATCCAGCTTAAGGGGGTTTGGGGTTGTATGGCAAATTTTTAAGCTGTACTTTTGAAAGTAAGTCAGTAGGAATGTATTAGACAATAGTTTTTAAACATTGCTTTATTGAAATACAATTATATTCCATAAAAGCCATCTATTTAAAGTATATGCAATTCAGTGTTGTTGTGTATGGTTTTTTTTTTTTTTTTTTAGTGTATTAACAGTTGTACAACCATCACAATGACTTTGGAACCTGGATTTTTTTTTTTAAGATTTATTCATTTATTTGAAAGTCAGAGTTACACACAAAGAGAAGGAGAGGCAGAGAGAGAGAGTGAGAGCGAGAGAGAGAGAGGTCTTCCATCTGCTGGTTCATTCCCCAGTTGGCTGCAACAGCTGGAGCTGTGCCAATCTGAAGCCAGGAGCCAGGAGCTTCCTCTGGGTCTCCCACATGGGTGCAGGGGCCCAACGGCTTGGGCCATCTTCTACTGCTTTTCCAGGCCATAGCAGAGAGCTGGATCGGAAGTGGAGCAGCCAGGACTTGAACCAGCACCCATATGGGATGCTGGCACTGCAGTGCCAACCCCAATTTTATTTTTAATGATAAATAGAATTTATTGTTTGTTCACATGCAGAGAATGTCATACAGTAATACCAAGATCTGGATTTATCTTTTTCTGCTCTTCTGCATTTTGACTTTTTTTTTTTTCCCAAACAACTGTCTTGAAATTAATTCACGTACTAGACTGCAGTGAAGGTGAGGGTAGTTCTGTGAATATATTAAAGCCTTTGAATTGTACACTTTAAGTGGGTGGATTTTCTGAGTTATGTATCAACAAAGATAAGAAATAAAAGTGTTTTTACCATAATGATACAAGCCAGCATAATTTTTTTAAAGGTTTATTTATTTGAAAGGCACAGTTACAGAGAGGCAGAGGCAACGAGAGAGATATATCTTCCATCTGCTGGTTTACTCCCCAAATGGCCACAACAGCCAGTACTGGGACAGGCCTAAGCCTGGAACTTGAACTCAATACAGGTCTCCCATGTGTGTGGCAGGGACACAAGTAGTTGAGCCATCATCTGCTGCCTCTCAGGATCTGCAATAGCAGAAAGCTTGAACTGAAGTGGAATTGAGACTTGATGTAGGCTCCATTATAAGATGCAGGCATCCCAAGTAGCATCTTAACTACTGTGCCAAATCATACCCTAGGAAAAAGGATTTTGATTATGCCTTTCCTTTCACCTCCATTTTTCCCACACAACCAGTGCCCCACCCCCATACAAGCCATACACAGCATTGCCACTAAATGATATTTTTCTCCCCTTTCAACAGAAGACATTAGAGAAATGGCTTTTGTTTAGAGCTTTAGTGGAAATGTGGATTTTGAAATTTTCTCAGTGGAAATATTTCCTGGAATTTGCCTTTAAATGCCTGGCAAGGCAGAAAACTGCCAGCAGAGACTCAATCAATTGAAGAGAAGGTGGGGGTAACCACAAACTCAAACCACTGATTTGGGATTGTGCAGAAATTTAGTCACTATTCTACTTAGAGAGGAGCTTTCCAGAGCATGCCTTATAATAAAGATTTTAATAGGAGCCAATACACATGTGATCACTAAGAGGTGGAGCTAAAGGAAACAGAAGCAGTCAAGTTGTTCATGGGGCCGGCGCCATGGCTCACTTGGTTAATCCTCCGCCTGTGGTGTTGGCATCCCATATGGGTGCCGGGTTCTAGTCCCAGTTGCTCCTCTTCCAGTCCATCTCTCTGCTGTGGCCTGGGAGGGCGGTGGAGGGTGGCCCAAGTGCTTGGGCCCCTGCACCTGCATGGGAGACCAGGAAGAAGCACCTGGCTCCTGGCTTTGGATCAGTGCTATGCTGGCCGTAGTGGCCATTTGGGGAGTGAACCAACGGGAAGGAAGACCTTTCTCTCTGTCTCTCTCACTGTCTATAACTTTACCTGTAAAAAAAAAAAAGTTGTTTGCCTCCATCATATCCAAACAATGGTGAATATCAGATGATTAAAATATGCACACAAAGAAAGCAAAATAATTTTTAAAAATAAGAACTGAATGTGTGGCATTTCTGATTTACTTTAAAGACAGGGTGAGAAGGTTTCTGGGTCTTTCTGGGCCCTCTCCTGAACCTTGCCTTCTTTCCAGACCATCTCTATCATGTAATATGGTACTGCTTGTTATAGTAGCATGGAGAGTCTCAGACAGTTCATGGATAATATGTATTATGTAAAAGCAATGCATGAATTTTAAATTCTTTTTGCAGTGAACTAAGTTTATCTTTTAATTCCATTTCCACAGACTTTTTGAAATCCCCATGTAGAACTTGAACTGTGGTTGCAAATTGGGCATTAAGACTGGTAGTCATTTCAGTAGTGGAAACTTTTTCTTTTTTTTTTTTTCTTTTTATTTATCTAGTTTTTTAGCCATAAGCTCTGTAATTTCTGATGTTTTTTTTTAAACTCAGAAATCTTTTATTTGAGGTATACAAACTTCATGCATTTCATAAACACAAATTTAGGGTCATGGTGATTCTTCCCACTCAACCCTTCCTCCCATCTGCACTCCCACCCTTCTTCCTCTTCCATCCCCTGTTCTCATTCTTATTTTTTACTAAGATCTATTTTCAATTAACTTTATACTCATAAGATTAACCCTATACTAAGTAAAGAGTTCACCAAATAGTATGAAGGAAAACTACTCCTGAGCAGTTGAGACAAGGGCTGTTCAAAGTCATCCCATCTCAAAGTGTCAATTTCACTCCTATAGATTACCTCTTAGGTACTTCAGTAGTTACCACAAATCAGGGAGAACATGTGGTATTTGTCATGTTGGATTGGCTATTTCACTAAGTATAATGTTTTCCAATTGCATCCATTTTGTTGCAAAAGACAGTATTTCATTTCTTTTTACTGTGTGTGGTATTCACTGATGTACACATCCCCTAATTTTTTTTAAGATTTATATATTTATTTGAAAGGCAGAGTTAACACAGAGAGAAGGAGAGGCAGAGAGAGAGAGAGGTGCTTCATCCTCTGGTTCACTCCCCAATTAGCTGCAATGGCTGGAGCTGTGCTGATCTGAAGCCAGGAGCCAGGAACCTCCTCTGGCTCTCCCATGCGGATGCAGGGGCCCAAGGGCCGTCCTTCACTGCCTTCCCAGGCCATAGCAGAGAGCTGGTTCAGAAGTGGAGCAGCATGCCCCTTCCCAAAGACTCCTTTTTCAGCATGAAGCAGCCAGAGCTATCATCCGCCCAGTTCCCACTAACAGGTGTTAGGGCTTCCTTCTCTGGGAGGAGGGAATGTGAGGAGTTAGATGGGTTAATAGATAGTCAGGGGATCCCAATGGAATTTAGGATGTAAAATATTTGCTTCCTTCCCCAAGTTATCTTTAGCAAGAACACAGGCTGCCCTTCTTCCTTCAGAGTCTCCAAATTTACCATGAGAATAGCAAGGGAGCTCCTCCAGAGCTCACAGTTTATTGTGAAAATGAGTTATCTACTACACCTTTAGCAGGCCAGACAGGATGGAGAATTGTAAATGAGGTTTTGATATTTTTTTTTATCCTCACCTCATAACTGAATCCAATCTGATTAAGATTTTTTTTCCCTTCGAAATTGTACTTAAAGCTGACTGCCACCAGTCCCCTCTGGGTTCCTCTCTTGGATGTCCCCCTCCATGCTGCTCTGGCTGGAGATCCTTGATTCTAATAAATATTTTGAATTTCAAAAAAAAAAAAAAAAAGTGGAGCAGCCCAGACTCGAACTGGTGCCCATATGGGATGCCGGCACTGCATGAGGCAGCTTTACCTGCTACGCCAAAGCACTGGCACCAGTACATCCCATAATTTTTTATCCAGTCTTCAGTTGGTGGATACCTGGATTGATTCCATATCTTATCTATTGTGAATTGAGCTGCGATAAACATGAAAATTCTTTCATATGCTGCTTTCATTTCCTTTGGGTAAATTCCCAGGAGTGAGATGTCAGGGGTCATATGGTAGGTCTATACTCAGATTTCTGAAGTATTTCCATACTGTCTTCTACAGTGGCTATACCAGTTTACATTCCCACCAACAGTGGATTAGGGTACCTTTTCTCCCACATCCTGGCTAGAATTTGCAGTTTGTTGATTTCTGTTTGAAAGCCATTCTAATTGGGGTGAGGTGAAACCTCATGATGGTTTTAATTTGCATTTCTCTGATGGCAGTGATCCTGAGCATTTGTTTCAGGTGTCTATTGGCCATTTGGATTTCCTCTTTTGAAAAATGCCTGTTAAAGTCCTTTGCCCATTTCTTAACTGGGTTGTTTTGTTGTTGTTAAGTTTCCTGAGCTCTTTATAAATTCTGAATATTAATTCTTTATCAGCTGCATAGATTGCAAATAATTTCTCTCATTGTATTGGTTCCCTTTTCATTTTTCTGAGTGTTTCTTTTGCGGTGCAGAAGTTTCTCGATTAGATGTAATTCCATTTGTCAGTTTTGGCTTTGATTGCCTGTGCTTCTGCGGTCTTTTCCAAGAACTCTTTGCCTGTGCCAATGTCTTGCAGGGCTTCTCTAATAATTTGATGGTATCAGGTTGTAGATTTAGGTCTTTAATCCATTTTAAGTGGATTTTTATGTAAGATGTAAGGTAGGGGTCTTGCTTTATATTTCTGCATGTGGAGATCCAGTTTTCCCAGAACATTTGCTGAAGAGACTGTTCTTGCTTCGGGGATTTATCTTAGCTCCTTTGTCAAATATAAGTTGGTTGTAGATGCATGGATTGATTTCTGCAGGTTCTATTCTGTTCCAATGGTCTATCCATCTGTTTTGTACCACTACCAACCTGTTTTGATTATAACTATGAGGACTATGCCTCTTTGGCTTAGTGGAGTGCCTGCTCTTTCACTGAATACCCAGAAGCCTATGCTGGGTGTGGCCAGGGAGCTCTGTTCTGTGCTCCAGTGTGAGGGGAGTGTTCAAGGTGACACTGAAGTTGGGCATGGTAAATCTTCTTTTAATCAAAGGGGAGTGTTTGATCAGCTCTTTGACATAGTTTTACGCTCACCTTCTCTCATCCTGCAGTTTCTCACTCACTCTTACCTGAGATTTCACTCTATCTACTTCTTTTTTTAACTATCTTCTCCTAGACTAGAGTAGTAAGCTCCTTCCCTCTTCCACCATCTTGGACTATTCTCTGGATCCTTTTTAAATGCTTGTATTCTATGAATTAGAAAAAGGATGTGTTTTGGCTATAAGATTTTATATTTCTTTCTGTCACAAAAGTTCTTTAAGGTTTGGCATGGCACAATGGGGTAAGCTGTTGCTTGTGACATCAGCCTCCCACATCAGAGTGCTGGCTTGAGTCTCAGTTGCTCCACTTCTGATCCATTTTCCCGCTAATGCACCTGGGAAGGTAGCAGAAGATGGCCTAAGTTCTTTTACCCCTGCTACCCTGGTTCCTAGCTTTAGCTTGGCCCAACCCCTGTTGTTGTGACCATTTGGGGAGTGGAAGATATTCTGTGTGTGTGTGTATGTGTGTGTCCTTTTCTCTGCTTTTCAAATAAATAAAATAAATATTTTTAAAAGTTCTTTGGACAATGTACATTGTATACCACAACAGTGTAGTCAAAAGAACAGAATATTTAAAAATGACCCTCTTTGGGAAACCTAGGTTAAATAGTCATCGTATTTATAGATTTCAGGGTAAGTATCCCAGAAAAAGAGATGAGAGTGTAGTCAAAATGAACAGGATAAAGTAAAAGGAGTAATGAGTATGGAAATAGGAACTGGGGAAGGTTCAGAACAAGATGATCTCTCAGGATACCAAGCTGAGGCAATGTCATGGGGTCAGAACCCAGAAGTCAAGGTCTAGAGATCCAGATACCTAATTGTGGCAGGGATCATAACAAGCTACCAATCAGAAGCCAATAGACAAGAGGCATATAGGTAAGCTCAAAGACCCTGGGGAACAAAAGTAGGTAGTCAAACATCCAGGGCCATACTCCAGTTACTAGAACTCTTCAGGAGTTGGTAGATGGAGACAAAACAGTCAAGTTAGCAGACTTGAGGCTTGATAAGGAAACATCTCCTTCCTCAGGTCTAAAGATTTGCCATGATTCTGATTGGGACAGAATTTAATCCCTACAATGCTACACTGAATCTTCCAGTGGAAGGAGGGGAAGATGGTGCAGAGACAGGGGTGTAGAGGTGGAGTGTCAGCTGCTCCTGCCATCAGAAGAGCCTAACATCACTCTATAAATACAGAACTGTACATACAAACAATTATGATAGCTGATGCTTACTATGTATTACTGTTGTTAGCACTTTAGTAGTACTGTTTAAAAAATCTTTGTAACACACCTATTAAATGGAGGTAGAATTATGCTCATTATAGAGAAGAGGAAATTGAGGCACAGAAAACTGATTTTTCCAAGATTACTTGAGTGATAAAGGTGATCATGAGTGGTAGAGGTGGCATTTCTTTTTTCTTTCTTTTTTTTTTTTAAGATTTTATTTATTTATTTGAGATATAGAGTTAGAGACAGAGAAAAAAAGAAACAGAGAGAGGTCTTCCATCCGCTGGCTCATTCCTCATATGGCCGCAATGGCTGAAGCTGGGCTGATTCAAATCCAGCAGCCAGGAGTTTCCTCCAGGTCTCCCACGTGAGTGCAGGAGCCCACACACTGCTTTCCCAGGCCATAGCAGAGAGCTAGATTGGAAGAGAAGCTGCCAGGACGTGAACTGGCTCCCATATGGGATGCCAGTGCCTCAGATGGAGGCTTAGCCCACTAAACCACAGGACCGGCACCATAGAGGTGGGATTTCAAAGTAGGTGCTGCCTTTAATCATTGTCACTACTCTGTAGACCTTGTGCGTGTTCATGTGCATGTATGTTGTATTTGTACCTTTGCACTCAGGTGTTGTATATGTGCATGTATACATGTATTTTCTACATGTATGTATAGGGAAAGTGGTGTGCCGGAGCCTCCTTAGTACTAGCACACAAGAGTCAAATGTGCACATATGTTCTCTGCTCTGTATTCAGTGACATCATTGATAG
Source organism: Oryctolagus cuniculus (assembly GCF_051225735.1). NCBI lineage: Eukaryota > Metazoa > Chordata > Mammalia > Lagomorpha > Leporidae > Oryctolagus > Oryctolagus cuniculus. Next base: position 51,710,550 of record NC_142867.1, on the reverse strand, counting down.
GTGAGAATTGGTCTTGGGAGAATATTTATAATACGGAAATGGGCAAAGTCAATAAATTAGGACTTAATTTTCTTTCAAGGGTGACATTAGTATCTCACAGGGTATATATATCATCGGACACACATATCATATGGAAAGACATGTAAGCAGAAACATAAATAAATTCAAATTATAAACCACAAATAAATACAAATTTTCCTAATAATAGGGGCAGGCATTTGAGCTAGCGGGTAAGATGCTGGTTAAGTCCACACCCTGCATTAGAATGCCTGGGTTCAATTCCCAATTGAGTTCTCTATTCCAGCTTCCTTCCTATGCAAACTTTGGGAGGTAACAAGTGAAGGCTCAAGTAATTGGGTCCTTGGTACCTATGTGGGAGACCTAGAACGAATTCCCAGATCCCTGCTGTTGCAGGTGTTTGGAGAATGAGCCTGTGGATGAGAGTTCTGTTTGTCTGTTTGTTTCTCTGTTTCTAAAATAAGGTTTAAAAATGCTGAGTACAAGAAATACGTTGTCTTTTCTTGACCATTTAATGACTTTATTTTGACCTGATTTCCCTCACACCCAAGCTATACTGGTTAAACCATCAAATAAAGGGATTTAAAGAGGGGCCAACACTGTGGTGCAGCGGGTTAACACCCTGGTCTGAAGCACTGGCATCCCATATGGGCACTGGTTCGAGACCCAGCTGCTCCACTTCTGATCCAGATCTCTGCTATGGCCTGGGAAAGCAGTAGAAGGTGGCCCAAATCCTTGGGCCCCTGCACCCACGTGGGAGACCTGGAAGAAGCTCCTGGCTCCTGACTTCGGATTGGCTCAGCTCTGGCCATTGTGGCCAATTGGGAAGTGAACCAGTGGATGGAAGACCTCTCTCTCTCTCTCTCTCTCTGCCTTTCCTCTCTCTGTGTAACTCTGACTTTCAAATAAATAAAATAAATAAATCTTTAAAAAAAGAGAGATTTAAAGAGATTTCCCCAGAAGATACTTGTTATAAAGTGTTAAAATCAAATTTCAGAATAGAACATACCTTGATACTGCTCTATGGACAACACTTTATGAAGGTTCCTGTCAGTCCTAGATATGCTATATTGTTGAACTAAAAAATACTGATTAAAACAAAAACGTTGATGTTTACTATTACTATTTGCTTTTCAATTAGACTCCTGACAGTGAAAAATTCACAATATAATTCTATTTGTGGCTTTTGATGAAGTGTGCCTATGGTTTGCTATGTATTTTAATATAAAACTCATAGCCTGGGATCTGCACAACTCTTTTTGTTTAACTTAAGAAAGTCCTCCATATATAGATTAACTTTCTTTGCTCAATATTTGTTATTGTTTCATCTTCAGTGAAATGGGAACTGTAAGAATTTTGATAAGTGGTTGAAAGGCTTCTAAATTTTACTCTTGTGTCTCAGAATGAGCCCCAGTATGTGCAGTAATCTGATTTTGTAATTTCCTACAATGAAAATCAAATCTAAAGCTAATTATTACCACCTAATATAACATGGCAGTGATAGGCAGCTCTTCCTGTGCCTACTGACTCCTCTGGAAAATAAATGTCAAAGAGTGTGCTCAAGGCCAGAGCTGTGGCCAGAGCCATGAGAATGTGAATAGATTCTGTCCAAATGCTCCAACTGCAAGATGATTGAGTCAGGAGCTAATAATATGTGGGATGGGATCTTTTTTATCTTAGCAAAACAATACATATTAACTCCTCTCGGCCCCATCTTTTCTTTTCTTTTCTTTTTTTTTTTTTTTTTTTTGGGTGATTGATCTCTTCATTTTATTATTAAAGTTTTCAAACATACAGAAGAATTTAATAGGAAGCAAACACCTCTAAGATTATACCTTTAACATTTTACTATACTTGCTGTGTAACATATCCATCCTTCTAATAACCCCTGTATCCATCTGTCACTCGGAGAATCAATTTTCTTAGCTCTCTCCTGCGGCCCCATCTTTTCACAATGTCTGATGTTCAGCATTTGACAAAACATATCTTGGGTGAAATGGTCAACTATACAGCCTCTGAGCACAGTTATTATTTGTAATCATGCTGGAAGGCAATGGAGATCACATGACTGACCTCTGGGGCTTTGACTGCATTTCTTCATCGCCAAGGACAGAGCTGAACACAACTAGCTTATTATTATTTCAAGTTTACATAAATAAGAAAGAGTCATTATGTATGAGTTAGAGGCAAGCAAAGCTCAAAGTAAATATATCCACGCACTTCATAAACATTCATGTGTTTCATAAATAGTCAATGAACAAATCAAAATAAAACAGTGCAACTTGATAGAAACACTATGCTAAGGTTTGCCCCCAAACCATTTGAAATGCACTTTATAACACTTCATTTTCTCATATACTGCCTTTGGATCCTGAAATTGTAGTGGAATTGCTTCAGAAGTCCTAATGTGCTACAGCGAATACATTTGTCTTAACAGATAAAGCTATTACAAAATCATTTATGAGGGCAGTTGACTGGTGTTTTTTCTGGCTTTATTGGACATAATGAATTGATTAAGATTGAGAAGGTCTTATGGATAATTCTGGGTACTCTGCTTATGCTACTTATAGAAAATTGGAGAAGAAATTTTGAAAAGATTGAAAAATGAAGTAAGGAAAGCCAAAAGATATTAGAGAGAATACAAAGTAACTAAATAGAGTTTGTGGGTTGGGACTCAGTCAGAGTTATTGCTATCATGGAAGGTGGAACTTGTTAAGCATTTTATGGGAAAAATAACCTTGTAACCTATTTTTTAAAGATTTATTTATTTGTATTTGAAAGGTAGAGTTACAGAGAAGCAGAAAGAGAGGGGGAGAGAGAGAGAGAGAGAGAGAGAGAGACAAAGTCTCCTATGCGCTGTTCACTCCCTAAATGGCCACAATGGCCAGAGCTCTGCTGATCTGAAGCCAGGAGCCAGGAGCTTCTTCCAGGTCTCCCATGTGGGTGCAGGGGGCTAAGGACTTGGGTCATCTTCTATGCTTTCCCAGGCTATAGCAGAGAGCTGGATCGGAAGTGAGGCAGCCGAGATACGAACTGGTGCCCCTATAGTATGCTGGTACTGCAGGCAGCGGCTTTTCCCACTGTGCCACAGCACCGGCCTCATAATCTATTATTAATTTTTTTATTCTCCTACAAAATAGGAAATAGGATAAATCTTGATGTACACATAGCTATATAGGTGAGGAATTACCATAAAGATTACCTGTAAGCAATTTGAAAATTATGAGTGTAATACTTTCATTTGACCATCCATTATTTCTCTGCAAAGACAGGAGGAAATGTATGGAGTTGCCTGAACTATACTAGGATATCAATATGTCTGAAGTTTAGATATCTGAGCACAGCACAAATAGAATAGTCCAGAGAATTTTCACAGGAAGATGAATCAACACTCAACAGTGTGATCGCAACACTTAAAATTTTAACTTCAGGGATATTACTGTTGAATCATTTGCATCTAGCAGATTTCACTGTCATTAAGTATGCTGCAATTAGCTAGTCTTCAATGATTATAATGATGTAATTGTGGGGAGCAATTCGGACTAGACTAAGTTACTGGAATTAAGACTTATTCTAGGCCGGCGCCGCGGCTCACTAGGCTAATCCTCCGCCTAGCGGCGCCGGCACACCGGGTTCTAGTCCCGGTCGGGGCACCGGATTCTGTCCCGGTTGCCCCTCTTCCAGGCCAGCCCTCTGCTGTGGCCCGGGAGTGCAGTGGAGGATGGCCCAGGTGCTTGGGCCCTGCACCCCATGGGAGACCAGGAAAAGCACCTGGCTCCTGGCTCCTGCCATCGGATCAGCGCGGTGCGCCGGCCGCAGCGCGCCGGCCGCGGCGGCCATTGGAGGGTGAACCAACGGCAAAAGGAAGACCTTTCTCTCTGTCTCTCTCTCTCACTGTCCACTCTGCCTGTAAAAAAAAAAAAAAAAAAAAAAAAGACTTATTCTATGCATCTGCTCTCCCACAATATGGCGCTGGGAGAGAAGAAAACAGCTTTTACACAGCTGCCTCCAGTTCAACCAATAAACTGTAGGACTTGCTCCTGATTGGAGAGCAGCGTACTCGGCGTGTGGGCAGCCAAGTTAGGATTGGCAGAGGAGGACTATAAAGGAGGAGAGAGACGGCATGCACCAGGAACATCTAAGGGGAACACCTGTGCAGCCCCCGAGAAGAGCCGGCCGGCGGTGTGCCGCTCCCCTGCGGAAGTGGGGAATGTGGCCAGGGGGAACTGCCCTTCCACGGAGGTGGAAGGGACAGTAGCCAACCCGGGAAGAACCAGCAGCAAACCCGGGGAGGGCCGAGCAGACGAAAGAACAGCGCAGGGTCATGTGTCGTTCCTCCACGCAGAGGGGGAGCGACATAATGGTGCCGTGACTCGGATAGGAAACCTAGGACAGATAGGAAACCTAGGAGGGAAGAAGTGGAAAATACCGGAGAGAGAGACTAGCAAACAGCCTAGGGAAAAGCTGGACGGAAAAGGTGCCGGAAGAAGCTATTGAAAGCCTAGGCATAGACTCGGATATGGACTGTGGGAAAGAAGTTAGGATTGAAAGCGAAAGTGAAAGCTTTCATAGACTCGGATGCGGACTATGGAGGGGAAGCTAGGAGATTGAAAGCGAAAGTGAAACCTGGAGGAGGCTTGGACTCGGATACGGACTGTGGGGAGTAGCCAGGAGAAATGAGAGGAATATTGTTGGAAGAAAACTTAAGGAAACATACCGGGTAGAGAAAAATGTTAGGGAGGATGAAGCCGCGAGTGCAGGCCGAGGCGGAGACATAAGCCACCTTGGAATTCTTCAAGTCACCCCGGGGAGCAAGAGGCGAAGATCTGGAACCAGAGGCAGAGACGTGGGCCGCCAGGATTCGCCAGGTTAGTCCGGGGAACTTGGACTGAATGCCGGTGGTGGCGGAAACATTTGCGGAAGCCGCCGCGTGCAGAGAGAGCACGGGGCGTGAATAGATAGGGAACGCGGGGCTGGCTCGAGGCCGTGGTGCGGGCGCGAAGTGCGTGGAGACCGCGGAGCGTGCGCGCAGAGCCGGGAACCCGCCGGCGGGGCGAGGCGCCGGGAAGCCGCGCAGAGCCGTGAAGCTGCCACGGGGCGAGGTGCCGAGAAGCAGCCTCGGGGCGAGCGCCGCCGGGAAGCCGCAGGGATAAGAGAGGCAGAAGTTTAGAAGTAAAATGAGAGAAATGGGAATGCTGGAAGATGGAAGTAGAATGGGAGAAATAGGAATGCCCGGACATAGAGAAATAGAGAAATAGAAAGGCCTCCCCACAACATGGCAATGAGAAAGCTTGGATTCGGTCTGCCTGATTAGGGAGGCGGTGAGCACCTGCGGGCGGCTAGCAGCTTATGCGCCGCAGGTCACCGAAGACAGGCACAAATTAACATCAGTAAGGCCTCCCCACAATACGGCAATTAGAAGGCTTGGATTCGGTCTGCCCGATTAGTGAGGCGATGAGCACCTGCGGGCGGCTAGCAGCTTATGCGCCGCAGGTCACCGAAGACAGGCACAAATTAACATCAGTAAGGCCTCCCCACAATACGGCAATTAGAAGGCTTGGATTCGGTCTGCCCGATTAGTGAGGCGATGAGCACCTGCGGGCGGCTAGCAGCTTATGCGCCGCAGGTCACCGAAGATAGGCACGTTATCAACACCAATAAGTCACCCCACAACATGGCAATGAGAGAGGTTGGATTCTGTCTGCCTGATTAGGGCGATAAGCACCAGCAGGCAGCTCGAGCAGAGCATGCGCTGCAGGGCACCGAACACAGGCACGCATCAGCGCCTAAAAACCTCCTCACAACATGGCGAAGAGAGGACCCGGATTCGGTTTGCCTGATTGATAGGACTTGTAAGAACCTGTGGCAACTCTAGCAAGTAGAGCAGAGTGTGTGCCGCGGGACACCGAAGACAGGCGCGTATCAACGCCAAAAAATAAAAAGAAAGGGGGATCTGTGGGGAGCAATTCGGACTAGACTAAGTTACTGGAATTAAGACTTATTCTATGCATCTGCTCTCCCACAATATGGCGCTGGGAGAGAAGAAAACAGCTTTTACACAGCTGCCTCCAGTTCAACCAATAAACTGTAGGACTTGCTCCTGATTGGAGAGCAGCGTACTCGGCATGTGGGCAGCCAAGTTAGGATTGGCAGAGGAGGACTATAAAGGAGGAGAGAGACAGCATGCACCAGGAACATCTAAGGGGAACACCTGTGCAGCCCCCGAGAGAGCCGGCCGGCGGTGTGCCGCTCCCCTGCGGAAGTGGGGAATGTGGCCAGGGGGAACTGCCCTTCCACGGAGGTGGAAGGGACAGTAGCCAACCCGGGAAGAACCAGCAGCAAACCCGGGGAGGGCCGAGCAGACGAAAGAACAGCGCAGGGTCATGTGTCGTTCCTCCACGCAGAGGGGGAGCGACAGTAATTTTTAAAATGTGCAATTATTTTAAAATTATTTGAAACAGTTCCTGTGCTTGGATGCTTTTGATAGAAGCCTCTGGAAAGAAAAGAAAACCATAGGAAAGAAAAAACACATAGGCCGGCACTGCAGCTCACTAGGTTAATCCTTCACCTGTGGCGCCTGCACCCCGGATTCTAGTCCTGGTTGGGGCGCCGATTCTGTCACGGTTGCTCCTCTTCCAGTCCAGCTCTCTGCTGTGGCCTGGGAAGGCAGTGGAGGATGGCCCAAGTGCTTGGGCCCTGCACCAGCATGGGAGACCAGGAAAATCACCTAGCTCCTGGCTTCAGATTGGCACAGTGTGCCGGTAGTAGTGGCCATTAGGGGAGTGAACCAATGGAAGGAAAACTTTTCTCTCTGCTCTCTGCTCTCTCTCTCACTAACTCTGCCTGTCAAAAAAAAAAAAAAAAAAAAGAGAGAGAGAGAGAAAGAAAAAGAAAAAAATACATGTAACTCTCTAGGAGCCCTAAAGGAAGGGCACTGGAGAGGGGTGTGGGCATTTACAATGTAATCTTCAGATGTTGCTGAATCTGCTAAATGGAACTGATTGCGCACACTCTGTACACTTCTTGCAAAACAGACTACTCCACTATCAATCCCTGATTGGTTTGCTTAGCATGCCTTATTAACATACATTTTCAATTCCCAATTGGTTGTTTTTTCTGCCTTCTGAATGGTTATTATACCTGCCTTCTGATTGGCTGTTATTCTGGCTGCCTGATTGATTGTTATTCTGCTCTTCCCATGATTAGCTAAATCTGTACTCACTTTTCAGAAAGGGACCAATCAGGAAGGGTCATTTTGTGTATAAAGAATCAGAACTTGCAAGCTGCTTTGGCAGTTCTTCCCTTGGAGTCCACCTCCTGACTGCTGCAGCAGTAGGTTTCTTGCTTTCGATAAACATCACTTTACTTACTGAACCTGTCTGTGAAAATGCTTCTTTGATGTGAGACAAGAACCAAGATCACTCTCATCATTCCTCAACACTTTCAGTGTTTATAAACCTGGATTAAAGGTCTTCTACCATAGTTTTATATATATCATTATCAGGTTGCAGGAAGGCTATCCCAAAAACAATGAAATTCTATAGCTTTTTCAGAATTCAAATTTAAAATCTCATTATAATTGATTGGAACGGTTTTATGCAAAACTATAGAGATATGAATACTAGGCCAGCATGAGTGGTCCATTATTTGATGAAGAGAGTAGTCAGTTGTGGAAGCCTAGGAAAAGGACATTTTCTAGGACAAATGTTCATCCAAGTGCCCTCCAGGGAGACAGAGTCCCAGCCAAATGACTTTGAATATTGCAGCTCCACTGGCAAGGGCGTTCTCAAAGTGAATGTGATTCAGGGGATCATAGCCAGTGAGCTTCGATTTCCCTCAGCATGACCTGAGTATTACAGTGAGGCTATAATAAACTGAACCCTTAAGTGCTGAATTATTCTAATGCCCCTGGTTCTGATTCCATGCTCACCAAGCAACCGTCTAACTAGGGTTATGAATATCTGCTTTGAAGAGGAGAGAGTGGGCTAGCCATGTGGATGTGACTTGTTGCTGTTCCATTCATTGTATATTAATAAAGTGACTTTTTTAGTTTGACATAGTTTTGGCAGAATGATTTGTTAAAATACTGATTTTATTTCACCCTCCCTGTATTTTTCTCTTGTCCACAATTCAGAAGACTTTACATTTCCTTACAAAGGGGATATTGGTAGGACAAAAAGCAGAAACAATTTCCAGTTAGTGGTTTCTCCCACCAATGGAAAAGCTAAGCTGGTTGATCAGATGACACTGGTCCTGGGGGGTTGGGAGAGAGGTGTCTTAGGGAGACAAGAGGCTTCTTTAGGAGTTTCCCTGAGGTTGGAGAGGGTGATATGTCAGAGCAGGGAAAAGCGGCAAGGCCTTAAAGGGGAATGGCTGCATGGAGTGCCCAGGGAGGCTGAGTCCCAGTCCCTGATGTCTCCTGAGTCTCAAACATCACAGAAGCTGCAGTCACCCTTCCTGGCCATACTCCTCAGGCCACAACAATGGGTGTCTGCACTGTAAGCAGACCAATGGTGCCTTTGCAAAGAATTACTTTGGTCAGATTTCCCTCCAGCTTATAGGATAGGGGGTTGGAATTCAAAGTAAGTGGATTTAAAGAACAGAAGAATGAAAGAAAACTTGGCTTTTCTTGCACATCTGAATTTGCAACTGAGATCATTACAGTACACATCAGTCTTTTGAACTTGGTTAATATGAATCCCAAGACATAAAGTCCAGATAACTGGTCTGGGATAATAAGTGCTATTCTGTAGGTATTTGAAATATGCTACTTGCCTTCTTGAAACAGTGAGCATCTGTGTAAGCACTCTCACCACCACCACATCTACTTCTCTTTGCCTTCACCATGTTTTGCAAGAAGCAAATTCTGAGATGAAATTCCACAATTTCTACAAAGAATTTGAATGTTTAAATATTTTAGGGGGCAAGCATTTAGTGCAGTTGTTAAGATGCTACTTTGGACACCTTCATCCTATATCAGAGTGCCTGGTTCAAGTCCTGGATCCGTTTCCAGTCCACCTTCCTGCTAACGCATGCCCTGAGAGGCAGCAGGTAATGGCTGAACTACTTGAGTCCCTGCCATCCCTGTGGGAGATATGGATGGAATTTCTGGCTCCTGGCTTTGGACTGGGCCAGCTCTGGCTGCTGTGGGCATTTGGAGAGTGAACCAGCAGATAAAAGTGTTTTTTTTTTTTTTTATGTCTGTCTGTCTCTCTCTTTTTCTGTTCTCTGCCTTCCAAATAAAGTGAAAGAAATTTTTAAATTGCTCCTTTAAAAAAACCCTAAATTAAATATTTAAACATTTTGTCCAGTATACAAAGAGTTTGTTAAATACAGGTATGTAGTGATAGCTTGCCGTGGTTTTAATTTGTATTTCTCTAATAGCTAAGGAAGCTGAACATAGGAGTGTTTCTGTTTGTTTATTTGCCATCTGTATATCCTCTTTGCAGAAGTGTCTATGTCTTCTGCCTATTTTTGAATTGGCTTTTTGTTTTCTTACTATTGATTTTTGAGAGTTACGTTTTTGACAGATGTTTGGTTTACAATATTTTCTGAAATACTTTTTGGTTTGCAGACACTTCCTTCCAGGCTGTGTTTTGTCTTTTCATACTCTTGATAATATCTTTCACAGAGCAAAAGTGTTTAAGTTTGATAAAGTCCAATGTATGAGTTTTTGTCTTAACATCTCTTGGGTGTCATATCTAAGGACTCTTCACCTACCCATAGGTCCTGAAGATTTTGTCTTGACAATTTTGTTTTCATCTAAAAATGTTACGGTTTCACATTTGACATTTGAACATTTTATTCATTTTAGTTTAATTTTTATATATTATATGAGTTTTAGGTTGAAGTTAATTTCTTTACCTATTCCAATTGCTCTAGCACAATTGTTGAAAATTAGTTGGCTATACTTAATGTGGATCTGCTTCTCTGTTGTATGCTACTGTCCCCCCATCAATACCACACTGGGCCGGCGCTGCGGCTCACTAGGCTAATCCTCCGCCTTGCGGCGCCGGCACACCAGGTTCTAGTCCCGGTCGGGGCGCCGGATTCTGTCCCAGTTGCCCCTCTTCCAGGCCAGCTCTCTGCTGTGGCCAGGGAGTGCAGTGGAGGATGGCCCAAGTGCTTGGGCCCTGCACCCCATGGGAGACCAGGATAAGTACCTGGCTCCTGTCATCGGATCAGCGCGGTGCGCCGGCCGCAGCATGCCGGCTGCTGTGGCCATTGGAGGGTGAACCAACAGCAAAGGAAGACCTTTCTCTCTGTCTCTCTCTCTCTTTGTCCACTCTGCCTGTCCAAAAAAAAAAAAATAAAAAATAAAAAATACCACACTGGTTCTTTTACTGTAGTCTTTTTCTTTCTTTTTTTTTTTTTTTTTTTTTTTTTTTTTTTGACAGGCAGAGTGGACAGTGAGAGAGAGAGACAGAGAGAAAGGTCTTCCTTTGCCGTTGGTTCACCCTCCAATGGCCGCCGCGGCTGGCGCGCTGCGGCCGGCGCACCGCGCTGATCCGATGGCAGGAGCCAGGAGCCAGGTGCTTTTCCTGGTCTCCCATGGGGTGCAGGGCCCAAGCACCTGGGCCATCCTCCACTGCACTCCCTGGCCACAGCAGAGGGCTGGCCTGGAAGAGGGGCAACCGGGATAGAATCCGGCGCCCTGACCGGGACTAGAACCCGGTGTGCCGGCGCCGCTAGGCGGAGGATTAGCCTAGTGAGCCGCGGCGCCGGCCTACTGTAGTCTTTTTAAAAACGATTTATTTATTTATTTGAAAGACAGAATTACACACACATACACACATAGACAGAGAGAGAGAGATCTCCCATCTGCTGTTCACTCCCCAGATGGCTGCATCAGAAGCCAGGAACTTCATCTTGGTCTCCTGTGTGAGTGCAGGGGCTGAAGTAATTGGGCCTTTTCCAGGCACATTAGCAGGGACCTGGATCAGAAATGGAGCAGCTGGACACAAACCTGTACCCATATAGGATGCCAGAGTAGCAGGTCACGGCTTAACCCACTACATCACAATGCCAGCCACCTACTATAGTCTTAATATGTAAGATCCTGGGCCAGCAGCATGGCTCAGCAGGCTAAGCCATAAACTGAAGTGTTGGCATCCCATATGAGTACCAGTTTGAGTCCGAGCTGTTCTATTTCCAATCCAGCTCCCTGCTAACATGCCTGGGAAAACAACAGAAGATGGCCCAAGTCCCTGGGCCCCTGCACTCATGTGGGAGACCTGGAAGAAGTTCCTGGATCCTGGCTTTGAACTTGGACATCCCTGGCCATTTTGGCCATTTGGGGAGTAAACGAGTGTATGAAATCTCTCTTTCTTTCTCTCACTCTGTAACTCTACCTTTCAAATAAATAAATCTTTAGAAAAGAAAACATTTTTAAGATCCATTTTCTAAAATCATGTCTCTGGGATGGATGTTGAGTCTAGTGGTTAAAACACTGGTTACAATGTCTGCATCCCATATTGGGTATCAGCGTTGGCTCCCAACTCCAACTTTCTGCTAATGCAGATCCTAGGAGGCAGCATTAATGGCTGAAAGTAGTTTGGGTTCCTGCCACCCATGTGAGAGACCCGAGTTGGGTTCTTGTCCCCCAGATTCAGCCTTCTGTCTGCCTTTCTCTGTTTCTTTGCCTCTCAAATAAATACATATATATTTTTAAAGATTTATTTATTTACTTGAAAGTCAGAGTTACACAGAGAGAGAGGAGAGGCAGAGAGAGAGAGGAGAGGCAGAGAGAGAGGTCTTCCATTCAGTGGTTCACTCCCCAGTTGGCTGCAACAGCTGGAGCTGTGCTGATCTGAAGCCAGGAAGCAGAAGCCTCCTCCAGGTCTCCCACGCAGGTGCAGGGGCCCAAGGACTTGGGCCATCTTCTACTGCTTTCCCAGGCCATAGCAGAGAGCTGGATTGGAAGTGGAGCAGCTGGGTTTCGAACTGGCGCCCATATTGGATGCTGGCGCTTTAGGCCAGGGCTTTAACCAGCTGTGCCACAGTGCTAACCCCATCAAATAAATATATTTTAAAACTTCTCTGAATAATGATTATCTTTCTTTAAGTACTTATACATAATTGGCATTGCTGGAAGTATTTCACATGCATAAATTCATTTAATCTTCTCAAAATTCTGTGTGATGGTAATTTTTAGACCTATTTTATAGATGAAGAAACTGATGGAGTAGTTAGGTAATCTTCATGACATTGATTTGGAGCCTGGGCCAACACTGTAATCACTATGCTTTATTGCCTCTCTGAAGTGAACAGATTTTTTTTTTTTTTTGACAGGCAGAGTGGACAGTGAGAGAGAGAGACAGAGAGAAAGGTCTTCCTTTGCCGTTGGTTCACCCTCCAATGGCCGCCACGGCCTGTGCGTTGCGGCCGGCGCACCGTGCTGATCCGATGGCAGGAGCCAGGTGCTTCTCCTGGTCTCCCATGGGGTGCAGGGCCCAAGCACTTGGGCCATCCTCCACTGCGCTCCCTGGCCACAGCAGAGAGCTGGCCTGGAAGAGGGGCAACTGGGACAGAATCTGGCGCCCCGACCGGGACTAGAACTTGGTGTGCCGGCGCCGCAAGGCGGAGGATTAGCCTAGTGAGCCACGGCGTCAGCCTGAAGTGAACAGATTTTGATCTCCTCACAGAATTGTTTTTACTACACTGTGCAGTAGAATGGCATTTGCCATTGACCTATGTGGAGAAAGACAATCAGAAACAGGTCAATGAAATTTATTGTTTGATTTACTGTAGACAAGCTGATGAGGATGTGGTTTACTATGTTACATGGTGTCCTCTTTGGCTGGACAAATGAGAAAAATGCCTTTCAGATATAAGTGCCAGAAATAGATATATTTCTCCTAAGTTGTTTGTTTTTATCTTTGGACTTGTGAAATTGTATTAAGGATTGTATTTCTCACTTGGTGCTGGCTGCTAAAAAGCTCAGAACCAAATTTTCAGCCTATCTCTAGCAAAGATGTACACTTGAACTAGTGTTACTTTTGACTTTATTATTCTTTACACTAATCTTCTATTCTTATTTCCTCTGTAACATACTTTTTTTTTTTGCTCTAGTGTTTTTCAAGAGCAATATATGTGAGCACATAGTATAAAAAAACAAGAAGGCTTTTTTTAAAAAAAGTTTTATTTAGTAGATATAAATTTCCAAAGTACAGTTTGTGGATTACAATGGCTTTTTCCCCCCCATAACTTCCCTCCCACCTGCAACCCTCCCATCTCCCGCTCCCTCTCCCATTCCATTCACATCAAGATTCATTTTCAATTATCTTTATATACAGAAGATCGATTTAGTATATATTAAGTAAAGATTTCATCAGTTTGCCCCCACTAAGAACACAAAGTGCCAAATACTGTTTAAGCACTAGTCATATCATTAATTCACATTGAACTACACATTAAGGACAGAGATCCTACATGGGGAGTAAGTGCACAGTGACTCCTGTTGTTGACTTAACAAATTGCCACTCTTGTTTAAGGCATCAGCAATCTTCCCAGGCTCTAGTCATGAGTTGCCAAGGCCATGGAAGCCTCCTGAGCTCGCCGACTTTGATCTTATTTCGACAAGGCCATAGTCAAAGTGGAAGTTCTCTCCTCCCTTCAGAGAAAGGTACCTACTAAAAGAAGGCTTTTAACAATAGTAAAACAAAATGGCAGTTTTTGAACATTTTATTAAAATACAGTACACATACCAATAAATGCAGTTAAATGTAAAGATGAAAGATTTTGTTTTCTGATCTCCTGCATAACCCACACCCAAATTAAGAACAAAGCATTGCTGATATTGCAAGAGTCCTCACTGTTCCCCCTTCTCCATTTCTTTTGCTTTTATAACAGGTGAAATGAGTATGTTGTTATTTACATGGCATGATTCAGTGAATGAATATTTATAACTATATACCAAATCATTGGGCATTCACACAATTTTTATTTTCTCTGTATTTTAACTATCACAAATAAGATAAAATGTGATATTTTTCTTTTTGGATCTGGCTTATTTCACTTAGCATAATCTACATTTGCATCTTTTTTTGTCCAAATGTGAGGATTTCATTCTTTTTATGACAGAGTAATAATCTAACATATATCTATACACCACATTTTCTTTATTCAGTCATCAACTGATGATTGATTCCATATCTTAGCCATTGTGAATTGAGCTGCTGAAAATATGAGAGTTTCTTTCATATGCTGATTTCATTTCCTTTGGATATATTCCCAAGAGTGACATAGCTGGGTCATATGGCAGGTTTATTTTTAGTTTTCTGAGGAATCTCTAAAATGGCAATTTCTCCCCATTCTTCTCCACTTCTGATTTCATACAGCCAACTACATTCACATTTGTAGCTGTTTATTCTGGTGCTTATACTTTGTTTTTTCTCTTGACTTTTAAATTTTAGATACTATGATTTGATTTATTATTATGGAGGTTAGGCTTTAATTTTCTTATACTACTCTCTACCACATACATCATTCACCTGTCTACAGCCTCCCATTATATCATATGTTTGGTTAAATCTATTTCAGCATTTAAATTATTTGGTTTATTAAAATATTGTTCACAGGTTAGCTACTTGTTATTCACATAATTTTGTTTTTCCTTGGGTTAATGATTGTCTATTTTATCTTATTTTTAAAAAAGATTTATTTTATTTATTTATTTGAAAAGCAGAGTCATAAAGACACACACACACGCAATCTTCCATCTGCTGTTCATTCCACAGATGTCTGCAACAGCTAAAGGCCAAGGCTGAAGCCTGTAGCCCAGAAATCCATGTTGGTCTCCCATGTGGGTGGCAGGGACCCAAGTACTTAGGCCATCATTTGCTGACTTCCAGGTACTTTAGTAGGAAGCTGGATCAGAAGTGAAGAAGTTGGGACTCAAACTGGCACTCCAGTATGGCATGTGGGCGTTCCAAGTGGTAGCTTAACCTACTGTACCACAACGCCCATACTGATTGTCTTTTTAAAAACTTCAGTTGCTATGCAGTAAGCATTAATTTTTCCCCAAGCCCTCTCCAGTCTGTTGGTTTGTTTTCTCACAGACATCTCTCCTGGATGTCATCCTGGAGGCCTTCATTGTACAGCTGTGGTCTGGACTGGTTCTCCATTACGGTAGCTAGGCCGTCTGGAGACTTTGTTTTTTTCATCATTTGAAGAATTCTGCCTATATTTCTCTTCTGTTACATCTCCTGTTTTCCTAGATCTCATATCTGATGGCTTACCTACTTTGGTAGATGCCATCCTGCAGTAGTTTCCTGAGAAAAAGTTAATGGAAGGCAAAGTTTTTTGAGACCTAGCATGTCTGAAAATGTTTTTAACTTAGTATCACACTTGAATGATAGAGTATAGACTCCTAATTGGAAATAATTGTCTCTTAGAATTCTAAAGGTGTCACTTCTTTGTCTTCTTTTTTTTTTTTTTTTTTTGAGATTTTATTTATTTATTTGAGAGGTAGAGTTATAGACAATGAGAAGAAGAGACAGAGAGAAAGGTCTTCGTTGGTTCACTACCCAAATGGCCGCAATGGCTGGAGCTGTGCCAATCTGAAGACAGGAGCCAGGTTCTCCCACGTGGGTGCAGGGGCCCAAGCACTTGAACCATCTTCTACTGCTTTCTCAGTCCATAGCAGAGAGCTGGATTAGAAGAGGAGCAGCCGGGACTAGAACCGGAGTCCATATGGGATGCTGGCGCTGCAGGTGAAGGATTAACCTACTGCGCCATGGTTCCAGCCCCACTTCTTTGTCTTCTAATTTTCGATGTTGCTGTTGAGGCATTTGACATTAATACCTTCTATGGGACTTGAAGGGTGTTATTTTTTTTCCCTCTCTGAAAATTTGTGAGATCTTCTTTTTCTGAAGTTCCATGATGATACACTTTATTTTTAGTTATTTATTATTTTTTTTGGACAGGGAGAGTGGACAGTGAGAGAGAGAGAGAGACAGAGAGAAAGGTCTTGGTTTTCTGTTAGTTCACCCCACAATGGCCGCTGTGGCCGCAGTGCACCGGCCGTTGTACCGTGCTGATCCGAAGCCAGGAGCCAGGTGCTTCTCCTGGTCTCCCATGTGGGTGCAGGGCCCAAGGACTTGGGCCATCCTCCACTGCACTCCTGGGCCACAGCAGAGAGCTGGCCTGGAAGAGGGGCAACCGGGACAGAATCCGGCACCCTGACCAGGACTAGAACCCGGTGTGCTGGTGCCGCAGGCGGAGGATTAGCCTATTGAGCCGCGGCACCGATGATGATACACTTTAAAATAGGGCCTTTTAAAAATCTACTATGAGGAATGAACCTCAACACAGTGGGTCCCTTCAATCTGAAAGCACATTTTCTTCAATTTTGAGAGATTATCATCTATTTTTATTACTATTTTCACTTCCATTTTCTCTTAGCACTGTTTTTGGAACTCATGATTCAGTTGTTGGATCACTTGAAGTTATCTTCTTCCTTTTTTTTTTTTTTTCATCTTTTCCTGAAGATTTTCTTAACTTTGTTTTCTGATTCTTCATTGAATTTTACATTTTCTGGTATCATGGTTTTATTTTCTGAAAGTTGTTTCTGGTTCTTTGAGTGTCCCCTACTCCTGTCTCTGTTTTTGTTTTGCTTTGTTTTAAATGGCATTTTGTTCTGTTCTTGTTGCAATAGCTTCTCTTATCTCTTTAGGGATACTAACTATAGGTTTTGAAGCTTTCCTTTTTTTTTTTTTTTTTTTATTTCACACTAGTGACTTTTCATAAATGGCTTTTTTTTTTTTTTCCAGGCAGAGTGGACAGTGAGAGAGAGAGACAGAGAGAAAGGTCTTCCTTTGCCGTTGGTTCACCCTCCAATAGCCGCCGCGGCCGGCGCGCTGCAGCCGGCACACCACACTGATCTGATGGCAGGAGCCAGGTACTTCTCCTGGTCTCCCATGGGGTGCAGGGCCCAAGCACTTGGGCCATCCTCCATTGCACTCCCTGGCCACAGCAGAGAGCTGAACTGGAAGAGGGGCTACCGGGACAGAATCTGGTGCCCCGACCGGGACTAGAACCTGGTGTGCTAGTGCCGCAAGGCGGAGGATTAGCCTATTGAGCCACGGCGCCAGCCTTATCTGTTCATATTTAAGAGTGAGGCCCTTAAGTGTTCTCCATGAATAGGCACAGCTTTTGGCTGTTGAGCGTCACAATAGTGTTACAGTTCTTTTATGGGTAGAAAGACCTCCAGATATCATTATTGATAATCTGTTACATTTATCAGTTTCCCTATCAGAAAAAAATCCTTTATATGGGGTCTTATAAACCTAGCTTTTTGCCTTTTTGTAGGTTATTAGGGTAAAGAGGTTTGGGGGTGATGAGGGAACCCATCGTTCAGTTTGCAGATTTCCATTTGATCCCATTTTCACTTGTACCTGGCATACCAAGATCAGTGTGTTTGACTCAACATTTCAAGAGGGTGAGCATCCAAATTTTTTCCATAATGGTAGAATGGTAGTCATTTTGTCACTGGAGAGAAGTTGTGGGGTTCTTGTCTTCATACAAGAAAGAATTCAGGCATGAGACAGAGAGCAAAGCAGCAATGTTTTATTGGGGACAGGGCATCCGTCAGACTGGAAGGGACAGAGAGAGAGCACCCAGTCACTCAGTGGGGGAAAGCGAGGTTACATGGTTGAATGGAGAAAATACACCTGGCAGGCCAGGTGGGCGGCTCAGCAGAGAGCAGAGAGCTGAGTGTGCAGTCTTTGTTTAGACTTGGGCTTACAAGGGAAACAAGTTCTAAGTTTCCCTTCTCTTCCTCCCCCTCCCCTCACCTCATCCCTCCAGGACAAAGGGTTTGCTGAGTGTAAATTAGGAAATTCCTCCCCATTTTTGTTATCAGAGAGGGGGAGTCTTGCTGGCTCTGGGCCAAGGGGCTTCCCCCTAGGGTGCCTGCGTTGGATGAAGGATGTTTTTCAGGCCAGGTAGCCCATTTTGTTCTGAGAGAGAACTTGGAGGAAGGGCTGGGGCCACCTGGAAGGTTATCAGGGTCTGGGCAGGACTTTGAAGTGCAATGCAGATGCTGGACTGCTATAGATGTCAGTTTCCTCAGGCCCCTCTCTCACACACATAAGCTAATTTCTAACTTCCTACCTAACAATTTGACTAATGCCATGTTGGGAAGGAGATCTGGGGACCCAACTGGTCATTGAAAAGACTTCCAAACTTCTTTTTCCACCCACACCTCAGATTCTCATCTTTAGAGATTCCTGGTGCCTCCTACTGCAAAGTTTGGGAGGGTTCTGTGATCCTATTTGTCTTCCTTCTTTCAGCTTTCTCTGATTTGTTCCAGTATGAGTGAGACTAAATCTTGATTCAGGAGTGCTGTGGTTTGAACACAGTTGTCACTGCACACATTGTCACTGCAGTGGTTTTGGGAGGTAGGGTCTTTATGAGAAGATCAGGTTGTTAGGAGAGATTAACGTCTTTCTTATAGGACTAGGTTCTCTAGAGAACAAACATAAGTTGCTATAAAGCAAAATCTGCCCCTCATGCTTTGTCCTGTTTGTATGCACTTGCTTGTCTTTTTAATTTCTGTCATATTATTACACTCTTGCCAGACACAGCTGCTGTGCCCCTGGACTTCTCAGCTTCCAACCATGAGCCAAAATATACTCCTGTTGTTTATAAATCCCCCAGTCTCAGCTATTCTCTTATAGCAACAACAGAAAAAGGATCAAGAGAGAAAAGCAGAATTTTGAAGTCAAACTCAGAGAAATGGTGTCCATAGTCAGATGAAAAAGATGAACAAAACCAAGAAAAGACCTACAAGTGTGGGAGTAACCATATTCAAAGTCACAGTATTTGTGTCTGTTCTCTACCTATTTCTCCATTTGAGAAGACTCTTCTTTGAGAAAATGTACTAAATAGAAGGCATAGTTCCTTCTGCTGACTCCAAATTATGTGCTGGAAGACACAAGGTTATAAATGGGAGAATGAATAGCAGACCCCTGGGGGTTGGGGAAAGGTTGAGAAATGTTTCTAGGCTTCAGGACTAAGGTCAACAACAATGTAGGGCTGGAGGCGTTCCACTGTCATGTTTTGATTCAGAAGTAGTACACAGGAGGGCCTGATGTCTTAAAGGAGCCACTGGGAGGGGCCTGGGTTGTGGTTTCCACTCTCCCTATCCAGTTGGCATTGGAAGACTGGTTGGTTGATAGAAATCTACTGGCTAAGGACATTCCTTTTTACTACCCTAAATATAGTGGGCCTTTACAAAACTTGGAGGACTTCCTACACAAAGAGAATGCTGTTAATAACCCCTCCATCCAGGGGTTATGCGCTCTGGCTTGTTGTTCCAGTGGGATGTGCTTCAAGACAGCCAGACCAGCAATCTGCTGCCAACCTTGCCTGTAGGAAGGTTTTGAGAATGAATGGCTGTGTCCCTAATATCACAGTTAATAGCCTTAAATAAGCATAGATATAGCCTAGCTTCATTTAAGAGATAACCCAGACTTAGGAAATTTGCTGAAGGAAAAAATGAAATAATAAAGAAGGGAAGCTTTGTCATTCACAAATTTGATAGTATAAGAAGTCACTGATACAGGGATTTACTATAAGAAGACTTGAAATTCCCTTGAGCAGAGGAAGTTGAAATGCACTGGGGTAAGGAGGGAACTCTAATCATGAGAGCATGAGGCAAAGGAAAGAAACAGAGACAAAATGGTGACTGCTACCAGGGTCAGTTCAAGTTCCCTTCCTCCTGGCAACCGTAGAGAGAGTCTCACATCTATCTCAGCCTCTGGGATTTGTCTGACTTTGCGTGAAGGGAGACAAGTGACAACCAGAGAGACCAACGGTTTTCTGGAAAGATGAGATGGAGAAGCTCAGGGCCTGACACAATTGGGGAGCTGAAGGGGAAAGAAGTGCCTGCTAGACAGGAGGAGAAATGAAAAGCTTCCTGGTTGTTTCTGGTATTCAACACATACAGTGAGCGTGGTCCCAGGAAAAGTGTTTTTTCCAAGAGGAGGAGAAATAGTATCAATGTTGCTGGTGAGGTTAATGAGCTTCCTGGATACAGATCACCATGTAATGCTTAATATCTATAAATAGTCATACATGTAAGCTTTGTGTAAGTGTTACATATTATTTTCTGTTAAAAATAAAAACGAGGGACTGGCACCATGGCGACTGAAGCTGATAGCTGATGCCTGCAGTGCCAGCATCCCAAGTGGGTGCCAGTTCGAGTCCCAGCTGTTCCACTTCCAATTCAGCTCTCTGCTATGGCCTGGGGAAGCAGTAGAAGATGGCCCAAGTCCTGGGCCCCTGCACCCACGAGGGAGACCGGGAAGAAGCTCCTGGCTTCTGATTTGTGAAGCTCTGCTGTTGCTGCTATCTGGGGGGTAACCAGTGGATGGAAGACCTCTCTGTCTCTGCCTCTCTGTAACTCAGCCTTTCAAATAAATAACTAAATCTTAAAAAATAAAAAAATAAGAACAAAACCAAAATATAACTGTTGTGTGCTGAGCTCCCGGGAAAGAGTCTGAGGTGGATGTTGGTATTGGGGAGAGCCCAAGAATCCAATACCAGAGGAATGAAGGAAGTAGGTTTGAGAAGAAGGAGATGAAAAACAAGGAAATCACAACAAAGATCTCTAAGCCATTCTATAGGGAGCTGTGCAGTTGTCCTGCTTTGGAGCAGGGAAGGCCGAGCCTTCCTGTCTGGGCATGGAGTAATCATTAGGTGTGGACTGCCTCTGAACTTGGGCAGAATGGTTCTCTTCAGCTGAAGATGGTATCAGAGAGATAACTCCTCAGAGAACTACCAGCTGCTAATATACCTAACAGCTGAGGGAACAATTGCCCCAATACAAAAGGGGGATTGAGTAGCACCAGAGCACCCATTGCAGCAAGTCTTGGTTCTACTTACTTTGTGTAAGTTCTAGAAATGGCTCCTCCAAGATTATGGTTGGACTCTTCCTGAGGAAGCATTTGAGAGGATGTTTAGTGCCACAAACTGCAAGTCCTGTTACTATTCCTGGTCTGAAGGTTGCAATTGATACTTTGTGTCCTTGCTCTGCATGCAACCTGTTATCTTTAGCTCTGTT
The DNA here is from genome assembly GCF_051225735.1 of Oryctolagus cuniculus. Taxonomy (NCBI): domain Eukaryota; kingdom Metazoa; phylum Chordata; class Mammalia; order Lagomorpha; family Leporidae; genus Oryctolagus; species Oryctolagus cuniculus. The sequence goes on along the minus strand of NC_142867.1, from coordinate 51,689,465 downwards.
GTTTAGGTGGCTTACCTAGTGGGTTTCTGGTTACATGTCTGTCTGAGGCTATGACTACTGCTTTTGTCTCCAGGATTGGGTTAAGGAATATGAAGAGTTTCCTCAGTCAGCTGCAAGGACCTCTGAACCCACAGAGCCCAGAGTTACAGGGACAAATGACGTGAGTGGGTCCCTAATAATTGTGGTGATCAGGGCCTGGGGCCACTCTTATTTCCCTCCTTAGATTCCAGAACCATATGTTACAACTTACATTAGTCTGCTTGTTTCTTTAACCAAAATACCTAGGAGGAGCTTCTTTGGGAGAGCAAAGGTTTATTTAGGCTTACAGTTTGGAGGTTACAGTTCAGGATTGGGGGCCCTATTTGCTGGCATCTGTGGAGGCTGGTTATTGCAGTGCAGGGGCACCATCACATAGTGAGGCAGGAAGCAGAGATAATAAAAATCAATTCTCTTGCAAGAACCACACCCCTAATGACCTAAACTCCTCTGGGGAGATCTACCTCCTAGCAGCCACAATTAGATCTCCACCCTTAAGCCATCAACCACCAATATTAAGATATCAGAGTTTAAATATCTGTATAAATTTTGGGGAGACAAATGTTGCTGTGTCCATAACACACTTATTGAGATCACAAGTCCATATAATAATTGTAGATTTAGGGTATAGGCCACATTCTTGAAGATTTCACTCCATCTTTGCAGGATATCACCTGTAAAGTGGCACTTTATACCTTCAAAAGGCCATCTCATTGTTCTGTACGGAGAAGCTGTATGGTATAAAATAGGAAAGGTGGATCCCATGATTACGTGCCACTGCTGCATCTATTCTGTTGTGAAATAGGTTCCTTCTAATAAAAATTTATGCAGGATTCTGTGTTGGTGAATCAAAAACTTTATATGGTTTTAGATATGGTGTTGGCTGAGTCTCTCTCTCTTTATTAAAATATTTATTTATTTGAAAGGCAGAGTTAGAGAGGCAGAGGCAGAGAGAGAGAGAGAGGTCTTCCATCCAATGGTTCACTCCCCCGATGGCCGCAATGGAGGGTGGGGGAATGAGTAACTCAGACCTGAAAGAAGAATCTAAGCTCACTGCAGAATCTGCAAGAACTAAATAGTAGGATTTTCTGTTCTAAATTTCAGCAATTCCTAGGGGTTCTGGAATGGGAATGGTATGGGGGAAGATAGAGAATTTGTGAAATATACCACCTGCCCACTTTTATAGTTAATTATTTGGGAAAATTCATTGCAAACTGTATATATTATGGTTTTATGTATATTTAACCAAACTTAGAGATGATCCATCACAAAAATTTCTTTTAAAAAAATATTTGGGGCCAGCACTGTGGTGTAGCAAATAAATCTATGGACTATGTGTATTAATGGAAAACTGAAAACACAGAAATTAAAACAACATGAATACAATTTCTTGATTATGACTATGTAAATGCTATATCTTTACAATAATAATTTTTTAAAAGATTTATTTATTTATTTGAAAGTTAGAGTTACAGAGAGAGAGAAGGAGAGGCAGAGAGAGATAGGTCTTCCATCTGCTGGTTCACTCCCCAGTTGGCTGCAATAGCACTGAGCCGATCCGAAGCCAGGAACCAAGGAGCTTCTTCCTAGTCTCCCATGCGGGTGCAGGGGCCCAAGTACTTGTGCCATCTCCTACTGCTTTCCCAGGCCACAGCAGAGAGCTAGATCGGAAATGGAGCAGCTGGGAGTCAAACTGGAGTACATATGAGATGCTGGCATGGCAGTCAGCAGCCCTACCCGCTACACCACAGCGCCAGCCCCAAAAATAAGAATTTTAAAAGAAGCAAGCAAATCTTGTGAACAGTGGGTATTTTAAGATAAAGCCACTCTTCATATTTTTCATTGATCTGTTCAGAAATTTTTTGCTTGGGGATAAGCACTGCGGCGTAGTGGGTAAAGCTGCTGCCTGCAGTGCCAGCACCCCATATGGACGCTAGCTCAAGTCCCAGCTGCTCCACTCCAGTCCCGCTCTCTGCTATGGCCTGGGAAAGCAGTAGAAGATGGCCCAAGTTCTTGGGTCCCTGCCACCACCATGGAGAGTGAACCAGCGGATATAAGACTCCTCTCTCTCTCTCACTCTTGCTCTCTGCCTCTGTAACTCCGCCTTTCAAATAAATAAATAAACCAACATTCTACCATATTGTACTAATTTTTTTTTTTTTGACAGGCAGAGTGGACAGTGAGAGAGAGAGAGACAGAGAGAAAGGTCTTCCTTTGCCGTTGGTTCACCCTCCAATGGCCGCCGCGGCCAGCGCGCTGCGGCCGGCGCACCGCGCTGATCCGATGGCAGGAGCCAGGAGCCAGGTGCTTTTCCTGGTCTCCCATGGGGTGCAGGGCCCAAGCACCTGGGCCATCCTCCACTGCACTCCCTGGCCACAGCAGAGGGCTGGCCTGGAAGAGGGGCAACCGGGACAGAATCCGGCGCCCCGACCGGGACTAGAACCCGGTGTGCCGGCGCCGCTAGGCGGAGGATTAGCCTAGTGAGCCGCGGCGCCGGCCATATTGTACTAATTTTTCATAATAATTTATCCTCTCTACTTGGGGGCACTTGATAGTTTTTCACAATAGTAAGCAGTACAGCTATAAAAATAGTTCTAAGAAGTTTTTTTCTTCTCTATAGTAGAAATAACAGATATATCATTCCATGTTATTTTTTAGAAAGTACCAATTTATAGTACTATAAGCAATGTTTGAATACCTGTTTACTGATAATTATGCTAACTTTTTCATTTTTACTTTTGACAACAGAGCTAATGGTTGCCTTATCATTGTTTTATGTACGTAAGTATGTATGTATGTATGTATTTTTTTAAGAATTATTTATTTGAAAGACAGAGTTACATAGAGAGGTGGAACCAGAGAGAGAGAAGTCTTCCATTCTGCTGGTTCACTCCCCAAATGACTGCAATGGCCAAAGCTAAGAAGATCTGAAGCCAGGAGCCAGGAGCTTCTTCGGGGTCTCCCATGTGGGTGCAGGGGCCCAAGGAATTGGGCCATCCTCTACTGCCTTCCCAGGCCATAGCAGAGAGCTGGATCAGAAGAGAAACAGCTGGGACTCGAACCAGCACCCACATGGGATGCCAGTGCTGTAGGCTGGGGCTTTAACCTGACGTACAACACGGGCCCCTCATTGTTTTAAATTTAATTTCTGGGACTGGCACTGTGACACAGCGAATAAAGCAGCCACCTGCAGTGGCAGCATCCCACATGGATGCTGGTTTGATTCCTGGCTGCTCCACTTCTGATCCAGCTCTCTGCTATGGCCTGGGAAAACAGCAGAAGATGGCCCAAGTGCTTGGGCCCCTGCATCCACATGGGGGAACTGAAAGAAGTTCCTGGCTCCTTTCTTCGGATAGGTGAAGCTCCAGCCGTTGTGGCCATCTGGGGAATGAACCAGTGGATGGAAGACCTCTCTCTCTCTCTTTGCCTCTGCCTCTCTATAACTTTGCCTTTCAAATAAATAAATAAATATTTAAAAAAATTAAATTATTAATGAGGCTGAGAAAATTCCCAAGTATGTACTTATTCTTTGTAGTTTTATTATTAATATCTCTTGGCTGCTTATCTCTGAGAAAAACCTGATATTTCATATTTTTATAGTACCTTATATATTATAGATAAAAATTTTTATTGACAATTTGTTGTCAGTCAACCAGGGCTGATCCAGGCCAAACCCAGGAGTCACCTTCCTCTGCTTTCCCAGGCACATTTGCAAGGAACTAGATCAGAAGTAGAGCAGCCAGGACTTGAACCAGCATCCATATGGGATGCCCGCATCACAGGAGGCAGCTTAGACAGTGTTGTCTATACCACAACACTGGCCCCTTGAATTTATTTTTATTTATTTTTATTTAGTTGGCTTTTTGTTTTATAGCATAAAACCCATTGACTTTCCATAGATGATTTATTTAAATGCTTCTACATGGCCGGTGCCATGGCTCACTTGGCTAATCCTCCGCCTACGGCGCCAGCACCCCGGGTTCTAGTCCTGGTTGGGGTGCCAGATTCTGTCCTGGTTGCTCCTCTTCCAGTCCAGCTCTCTGCTGTGGCCAGGGAGCGCAGTGGAGGATGGCCCAAGTGCTTGGGCCCTGCACCCGCATGGGAGACCAGGAGAAGCACATGGCTCCTGGCTTCGGATCAGCACGATGCAGCCAGGAGCTTCTTCCAGGTCTCCCATGCGGGTACAGGGGCCCAAGCACTTGGGCCATCTTCTACTGCTTTCCCAGGCCATAGCAGAGAGCTGGATTGAAAGTGGGACAGCTGGGATTCGAACCGGTACCCATATGTGATGCTGGCACTGCATGTGGAAGCTTTACCCACTACGCCACAGCTCCAGCCCCTATATTGTCTTCTATATGATGAATATTTAAATTATTTCATATGAAATAGATTTTAGCTTAATTTAAATCCTTTGAGTTTATTGTGACATGTAATGTGGCCATATACTTCCCTCTTATTTCTGCCTAAAGTGGAATAATTTTGGTTTTGAAAAATATGCATATGGGGGTGAGTATTTGGCCTGCTGGTTAAGATGCTGATTAGGATAACTGCATCCCATATGGGAGGGTCTGGGTTCAATATCTATCTCCAGCTCCTGGCTCCAGATTCCTGCTAATGTAGACCCTGTAAGGAAGTGGCGATGGCTCAAGTGCTTGTGTTCCTGCCACCCAGAAGGGAAACCTGGATTGAGTTTCTGGCTCCCCGCTTTAGCTTCTATCTCAACTTGGTCTGGCCCACTGGGGCATTTGCAGAGTAAACCAGCAGATGGAAGCCCCTCACTCTGTTTCTACCTCTCAAATAAGTAAAAACACACACATACATATATGATCACAGGTGATCACATGTGAATAGGCAGGTATAAAACAGATAATGGAAGAAAAATTTCAACAGTGGTTAACCTTAAATGATTGATTACATATACTGAGTAATTTTCATTTATCTGCATATTCTAAAATATATTACATTACAGTTAACATATATCAATTTATTCCCTAGAAAAAGAGAAATTTTCTTTTTTTAAAAGATTTTTATTTATTTATTTATTTGAAAGTCAGAGTTACACAGAGAGAGAAGGATAAGCAGAGAGAGAGGTCTTCCAACTGCTGGTTCACTCCCCCACTAGTCCCAACAGCCGGAGCTGTGCTGATCCAAAGTCAGGAGCCAGGAGCTTCTTCCCAATCTCCCACGTGGGTGCAGGAGCCCAAGGACTTGGGCCATCTTCTACTGCTTTCCCAGGCCATGGCAGAGAACTGGATTGGAAGTAGAGCAGCCGGGACTCGAACTGGCACCCACGTGGGAGACTGGCACTGCAGGCGATGGCTTTACCCGCTATGCCACAGCGCCGGCCCCCAGAGAAACTTTAAATAAAATAAATAAAACTACTATGTGTTAGAAGACAATTATTAAGAAAATAAAAAGAGGAAGTGTTAGAGAATAGATCATATTAGGGGAAAGTCAGATAAATGTGTTTACTGCCAAGCCTCTTTATGTGACTGTTGTCACATAGCATTGTTCAGTCCTCTGTGAAAGCACATCTCTGCAGAGCTGCCCCTGGCATTTCTGAACTGCCCACTTGTCCTGTTCCAGTCTGCTTTAGTCCTGTTCCTAGATTCTACTTCTTGTGACTACAACTGCAGATGCCTTTGGCTTTCGATGCAGCTGGGTATTGCAGACCGTGAATGACTACTTTCTGGATTTCTGGTATCAGACTTTTCTCTTTGTGTGTTTAAGTGATTCTGCTCAAACCTCTTTGTAGCCCTTACTCAGCAGTCAACCCTCACCTATCTGCCTACTCATTCTCTACTTGGGCTATCCTGTGCTCAGCTGCTCTAGAAAGTTTGAGATGACAGAGTATCTGCTCAATATAACCTTGCCCTGGACATGCTTTTCTGGACTAGACTTATCAACAAGAGCAACAGCTTGTGATTTGTGCACTCTGGCTCTGAACCAACCAACCAACCAACCAACCAACCAACCAACCAGTTAACTAACCAACCAACCAATTAACCAACCAACTTAACAAGGGCTAGCTTTGAGACTATGTAGCAGTCAGAGTCTAATCAGGAAAACAGAAATCACTCTGGATATGCTAACAAGAAGGGGTTTAATTCCTGGAGTTTGTTACACAGCTGGAAAGCTGGAAGAGCAAAGAGAGGAAGCTGGGAAAAGCAGAGGTCTGTATTTCAGGAAACTGCTACTAGCGCTGAGTGGGAAAGCGAAAGAGAAGTAATGGCCTGAGCTTCCTCTCTTATAGGCCGGCTGCAGGTGGGGAGGGAGGTGGGTTGAGGTGTCACTCAGCATGTGCTCAGAGTTCAAAGGATCTACAGTAGAGTGTAGGAGTGTTCCCAAGGCACCATGAAGAGTTCCTGAGATATGGAGAGAGTTGCTTTGGTTCAGTCTTAGAGCAGTGAGATTCAGCACTTCTTTGTGTCTGTCCTTAGATGAAATGAGGCAACCTTTGAATCACCTTTTTAACTTGAGGTACTTTGAAGGAGGTCTTTGTGTCTGACAAACCTTTTAAAAGCCCTCCCTAGACAGACATTTCCTGTGAATGGGCTAACCTTTGCCAAACTTTTCTTTCATCATGCTGCCCCAGAACACCTCCTTCAATTTCAATCAAATTACCCAAGAGTTTTGATCAATGCTGCTTAAAAATCACGATGTGTTGAAATCCATAAAAAGTTCTACAACATTATCTTTTTTTCCTCTTAGAACGCTAATAAATACACTTCTATTCTTGTTCAGTTTACGCTTATTTTGTCAAGCTCTACTTTGTAAAAACTCTCAATGCCTCTTTAATTACATTAAATATATGACAACATAGGAAGTCTGGTGTCATTTGTTTAATCCTTCCAGTTATGAGCTGGGGTAGCTATCCCCCGATTCCCTTTATTGTGCCATTATGATTTTGGAGCTTTCTTTATATTTCTGTTAGATTGACACTAAAGTATTTAATGAGGATTTGAAGTCTCAGTTGCAAATGGGATTGCTTTTTACACTTTCATTTCTGGCTATTGATTGTAACAACTATTTAAAAGTGTGCTTGTGTATCCTGAGTACTTGAGGAAATGAGGAATTGTCCAGTGTGAGAAGGGATGCTTAGCAGAAATGGATTTGCCCTGCCTGTTTACTTTTACATGTTTGTGTCTCTTGTGGATAATGTTTGAGTAGTGCCTGGCCCTTGTGAGCCATGAGGCAGAGTACATTTTCCATTTTCCTCTGTGAATAAGCCAAGTTAATTGACCTGTGCTGGGACTAAACCTGTGTTCTTAACCCCTCTAAAGGCACATACAGTACAGACCTTTGCTTTTAACAGCTCTCATTTCAAACAATTAAAGCTGACTGGGGTGCTTTGGGAGATATTGGTTTCTATGATATTAAACACTGAAATGACTGAGGATTGGTTGCAGGTTTTCAGGTAATGGATTAAGGGTTGATCTAAATAATATCTTAAAGTATGGGGGTTGGCACTGAGGCGTAGTGGGTTAAGCTGCCACCTGTGGTGCAAGCACCCCATATAGGCACCAGTTCAAGTCCTGGCTGCTCCACTTCCAATCCAGCGCTCTGTTATGGCCTGGCAAAGCAGTAGAAGGTGGCCCAAATCCTTAGACCCCTGCACCCATGTGGGAGACCCAGAAGAAGCTCCTGGCTCCTGGCTTCCAACTGGCCCAGCTGTGGCAGTTGCAGCCATTTGGCGAGTGAACTAGTGGATGGAAGACTTCTCTCTGCCTCTACTTCTCAATAACTCTGGCTTTCAAATAAATAAATAAATATTTTTTAAAGTATGATGTGCCTTTAAAATTGCATAAGGGATATATGTTTGCTATAGAAAAAAGTAGGAAAATTCAGATAAGGTTAAAAAAATAAAAGAACGCTTGCTTAGAGATGACCACTGTTAAGGCATTGCAGTCTCTTCTTCCAAATGTTTTCCCATGTCTGGTTTGTATAATTATACAAATAAATATGCATACTTAAAATATTTCTCAATTTCTTAGGTGTACTTTTCCACGTGTTAATATTCCTGAGTTTGAGATGCAGCTTCACAATGATTAAATTTAAGAAAGTGTTTTCCTCTCTCAAAATATCTGTAATTAAATGTACTATATAATATTTAAAAAATTTTAATTAAATTTATTTTTAAATAATTGTAAATTTACATGGAATTGTAAGAAATCATACAGAAAGATCTCTTTTTCCATTTTCTCAGTTTCCTCTAATGTTAACATCTTGCAAAATCATAACAAGTATCACAATCAGCGTATTGACATTGAGACAGAGCATTTCCATCACTGCATGGATCCCCATGGTGCCAGTTTGGAATCATACACATCTTCTTCCTGTCCCTCCACCTCCCCATAGCCATCAATTCGTTCTCCATTTCAATAATTTTGTCATTTCAACAGTGTGTTGTAAATGGAATCATATGATATGTAAATTTTTGGCTTTTTTCATTCAGCCTAATTCTCTAGTGATTCGTTCAGGTTTTGAATGCATTAAAAATTTATTTTTTATTATATGGTAACTAGTCTATTTTCACAATTTACTAATTGAAGTATATTTGGGTTGTTCTCTGTTTTTGGCATTTTATATATAAAATGCTATAAACATTCATGTGCACATTTTTGTGTGAAAACAAAATCTTCTTTTTTTTTTTTTTTTTTTTTTTTTTGGACAGGCAGAGTTAGACAGTGAGAGAGAGAAACAGAGAGAAAGGTCTTCCTTTGCCGTTGGTTCACCCCCGATGTGGCTGCTACGGCTGGCACACAGTGGCCGGCACGCTGCGCCGATCCAAAGCCAGGAGCCAGGTGCTTCCTCCTGGTCTCCCTTGTGGGTGCAGGGCCCAAGCACTTGGGCCATCCTCCACTGCACTCCCGGGCCACAGCAGAGCTGGACTGGAAGAGGAGCAACTGGGACAGAATCCGGCACCCCAACCAGGACTAGAACCCGGGGTGCCGGCACCGCAGGCGGAGGATTAGCCTAGTGAGCCGCGGTGCTGGCAACAAATCTTCATTTCTTTGGGATAAATACTCATAGGTGAAGTTGCTGGGTTTTATGGTAGTTGATGTTTCATCTTTTAAGAAACTGCTACCCTGTTTTCTAGAGTTGCCAAACCATTTTACTTTCCACCAACAATGTATGGGGGATCTAGTTTCAATGTATCCTTACTAGCATTAGGCATTATTTTTTTTATTTGAGCTGTTGTGCTAGGGAAGTGGATTTCCTTATTAGTTACAGTGTTATTCAAAAGGTCTATTTCATTTTTTTTTTTTTTTTTTGACAGGCAGAGTGGACAGTGAGAGAGAGAGACGGAGAGAAAGGTCTTCCTTTTGCTGTTGGTTCACCCTCCAATGGCCGCCACGGCCTGCGTGCTGCAGTAGGCGCACCGCACTGATCCGATGACAGGAGCCAGGTACTTATCCTGGTCTCCCATGGGGTGCAGGGCCCAAGGACTTAGGCCATCCTCCACTGCACTCCCTGGCCACAGCAGAGAGCTGGCCTGGAAAAGGGGCAACCGGGACAGAATCTGGCACCCCGACCAGGACTAGAACCTGGTGTGCCAGCGCCACAAGGCGGAGGATTAGCTTAGTGAGCCGTGGCACCGGCCTCTATTTCATTTTTGATGAGTTTTGGTAGTTACAGTTTTTTTAAGGGATTGGCTCATTTAATCTAAGTTGTCAAATTCACGTGTATGGAATTATTTGTAGTATTCTTCTATTATTTTTATGTCTGTAGGCTCTGTAATAGCCCATTCATTTCTGATGGTGGTAATATATGTCTTCTCTCCTTTTTCTTTCTCAACCTTGCTACAGGTTTATTAGCTTTATTGAGCTTTTCAAAGAACTAGCTCTTTGTTTCATTGATTTTTCTCTCATTTCTGTTTTCAGTTTCTTTCATTGATTTTTATCCTTTCTGATTTCTTCCTTTTGCTTTAAGTTTAATTTGTCTTTTTTCTGTATTCTTGAATAGAAGCTTAGATTACTGATCTCAGACTTTTTCTCTTTTCTAATATGTACTTTTAGTGCTATAAATGTCTCTGAAAGACATATTTTATATTCCTTAGGCAAAGCCTTCATAGTTTCCTATTGAGAAATTCAATTCAATTAAACAAATATTTATGGAGTACTTGGGTTGGGCACTATTCTAAATCTTCACAATGTATCAGGGAACGAGATAGACAAAGATCTCTATCTTTGTGGAGCCCACATTGCAGCAGGGGAGACAGGCAATAAATCATAAGCATAATTTATCCTCATATAGTGTGTTAGACAATGATAAGTGCAGCAACAAGAAGTACTTCAGGGTAAGAAGGAAAGGGGACATGTGGGAAACTCTAGTACTCATTACCACAGTATTTACTATACTGCATTTATTACTATAGCTGTAGAATGAAGTAAGTTGGTCAGACGTGCCTTGCAGACACAGTGAGATCCGAGTAAAGATCTGAAGGAGTTAGGGGAGTTAGTCAAGCCAGTATCCATAAGCTGTGTGTTTCAGGCAGATGGGAAAGCTAGTGAAAAGGCCCTATGGAGGGAGTATAGGAATATTGGAGGAGAAGCAAGACCGGTGAGACTAGAGGCGGGAAAAGTGGTGAAGTAAAGGAAAAGTGGCAAAGGAGAGGCCAGAGGTCATAGGGGCTAGGACTTTAGTTTTTACTCTGAGTGAAAGGGGGCCATTGCTTCATGTGGAGAAAAGAAATGATAAGACATTGGGGCCAGCGCTGTGGCATAGCAGGTAAAGCCACTGCCTTCAGTGTCGATATCCCATATGGGCGCTGGTTCTAGTCCCGGCTGCTCTACTTCTGATCCAGCTCTCTGCTGTGGTCTGGGAAAGCAGTAGAAGATGGCCCAAGTCCTTGAGCCCCTGTACCTGCATGGGAGACCCAGAAGAAGCTCTTGGCTCCTGGCTTTGGATTGGCACAGATCCAGCCATTGCAGCCAACTAGGTAGTGAACCAGCAGTTGGAGGACCTCTCTCTCTCTCTCTGCCTCTCCTTCTCTCTGTGTAACTCTGACTTTCAAGTAAATAAATAAATCTTTTAAAAAACCGTATATATATACGAAAGAATTGGCAGGACATGACTAAGATTTTAAAATAATCACTCTGGGGACTGCCATTATGGTATAGCAGGTAACGCTGCTGCCTGCAATGCTAGCATCCCATCTGGGTGCCAGTTTGAGTCCCTGCTGCTCCACTTCCAATCCAGCTCTTTATTAATGGCCTGAGAAAAGCCGCAGAAGATGATCCAAGTGCTTGGGCCCCTGCCACCTATGTAGGAGACTCGGAAGAAGCTTCTTGGCTTATGGGTTTGGCCTAGCCCAGTGCTGGCTGTTATGGTCATCTGGAGAGTGAACCAGCAGATGGAAGATCTCTCTCTATTTCTCTCTGTGGGGAGCAACTCGGACTAGACTGTTACTCGAATTAAGACTTATTCTATGCATCTGCTCTCCCACAATATGGCGCTGGGAGAGGAGTAGACAGCTTCTACACAGCTGCCTTTCACCAACTTGACAAGCTGTAGGAGCTGCTCCTGATTGGAGGAGAGCAGCGTACTCGGCGTGTGGGTAGCAGAGTTGGGATTGGTGGAAGAGGACTATAAAGGAGGAGAGAGACAACATGCACCAGGAACACCTGAAGGAACACCTGTGCAGCCCCCGAGAGAGCCGGCCGGCGGTGTGCCGCTCCCCCGCAGAAGTGGGGAAAGTGGCAGGGGGAACCGCCCTTCCACGGAGGTGGAAGGGTCGGTAGCCAACCCGGGAAGAACCAGCAGCAAACCCGGGGAGGGCCGAGCAGACAAAAGAACAGCGCAGGGTCCTGTGTCGTTCCTCCATGAAGAGGGGGAGCGACACTCTCTCTCTCTTTGTAACTCTGCCTTTCAAAAATAAATAAATAATGCTAATTGGAAATAGATTAGGGGTAGAAATAGGTGACCTCTTAGCAGTCTTCTAGAATAATGCAGGTGAAAAGCAGTGTGGCTTGGAACAGTGAGAAGTCATTATATTTTAAATACACTCATGTTTTGAGGGTAAATCTCAAATAGGATGTCTTCATAGACTGGACATGAGGTATTAGAAGAAGAGAGGACTCCAGGTAACTAGCCTGATGTTAAACAACTGTGATCTTTTTTTTTTTTTTTTTAAAGATTTATTTATTTATTTGAAAGTCAGAGTTACACAGAGAGAAGAGAGGCAGAGAGAGAGAGAGAGGACTTCCATCCGATGGTTCACTCTCCAGATGGCCGCAACGGCCGGAGCTACGCCGATCCAAAACAGGAGCCAGGAGCTTCTTCCGGGTGTCCCACGTGGGTGCAGGGCCCAAGCACCTGAGGCATCTTCCACTGCTATCCCGGGCCATAGCAGAGAGCTGGACAGAAAGTGGAGCAGCCGGGTCTCGAACCGGTGCCCATATTGGATGACAGTGCTTCAGGCCAGGGCGTTAACCCACTTCGCCACAGCGCCGGCCCCAAACAACCTTGATCTTAAACAGCCACATTCAATACTATATGCATATGCCCCACTCCTGCAGGTCTGTCCACTGCTTTTTAGGCAATGGCAGTCCTTTACCTAGGGGGCAGCTGATCAGTAGGCAAGAAGTTAGCCTGTACGGTGTCCTGGCATGAAAATCCTGCCCAAATTCTTAGCAAAAAGTGGTGCCAAATAGAATATTCTTTCAGAAACCAGAACTGATGAGACGGGAAGAAAATCATCAGTGAGAGCAGAAGCTGAAAGAGAGAGAAAAGGCAATATTCAGACTTCATGAGTAAGCAGAAACCATGAATAAACAGGAGCACTGAGCAAACAAAAGCCGTGAGGCAGAAATATACAGTGTAATAACAGAAATGATAGAAGATAACCAAGACAGACCATATTCCCAGGAGGGAGAGGCAATAGCCAGGCCCGACTCACAGGCCAATCCTGAAGCCAGATGGTGGTCTGCTCCTGTCACCACAAATGGGTCAGTGGTGCTAGATAGACCAAATGACAGGTGTGCACCAGGCATATAGAGTCAGGCTGGAATGAGTGCCATGGAAGCCAGAACTACAAAAGAACCAAAGTTATGAGAGTGCAACGAAGGCAGAGAAAGCAGAAGAAAGCTGTTTGCTGAGAGAGGCAGAAAAGTGTAGTGGATGCTTAGAAAGAGGCACAGAGGGTGGAGGAGGCAGCCACGTGGGAGGCGGGACTGTGTCTGCTCTTCCCATTTTATACACATCCCAGAATGCCCTGGCTTTGCTAAACCCTGCATTTTACAGCTCCAAGAGATTGCCTCTTATATACTTTGTAAATGTCTCCTTTTTTGCTTGAACTAGTTGAGTAATTTTTGGTTTAGGCCGAGGGATACAGATGACATATTTGGCTGGAAGTTTTTCAGTATCTATCTCAGATTTGAGCAACACAGACAATGTGAAAAATGGTGACATTGCAAATATTTGGTATAAAGAAGAATGAACTGGAATCATGTGAAGCATTTTATATATTTTTTCTCATTTAATCTGTAGTGTGAGGAGGTACCATCACTAAGGCTCACAGAAATTTAATACCGACTGGCATTCTATTCTTATTATTTATGGATACTGTAATTGCAAATTTATTTACTTGCTAAAATTTATTTTTAAACCCAAATCAGTACTCTGGCACTTTTGTAGTCATTCATGGACATGCTCAGGGAAGTGAATAGTTTGTGCAGTCCAATGTGTACATTCCTAGCTGAGGTTGAACAAAGTAATACCTTGCCTTTCTGTTTCAGCTCTTACACTGTCAACAGGAGTTTTTGAAGTCTATTTCATGCTATGCTTTTCTCATTTTTGTGCTCTTATTTTGTGATTTTGCTATTTAAAATGGCCCATAATTGGGCCGGCGCCGCGGCTCACTAGGCTAATCCTCCGCCTAGCGGCGCCGGCACACCGGGTTCTAGTCCCGGTCGGGGCGCCGGATTCTGTCCCGGTTGCCCCTCTTCCAGGCCAGCTCTCTGCTGTGGCCAGGGAGTGCAGTGGAGGATGGCCCAGGTGCTTGGGCCCTGCACCCCATGGGAGACCAGGAAAAGCACCTGGCTCCTGGCTCCTGCCATCGGATCAGCGCGGTGCGCCGGCCGCAGCGCGCCGGCCGCGGCGGCCATTGGAGGGTGAACCAACGGCAAAGGAAGACCTTTCTCTCTGTCTCTCTCTCTCTCACTGTCCACTCTGCCTGTCAAAAAAAAAAAAAAAATGGCCCATAATCATAATGTTGAAATGCTGTCTGGTGCTCCTGAGCCCACGAGGCTTTTACCTTATACAGAGCAAATACAAGTGTTAGATAAGCTTCAGTCAGGCAGTTAGAGTGCTGTCGGTCATGAATTCAGTGTTAATGAATAAACAGAGTATGTTAAATAAGGTGTCTTTAAACAGAAATACAAATAAAGTGAGATTATGTTTTGATTGATTGATGAAAATGTGACCAAGTGCTGATAGGAAGCTAACCTGGCATCTCCCCTAGGAGTTCTTTAGCCAATGTTAATTCAGTGTTCACAGAGACTTTATGGAACATAACTACTGTGAAAAATGGAAAGCAGCTGTAATGTGTCCAGGATCAGAAGAGTGGAGTGCTCAGCTCCAAAGCCATGCCCCTCTGATTCTGGACACCTTGTGCTCATTTATCCCACTGTGCTACCTTTCAGAAGAGAAAGAAAAACTCTTCTGCTCAGTTTCCAGTACTTCTAACAATACATAATGCTGCTTCTCCTAGAACTTATTGATTACTTGGAAAATGAACAGGCATGAAACAATTGAAAAGCATAAGATAGTCTACATTAGAGCTGGGATAGCAACGTGTGGCACATTTACCCTTGTTCTTCCCTTAAATGCTGTGGCAGGCATTGCTAATCTATTACAGTTTCTTTTCTGCTAAGTGTAGGTGGGTTTTCAGAATCCTTCTTAACACAGGTCTCAAGGCAACTGTTCAGAGTTGATCAGAGTTGGTTTCTAAGAGGAAACCCTATATTCCTTGCATGATGACCTATGTCCTTATAAGATAAAGTATATGCTTGGAGAAACTGGATGCTGTCAGGCCTAAGGAACTTTAGAGCTTAAGCATATTAATCAGTTTGTTTCCAAGCCCAAACACCATGATAGCTCTGAGTGGCCCAGCAGGCTATGTTTTGGAAAGGTTTTATGGTGTCCTATGTAAGCCTTTGTTCCCACAAGATTCATTATGAGGGGACATCTTTCTCGTTTAACACTGAATTGCCTGTGTCTAGAACACCATCTGGCATAGAGTTTTTAGCCAGTGATGTTTGTTGATGAGTTTTTAGACACCAAGAGAGAAAGAGCTCCAAAGTAGGGCGATGACTGAATGGAATTTTTAAGGGCACAGAGTGGGGCCAGCACATTTCGGGCTAGAGCTCTTTGGAGGAGGCCCTCAAGGGATCATACACAAAACTGAACAAGACAAGCATTCTATTGACTGTGCTGCTTGTCTTCATTTCTCTTCATTCTCTTCCCTCTTTACCTCTGGTAACATGAACCTCAGGATTCCAAGCAGGAATAGTGTGGAGACTCACATAGAAGAGGAGTCATGAGGTGCACTGCATAAGCTCACACTCCTTTGGTATTAAGAGGGATAGGGCCAGCGCTGTGGCATAGTGGATAAAGCCACCACCCGCAGCACCGGCATCCCATAAAGGCGCCAGTTCGAGTCCCAGCTGCTCCACTTTTGATCCAGCTCTCTGCTATGGCCTGGGAAAGCAGTGGAAGATGGCTCAAGTTCTTGGGCTCCTGCACCCACGTGGGAGATGAGGAAGAAGCTCCTGGCTCCTGGCTTCAGATTGGCGCAGCTCCGACCGTTGCGGCCATCTGGGGAGTGAACCATTGGATGGAAGACCTCTCTCTGTCTCTACCTCTCCTCTCTCTGTGTAACTCTGACTTTCAAATAAATAAATAAATCTTTTTTTTTTTTAAAGAGGGACTTAATACTACAGGAAGTCTTTGGAGATGTGATTAAACCCCAAGGGTTCACCTTTATGAGTGGATCTATGCCTCAGAAAAGATCTGGAGGGAAATAGCTTAGGCTCTCTTTGCCCTTCTGGCTTCCATCATGTGAGGACACAGCAGCGCAGCACCATCTTAGAAGCAGGGAACAAAGCCTGCATCAGACACTGAACCTGCTGGTGCCTTGATCTTGGACTTTCTAGCCTCTAGCATTGAGAGAAATACATTCCTGTTCTTTTTTTTTTTTTTTATTTTTTGACAGGCAGAGTGGACAGTGAGAGAGAGAGACAGAGAGAAAGGTCTTCCTTTGCCGTTGGTTCACCCTCCAATGGCCGCCGCGGCCGGCGCGCTGCGGCCGGCGCACCGCGCTGATCCGATGGCAGGAGCCAGGAGCCAGGTGCTTTTCCTGGTCTCCCATGGGGTGCAGGGCCCAAGCACCTGGGCCATCCTCCACTGCACTCCCTGGCCACAGCAGAGGGCTGGCCTGGAAGAGGGGCAACCGGGACAGAATCCGGCGCCCCGACCGGGACTAGAACCCGGTGTGCCGGCACCGCTAGGCGGAGGATTAGCCCAGTGAGCCGCGGCGCCGGCCCATTCCTGTTCTTTCTAAGTTGCCTAGTCTCAGATATTTTGTTATACCAGTATTAACAGACTAATAGATATGTTGATCCAATTTTTGTTAATGAAAAATGTAAGAAGCCTATCTATCCATACTACTTCACAGCCTTATCTGATAGTAACTCTTGTTAACTCAATTACTGCCTGGGGACAGTTTATACACACTATCATAATCATTAGCCACCAGTTCCTAAGATTTCCCAGAAGTGGCTTGTATTTTTTAGCATACACTTAAAGACACACTCATAGGAAGGCCTTCAAAAAGTTCATGGAAAATGGAATTAAAAATAAGTTTATTTTTGGGCCGGCACCATGGCTCAATAGGCTAATCCTCCGCCTGCAGCACCGGCACACCGGGTTCTAGTCCCGGTCGGGGCGCCAGATTCTGTCCCGGTTGCCCCTCTTCCAGGCCAGCTCTCTGCTATGGCCTGGGAGTGCAGTGGAGGATGGCCCAAGTCCTTGAGCCCTGCACCCGCATAGGAGACCAGGAGAAGCACCTGCCTCCTGCCATCGGATCAGCGCAGTGCGCCGGCTGCAGCGCGCCAGCCCCAGCGGCCATTGGAGGATGAATCAACGGTAAAGGAAGACCTTTTTCTCTCTGTCTCTCTCTCTCTCACTGTCCACTCTCCATGTCCAAAAAAAAAAAAAAAAAAAAGTTTATTTTTGAAGCTCACTTTATGTGCATTCAGTGGTTAGTGTGGTGTAAAAAATTTGTTAAGCATCTATGAAAGATATATCATATGTCACCTTACTTTAAAGGGAAGGAAAAGAAGGGGCTAACATTTATTGAGAACTTGCTCTGTACTGGGAGTTTTATTCATAAATTCATGTTAATTCTCATGACAATGCAGGAAAACAGCTTTTTTCAATTGTGACCTCTTTACAAGGCTCTTAAAAAGGGGTAGGACTCAGCATTTTACCCCTTCTCTGATTCAAAGTTTTTTTTCTTTCCTGTTTACCTGACTAGCTGTTAAAGCAAAAAGAATGAACCAGAATGAGGAGGTTCAAAATCCAATCAGTAGAGTTAGCCTTGTTATTTGTATATCCAGGAACTCCTCACATGAGTGGATTGGGCTTTAGGCTCACCCCACCTTCAAGACCAGTTCTGCTGTTAACAGCTTTATGTATTTGGGAGCAATGTAGTATTTAAATAGGAAAAGCAGTGAAGTGAGATTCTATTAACGTAGGCGTTTGAAGACCATTAGACTGGAATCTGACCGCAACAGCCCTGTGATTCTGAGAGGTCTTAGTTGTTCCCAGATCATTAATCAATTCTGGGTGTATAGCAATAGCTTTGAGAGGGATGGTGATCCTTAGAATGAAAGAGACCATGCAATGTGTTTCTTTGTGAATAAAGCAGAAATTAAGATAGAAAGAAACAAGATTCTCCAGGCATTTCTCCACACCACAGGCAGAATGTGAGCAGAGAGGAAGTCGGGCTTTTGTTGGATTTGATGCTGATGTGGCCCCAGACAGCGGAAGTTGCTGCAGAAGAGGAAACCCTCACACTGATGGTGAATGGGTATGACGAGGGGCATCAGATATTTTGAGAATTGTTCCTTTCAGAAACCGTATCTGGTTAGAATATCTTCTGAGATTCTGCCTTGCTGTATAACTGATCAGCTCATGGTTAGTCAACGAGATACTCTCAAAGCAAGTGAAATCGCATTAATGTATCATTTTAAAAAATATCTATAAGGAGATAACAACTTTGAAAAATTTTATTACCTTATGAGTTACAATGTCTAGGTGACTTACCATCTTAACAGTGACAAAGGATAAAATGGAAGCCACATTTTCTGTTCATTCAAGGATCTACTCTTATATCTGCTTCCCCAAGTTACTCCTTAGTATTCTTCAAAGAAGACTATTAAAAATAACCAGCAGTTATTGTTGGAGCACTTTAATGTTTATAATGAATAATTTATCTAAAAGAGTCTCATATTGTCTTCCCAAGTTCACCTTACTCCTCTTCCATAGTTATAGGATTTCTAATTTTTTTTGGAAAGAGAGACAGACAGAGATCTAATCCACTGGTTCACTCCCCAATTGCCTGCAGCAGCTGGGCCAGGCTGAATTTGGGAGCCAAGAACTCAATCCTGGCCCCTGATTTTGGTGGCAGGGACCCAACCACCCAACCACTTGAGCCATCATTGCTGCCTCCCAGAGTCCACACTAGCAGTATGCTGGAATTGGGAGCTGGAGCCAGGAGTTGAACATAGATGCTTACATATGCATCTTAACCATGAGACCAAATGCCTGCTGTGGATAATAATTTTTGACTGTGTATAAGGTTGCCTGGAATTTGATATCTTTTCTTGTAGCTAAGTGTAGCCATATGACTAAATTCTTGCCATTGAGACATTGGCAGAAATGTTGTATGAAAGCGTCTGGCAACTTTCTTCCAAAGACATCGTGCATTTGTCCTTTTTCTCTTCTTCATATCTTCCTCCATCTTGCTTCCTGGAACAAAGGTGTGATGACAGCCATTCTGGTCACCATCTTGGACCATGACGATGAAGGCCACACCTGAGAAATAGAGGGCAATGAGGTGAACCTGGATCCCTGAGGCTGTGGGAAACAGCTCTGTACTTTCCCCCCGAGTCTAAATGAGAGAAAAATAAACTATATTGTTTAAGGCACTTATACCTGTATCTTGCACCAATAACTAATGCAAACTGATAGGCCCTATGTATTAAGTACTATATTATTCCAGTTTTGCAAGTGAGAAGTTTGTGACTTAGCCAGTTGAAATCATTTGCCAATGTTGTTCACCTAGTAGATGGAGGAGTCAGGATCTGAATTCTGATTTTTAGCAAAACCCATGAGCTCCCCTCCTTCTCGTTGTTCACTTTCAGACCACAGGATGCTAGTCTTTGACCTTCTGTGGCCTGTAAGAAGCCTTTAGCAAATCCCCCGATGGTGTCTGTCCATGAGACAGTAGTCTCCATTTTATCCTGATCATCGTCATCTAAGTTTCAATTGAATGTCATCTTAAGGATTCTGGAGTGTCCCTGCTGCCACTCAAGGGCCTGATTTGTATGAAGACTCTTAGGCCTCCTAGGAGAAATAGAACTTGGAACTAATGATTGGTACCCTAGAGAGATGGTTCATCAGAGATGGGATGATGAAGTGGACCTTAGCCTTAAGGGGAAGACAGAGGCTCTAGTCCTAGGAGGAGGACAAGGGCACATCCATGTTATTATGGGGCACAAATCAAATAGGTGAGGGAAATGGAGGTAAGTGGTGCTACAGGGTGAGACCTAGCCCCAACCTTAGATAATTAAAGGAGGTCTATGGCCTTCTGTTTGAGTCCAAACAGTTGTTTAGATGTCATACTACTTAGGTTTGCTGAAGAAGCTTTCTCTCTGTAGAGGGGCGATTTCCTTCCATTTTGGGACTAGAGCATGCTTGAATAGTGTGATTGAATAGAGATACAGTTGGCAGTGACGATCAAGGCTGGGGAACAAAGGAGGCAAATTGGCAACAACAGCAGAAAAAAATGGGAAGTGAGAAAGTGTACCCCCTTCCTCTTGACTGCACATATGTCAAGAAGGGGAGAAAAAGAACAAGTGCTGGATAAGGGCCAGGTAGTTGGTGTATTTGAAGACCTGGTACAGGCAGACTTGGGGGTATTTCTGAAAACATGCCTCTTTGGAACTTTAAGGAGCTATTAAGGCCGGCGCCGCGGCTCACTAGGCTAATTCTCCGCCTTGCGGTGCCAGCACACCGGGTTCTAGTCCCAGTCGGGGCACGCCGGATTCTGTCCTGGTTGCCCCTCTTTCAGGCCAGCTCTCTGCTGTGGCCAGGGAGTGCAGTGGAGGATGGCCCAAGTGCTTGGGCCCTGCACCCCATGGGAGACCAGGATAAGTACCTGACTCCTGCCATCGGATCAGCGCGGTGCGCCGGCCGCAACGCGCAGGCCGTGGCAGCCATTGGAGGGTGAACCAACGGCAAAGGAAGACCTTTCTCTCTGTCTCTCTCTCTCTCTCACTGTCCACTCTGCCTGTCAAAAAAAAAAAAAAAAAAAAAAAAAAAGGAGCTATTAAAAGGTATGCTTCATAAGCCAGACAGAAAATGCCAAATATTGTATGATCCCACTTGTATGACATCTGTAGAATAGTCAAATTCATAGATGGGGAAGGAATATTGGTCTCAGGAATGGCAAATTACTGTTTAATAGATAAAGAGTTTCAATTTGGGAGTGTCAGAAAGTTCTGGAGATGAATGGTAGTGATGGTTTCATAACAATGTGGGTATTCTTAATTCTACTGAATTCTACTCTTAAAAGTAGCTATGTATATATATATATTAAAGATTTTTTTTTTATTTGAAAGTCAGAGTTACACAGAGTGGAGAGGCAGAGAGAGAGAGAGAGAGGTCTTCCATCTGCTGGTTCATTCCCCAAATGGCCACAACGGCCGGAGCTGCACCAATCTGAAGCCAGGAGACAGGAGCTTCTTCCGGGTCTCCCACGCGGGTGCAGGGGCCCAAGGACTTGGTCCATCTTCTACTGCTTTTCCAGGCCATAGCAGAGAGCTGGATTGGAAGAGGAGGAGCCGGGTCTCGAACCGGCGTCCATATGGTATGCCAGCGCTTCAGGCCAGGGCGTTAACCTGCTGTGCCACAGCACCAGCCCCAGTTATGTATATTTTCACATACACACACACACAGACACACACACAGTGTGTTTCAATATCCTGAGCATACATTTTCCCCCCAAACTCCACTGCCCATTGAGCAGAGGGATCCTGGTATTCCAGCAACTGTATGTAGAAATCCTGTACCTTTTGTTTATTCCTAGCTGTGACCCTGTCTTCTGCCCCATTCCTGGATTTTCTTGCTTCTCACACTGAGTTTCTTCTTTCTTTTTAAATTTTTTTTGTTTATTTGAGATACAGAGAGACAGAGCTCCTATCCACTTGTTCATTCCCCATATGTCCACAATGACCAAAATAAAAAGTTAAGCCCTCCCAAAATAGACCTTATTTGGTGTACCTTCCTATATTTAATCCAAATAAATACACTATTTCTCCTCCTAGTTCCTGTAGCAATTCCTAAATATACATATCTGCCACTTGGAGATCTCCAGGAGGTAGTCCTAGACCAAACTGCAGATATTCCAATCCAGTAGATGAGGGTTGTGGGGAGCAACTGGGAGCAACTCGGACTAGACTAAGTTATTGGAATTAAGACTTACTCTATGCATCTGCTCTCCCACAATATGGCGCTGGGAGAGGAGGAAACAGCTTCTACATAGCTGCCTCCAGTTCAACCAATAAACTGTAGGACCTGCTCCTGATTGGAGGAGAGCAGCGTACTCGGCGTGTGGGTAGCAGAGTTGGGATTGGTGGAAGAGGACTATAAAGGAGGAGAGAGACAACATGCACGAGGAACATCTATCTGAAGGAACACCTGTGCAGCCCCCGAGAGAGCCGGCCGGTGGTGTGCCACCCCCCGCGGAAGTGGGGAAAGTGGCAGGGGGAACCGCCCTTCCACAGAGGTGGAAGGGTCGGTAGCCAACCCGGGAAGAACCAGCAGCAAACCCGGGGAGGGCCGAGCAGACGAAAGAACAGCGCAGGGTCCTGTGTCGTTCCTCCACGAAGAGGGGGAGCGACAAGGGTGAAGCTAGAGTTCTGTATTTGAACAAAACTGTTTGGTGATTATTTAGAATGTTGATCACATCATCCTAATTTTCAAGGCTCAGTAGCCACATGGGGCTAGTGCCTAACATATTGGGCAGTGCAGAAATAGACCACTTCCATTATTGCTGAAGTTTCTAGTGCATAGAGCTTAGTTGGACCATTGTTATGAAACCATAGCACTTACTGTGCTGGTTAGCAAATGTGGCTTTATCCCCATCTTTCTTCCATATTCCAGAATCTTACCACAACATCTGAACTGTCATTCTCTAACCAGAAAACGTCCCTATAGCCTCACCTCTGACTATTCCCTTCGCCTTGTGGCACTTCAGGGCTGGGATGTGCTGTTGGGGTCCTCTTTGCTCCCAGTACGTGCTTCCGTGCTCTTGTGAGAGACTCCCTCTCCTGAAGGCTAATACCATTTGGCTATGAACATTCACTCCCTTTTTACTGCTTTACTGTCCCCTCATTCACTGGAGACGTTTACACTTAGCTCACGGTGTTCCTGTTTACCTCAAACCTTGCCTTCATCTAGGATAATGTCAAAGTCCTGCTAACAATTGGTCTTTTAGTTTCTTGACCTTTTCCTCTCCAATAAAAATAGGAGCTAGCACTTGCTATGTGCCAGTTCCTGTTCTAAGAAATCAGCATGTTAGGTATTGACTCGTTTGATTCCATGACTGCCCCGTAGCACAGGTCACTGTTATTATCTTCTCCATTTCACAGACGAGGAAACAGTTAAGGAGTCTGCTCGTGGTTGTGCTTCCTTACAGCACTGAAGGCAAAATCTAAATCCAGGTGCTCCAGCCCAAGAGAGGACATGCTTCAACACCATTCCAAGTAGTCTCCTTCCAATGACGATCTTTCCTCCACTCCATCTCTGCCACCCACTTTCACTATCATACTGTGACTCCTGCTATCACCTCTACCTGTCTCATCTTCAGATCACTAATTCAGGCATTCCATCTTGTAACCAACTTCCTCTTGCACCAGCAGGGGAATAAAAACAACAAAAGTCAGTGTTACAAAAAACCATTGTTTAGTGACCAGCACTGTGGTACAGCAAGTTAAGCCATGGCTTGCTGTATGGGAGCTGATTCGAGTCCTGGTTGCTCCACTTCCAATCCAGATCCATGCTAATGTGCCTGAGAAAGCAACAGAAGATGGCCCAAGTTCCTGGGCCCCTGCTTGCATGTGGAAGACCCAGAAGAAGCTCTTGGCTCCTGACTTAGGCCTGGCACAGCCCTAGCTGTTGTGGCCATTTAGGGAGTGAACCAGCAGATGGAGGATCTCTCTCTCTCTCTGTCTCTCCTTCTTTCTCTCTGTAAATCTACCTTTCAAATAAATAAATAAATCTTTTTTAAAAAAAGAAAAGATAAAAAATTTTAAAATAGCATTGTTTGCAAAATCTAGGGAGCTAATTTAATTTGGAATTCTGTATGAGCTATGAACCTAGTTACCAGCTTTTTCCAACTTTAAAATTTCTTACTGTTAAAGCACCTTGCTTAGAAAATTTTAAATATTTATGTCTTCAACAATTGTCTCAAAATAATAAACTGTACAATTCTTGTCATTACAAAAATCTGAACTCCCCCTAATGGGACTTGTTAGTTTTTCTGTGTTTTCTGCCAGTGTAAATGTGAAAAGCTTTGCTTACATTACATTTTGAAAATGCATTTTGTGCACTTGAATTTTGCCAAATCTCCATGTGAAGGTTAGATCTAAGTAGATGAATAAAGTTCTGTGCATGTTTTGAAAGTTTTTTTTTTAAAAAGGTAATGGTGGCAATAGCAAACACTTATTTAGTCATTCATTTCTCACAACAGTTGTATTTAGAGATAGATATGATTACCATTGTTTTACAGATGAGGAGACTTGAAACATAGAGAGGTTAATTTGCATGCACAGGCCATCAGCTCATAAGTGGCAAAGCCTGAATTGGAAGTTCCAGAGTCCACATTCTTACCTGTTGTGTGAAGGATGATAATCCTGGAGTTGTGGGAAAAATAATTTTCACCTAGTAATTTTTTTTTCAAAACACGCGTTCCTACCCTCCAGTTCCAAATGTCTATTTGTCTGTTTGAAAAAACCTTTCAGATGATCTAGATATGTGCTTCATGCTCTCAACTACAAATTTAGATAGTTTCTGCAACCTCCCATCCTGGTGTTCTGGTTGAGTTTAACCTACCAAGTCCTGCTGGCCTCGGTGAGAACTTACAGAAACAGGACAGGGCTGGGTCTGTGGGTGGAGGCACTGCAACTAGCAAGGCTGAGTAAGACAAGCACTGGTATCAACAGCTTGAAGAAGCTGGAGTTAGCAGGGATGGCTGTATTTCTCGATACACACGTTATACCTGATGTGTTGTTACTGTTCTCTGGTTTAACCTAATAGCCAGGAAGAGGACCAACTGCTCCACTGGGGATAGCTCTGGGCAGCAGTTTGCTGTTCACTAATGTGATGGTTTCTTCTACAAGAAGAAAGCAGAATGAGAGGAGTGCAAAGAAGGTATTCTTGGCACCGGTCTGGGGAAAAGCAGTCTGGCTGAAACCATTCAGTTTCCTTGGCCAGGAAGCAGCAATCTACATAAACAGGAAGTGGAGAAGGTTGGGGGAGAGGGCAGTGGTTAGTTGGTGAGAAACAAGAGCTGACACAAGATGGTGTTAAGTGGTTACATGCAAAAGAGCTTCAGATTCAGGCCCAGGTTTTGCATGTTCATTATCCCAGCTCTCTCGGGAGGCCTATTTTCACCAGGATGTCTGTGTGCTAAGTGTTGGGTCCTGTTCTCAAAAGGCTACATATTTGAGTGCCTGCTTTTTGCCTGTTGCCTTCTGTGTAGTTTTATTTTATATCATTCAATCATCTCAACATCCTGTTAGGATGGAATTAGGTGAAAAAGCTGGCTCAGAGGGAGTAAGTTGCTTTTCCTAAATTCATTCACATTATACCATTTTATAGCACCTTGAAAATTATCTCCTCTCATAAAATTGACTGTTAAGCATATCTATTAGAAAGGCAGATTAACTTTCTAGGGATACCATAATAAGCATCATAAATTTGGTGGCTGAATACAACAGAAATTGAGGAGCCAGTGTTATGGCTGTTGTGACGCCAGCATCCTATATATGTGCCAGTTTGTGTCCTGCCTGCTCTGCTTCTGATCCAGCTCCATGCTAATGCACCTGGGAAAACAGGAGAAGATGGCCCAAGTGCTTGGGCCCCTGCCACCCAACATGGGAGATCTGGATGGATCTCCCAGCTACTGGCTTCGGCCTGACCCAGCCCTGGCTGTTAAGGCCATTTGGGGACTGAACCAGTAGATGGAAGATCTCACTCTCTCCCCCTCTCTTTGTAACTCTAACTTTCAAATAAATAAATACTCTCCCCTCAAAAAAAAAAAAAAGCCAATAGAAATCTATTTTCTCATTAGTCTGGAGACTACAAGTTGGAAATCGAGGTGTTGGCAGGGCCATGCTCCTTCTAAAGCCTTTATGAGAGAACACTTTTGTGTTTTGTCCAGCTTCTGGTGTCTCTGGACATTCTTTGGCTTGTGGCTGTGATGTGGGAAGATAGTTAGCTAATAGGGAGGAGCTGAGGTTTGACAGCCCCAGCTGACCTATGTGGTATCATGCCCTGAGGCATGGCAGCTCCAGCCCTGGCTAGCCATTGCACCAGCCATGTCCAGCTCTCACAGGATAGCCTGGCTGACCCACATGACAGCCTGATCTGAAACATCCAAACCCTTCCGGTACACCACTCAAACCTCCCTTTCTGGGAATTGCCTAAACCCATCACCAGCTCCCCTCTCCCCATGTCCGTGTAGCAGAAAGTGCAAGTTCTGCAATGTTGCAAACTTAGAATCAGCTGGAAATATCCAGTATGGCTGCAGGCTGTATCCCAGTGATGTCTTTTAATAAACGTGTAGTAAACTTACCATGGCCAGCAGTCCTGCTCCTATCATACCTGATGCCATGACAGTTCCAAGATTTCCCAAAAAAAAAATATGGAAATGGGGAGAACTCAAGCTCTGCCCCAAACTCTACCCTCTTTGAATATTCAATTGAGCCTCACCCCAGATACCACCCTCTATGCCTCCTGATAATGTAAAATGATGGCCTGAATATTGATGTGTCTTCCTTCCTTCCTTTCTTTCTTTTTTTAAAGATTTCTTCTTTTTTTTTTTAGACATTTATTTTATTTGAAAGTCAGAGTTACAGAGACACAGAGGAGAGACAGAGAGAGAAAGAAAGATCTTCTATCCTCTGGCACCCCAAATGGCCACAGTGTCTGGGACTGGCCCAGGCTGAAGCCAGGAGCCAGGAGCTTCTTCCAGGTCTCCCACATAGGTATCAGCGGTCCAAATGCTTGGGCCATCTTCTTCTGCTTTCCCAGGCCATTAGCAGGGAGTTGGATTTGAAGTGGAGCAGCTGAGACTTGAACCGGTACCCAAATGGGATGCCAGTGCTACAGGCAGTAGCTTTACCTACTATGACACAAGGATTTTTTTCTTTGTGCTTTATTTTTTTTAAAAAAGACTTATTTATTTTTGAAAGTCAGAGTTACAGAGAGAGAGAGAGAGGGAGAGACAGAGATCTTCTAATCTCTGGTTCATTGTCCAGATGGCTGAAATGGCCAGCTCTGGGTCAGGCCAAAGCCAGGAAGAGCTTCATCTGGGTCATCGCACGTGGACGGACGGCAGGATTCAAAAACTTGGGTCATCTTCTGCTGTTTTCCCAGGCCATTATCAGGGAGCTGGATAGGAAGTGGAGCAGCTGGGACATGAACTAGAACCGGCACCCGAATGGGGCTAGCATCACAGGTGATGGTTTTACACAGTATGCCACAAGGCCGAGAGAGAGAGAGAGAGAGAGAGAGAGAGAGAGAGAGAGAGAAAACTTCCACACACTGGTTCACTCCTCAAATGGCTGCAATAGCACAGGATGGCTCAGGTTGAAGCCAGGAGCCAGAACTCCATCTGGGTCTCCCATGTGGGTGGCAAGGGCTGAAGTACTTGGGCCATCTTCCACTCCCTTCCCTGACACATTAGCAGGGAACTGGATTGGAAAAGGAGCAGCTGGGACATGAACCAGTGCCCATATGGGATGCCGGTGCTAAAGGCAGTGACTTGGCCCACTACACCACAGCACTGGCCCATGCAGTTAAAAGTGTGTGCTTTTCCTTTGCTTTAAGTAAATCCTGCTTTCCTGTACACGTTTATGTCTCCTTTTGAATTTCTTCTTGTGATGGAGACAAGAACCTGGACCAAGCCTAGCCAGGCCATCTCCATGACAATTGCGTAACTCTAATCTCCGCTTCCAATTTTACTTGGCCTTTCCTCTTTGTACTTGTTTTCTCTTTTTTATAAGGATATTTGTCATTGGATTTAGGTCCACTCAGATGATCTCATCTCAAGATCCTTAATTACATCTAAAAGACCAGTTGTCTAAATAAGGTAACATTTGCAGAGGCCAGGAATGAGTACATGGATACATCTTCTCTGGGACATTCAATCAACTATAAGGGATTTTATTATTAAAACATAGAGGCAGATTTTGTAGCGTTTTAATAAGAACTGTGGAATCAAGAAGAATATTCTCTTGATTAGAGTTTCCATGTTCAGATCTCTGTTCTTTAAAAGAAAAAAAATTTTTCTAAAATGGTAATTGAATATCCCCCAACTGACTGCTCTACTGAACTGCCGATCCCTTGGGGCTATCAGAATTTCAGAGCAAGCAAGGAGTGTGACACACAGGCATGTATATTTTGAAAATGCTCTTAAAGTGAAAATGGTATTTTCCTTCTACAATGCATGCACACACATGTAATTGGGAATTGCTTCTCTGAGGGAATGCTATAACCCAGGCTGACAGATAAGGGGGATCCTGAGGATAAATTGTTTGTGCATTGAGAAAAGAGAGAGAAATATTCCCCAGTAGTGATCCTGGAGGCTGAAAGTTGGATCAAGCTGAAGAAAATCCTCAAATCTAGTTGGGGTACCTACCAACTGCGAGGGAGTGACTCTGTTGTCCATGTGACCTGTCTGCAGTACATGGCACTCTGTGTGAGACCTTTCATTGGCTCCCTATGAATACTGGGTGGATTTCAGATTCCTGGAGAAAACATACAAGAACTTTGCAAGATGGCCTTGACTCTTTTTAGAGTCACCTCATATTACTTTTCCTTAAAGACTATCTGCTTTTGCCACACCAAAATTCTTGCCATTTCACAAACATGTCTTGTCCTTGATTGCTTTCTCTAGACTTGAACATTCTGTTCCATTGGCTTGGGATGCTGTTCCCATTTCTCTTGCTGGTAATTCCTACTGATAGATACATCAAGACCACTCTTCCTGTCACCCTATCTATGACCCTGCATTAACAAGCCTCTATATCGTCTTCATTGAGTTGGCATCTCCCTCTGGTGTGATTCCAAGTCATTCTGTTCATGGGCACTATTCTTTTTTATTTTACTTATTTGAGAGGCAGAGATACAGATAGAGAGAGGGAGAGACAGAGAAAGGTCCTCTAACCGCTGGTCTATTCCCTAGAATGACTGCAATGGCTGGAGCTGAGCTGATCTGAAGCCAGGATCCAGGAGCTTCTTCCAGGTCTCACACACAACTGCAGGGGCCCAAGCCCTTGGGCCATCCTCCATTGATTTTCCAGGCCATAGCAGAGAGCTGGGTTGGAAATGGAGCAGCTGGGACACAAACCGGGGTGCAATTGGGATTCTGGCGCCACTGGCAGAGGCTTAGCCTATTACATCACAAACCTGGCCCCTCATGGGTACAATTGACCTTATATCCCATCTACTCATCTCCACTCTTTTATAAGAGAACTTTTAGAAAGATAGAACTGTGTCATGTTCATTCTTGAATCTTCAGTGCCTCACAGGTGCTCAATAAGTGCTGAAAAAAATGAAAAGACTGGGTCCTGATGGGTTCAAGTATGAAAATACTTGGTTTGGTGACAGTGGGATCCATACTTTCAGTCTTAGTGAATCTGCAGCCCAGAGCCACAGGCAGAAAAGAACATGGTGGCTGGCGCCGCAGTTCAATAGGCTAATCCTCCACCTGTGGTGCCAGCACACCAAGTTCTAGTCCAGGTCGGGGTGCCGGATTCTGTCCCGGTTGCCCCTCTTCCAGGCCAGCTCTCTGCTGTGGCCAGGGAGTGCAGTGGAGGATGGCCCAAGTGCTTGGGCCCTGCACCCCATGGGAGACCAGGAGAAGCACCTGGCTCCAGGCTTCGGATCAGCGCGATGAACCGCCCACTTCGCGCCAGCCGCAGCGGCCATTGGAGGGTGAACCAACTGCAAAGGAAGACCTTTCTCTTTCTCTCTCTCTCTCTCTCTCTCTCTCTCACTGTTCACTCTGCCTGTCAAAAAAAAAAAAAAAAAAAAAAGAAAAAAAAAAAAAAAAGAACACGGAAGCAGTCCTGGAAGTTAGTCTGGAAGAGGCACAAGAAAGAATTATAGGAAACTGAGAGCGAGGTTATTCAATTTGAAGCTTAGTAGGGGTAGTTTACAACAGTTTAGGAGCCTCAATCTGTTCTTCCACCTTCAGCATAAAAACTACTGAGGTGGAATCTTTGCAGGGGTTCCCCATCTCTATCAGGACATCACATCGGAAAGGGTGGGAATCATAGATGAGCTACAATTATGAAGTATCGATACTGACGCCAGGGAGCTGTGTGGTTATGGACTTAATTGAGGGAAAGAGGACAAAAGGAAGCACATGTGAGAGAAAAGAGAAGAGGGATCTGATTTTGGGCTCTACTGGCTGGTATTCATATATTGGTAAAGAATCTGTTACATTCTTGGTACCTGCCACTCTTAGGCAGTTCTGAAGAAAATAAACCATTTTGCTCACCACTGATATTTGTTCTAGGGCATATGACCCACAGAATGGAAACTGCTAATGAGGTCTTAGTGTAAGATGTCTTCTCAAGTATGAAATTTATTTGTTTTATATAAATAAAAAATTTTTTAAAAAGAGGTCTTCTCCAAAGATGTTGGTAACCTCTGAATCAGTTGGCTCAAGTAGCACAGTTTAAACAGGAGTCCAAGAACTTAAAACCAGAAGGCATATCAATTGGACAAGTTACTTAACTTCTATGTGCCTTTGACTTCCTTTTGAGTAAAATCAGTATAATAATTGTATGCAGTCCATAAGGTTGCCTTTAAGATACGATGGCTTAAAATGAGTAAAGTTTTTAATAAGAGTGATCAGTAAGCATTATTCATCAGTCAACTTTTCATTGCTACAACCAAATATTCAAGAGAAGCTTATAAAGATAAAAGGCTTATTAGCTCACAGTATAAGAGGTTCAAGTCCAAGATTGGGCAACCCCATTGGTTTGGCCTCTGATGAGAGTAGCTGATGGCAGTGGCAGAGAGCTTGTGGAGGAAGGATCATGTGGCAAGCCAGAGAGAGTGGCTGAACCCAACTCAGGATTGTATAACCAATCCTCTTGCAAGAACTATCTCACTGGGCCCACCTCCTAAACACTATAACTGGATTGTTTCCACTCTGTTAGTACCATTAACTTTTGACTTTGGGGTATGCATGTCTGCATGAGTCAGGGAGTCAAATTATATTCAAATCATAGCACTATTATAACTCTTAAGAGGCAAACACATTAAAGTACCACATTCTGAATTTAGATAATAATAGTTATCTTTTTCTAGCATAATGGAACCTATATTAGTCAAGACTCTCAGTTGTGAGAGAAACCTAACTCAAACTAGTTTAAGTAATAAAGAAGGCTTTATTAGTTTTATGTGAAAAACTCGGTTATCTATACCAGCTTCAGTATAGTTGGCTTTTTTTTTTAAGATTTAATTTATTTGAAAGGCAGAGTTATAGGCAGAGGCAGAGAGAGAGAGAGAGAGAGAGAGGTCTTCCATCTGCTGGTTCACTCCCCAATGGCAGCAATGGCCTGAGCTGGGACGATCTGAAGCCAGGAGCCTGGATTTTCTTTCAGGTCTCCCATGTGGGTGCAAGGGCTCAAGCACTGGGACCATCTTCTGCTGCTTTCCCAGGCCATAGCAGAGAGCTGGGCCAGAAGTGGAGCAGCCGGGACTTGAACCCGTGTCTTTATGGGATGTTGGCACTGCAGGCAGCGGCTTTACCCATACATCACACCATAAATAAATATTTTTTAAAAAAGAGATTTAATTTACCGTAAGAAAGGCAATGGAAAATGATAGGGATATATTTATGTTTTATGGAGACTGAAGCTTTATAATTTTGAGCCTCTAAAAAATCTGTCAAATTATAAACTTAAATTAGACATAAAAGTGAGTTTTTTTTAGAATGAGAAAATAAATCATAGTAAGTTATTAGAATCTTAGAGATTTAGATTCTTTCCTTTTAAGAATATTGAGGCACCTTAGCAAATGCTAATTTGTAAATGTTTGTTGAATGTAACCTGGCTTCTCTCCCCACATAGAGCACTCTGTAACTCTCAGCATCTCCCAGCACTTACAGGGACCCACTCAAGTGAAGGACTCTGAAGCTTAATCTACATTTGCTTCACAATAATTACTGCTTTGAACACAGGACAAGTAAACACTGCAGATGTGCATTTCACACTAGCAGAGTCCTTGTTTTAGAGAATAGAAGTCTGGATGTATATCCAACTAACTGCTCAGGCCACCACATCTGGAGAACCTGGGATCTTGGCAGTACAAATGATCATCATTTTGTACTTTGTGGCACTGGCCAAACCCGGCTGGATATTTGCTACACTGATTTTAACAACTCTGCACTCACGTAATTCAGTGCTTTAAAAGACTGTGTTTTATTTGGCACGGATGCTTTCAACAAACTTACAGGGACTGTTGGCCTTGGGAGCCAAAAGCTGAACCTGTCCTGCCACAGCTCCTGGCCATGTCAATTTCCTCTTCCATCTTCTCTGCCTTTCTTCTACCTCTTACTTTTCTTTTTCCTCTCGTTCTCCTGTACCTTTTCTTCTTCCTTCTTTTCTTCCTTCCTGATTGCTTTGACAGATCATTGAGTTCAGACAGTACATCACACATGAGGCCTAAATTATGAGCAAATTCCATTGACGTCAGGCCATTTGTACAACCAGTGAATTTGGCTCAATTTTTGGCGTTTCTAAGCTGTGTCCATTTGAGATGCAGACTAGTGCCTTCAGGGCAACAGAGGCATTCCAGATGGTGGTGTTCAGATAGGCTGCCTCACATGCTCCCTCCCATCTGGGCCAGTGCTTGGAATGCCATAGGCCACTCACTGCACATCACCACAGCTGCTGTTGACTCTTGGAAGGAGCGCAGCAAACACACTGTGACTTATCAGGGGAAACCTGCAGATGATTAACTCTGGGCCCATTACAGGCTGCATTTCCACTCAAGTGGACTCCAGGCTGGGGGGAAAAGCAGAGGGAAGGCAGACAGTATGGAACACCAGGAGTTTGACAGTAATCATAAATGTTATCCCTAGCAAAGGAGACATAACAGTAGGAGAAAAAACATTTAAAGATAGATAAATTTGGGTTCAGTTTCATGTACTACCTGTGTGAACTCAAAATATGGTGGTAGAGACTTTCTGACTTTGTTTCTCCCACCTCTGCTTCTAAAAATAGCAGCCTCTTCTTCCAGGCACTTCTTTCCTAGTGCATATGTCCTCAGGGCTGTATCCTTCTACCCCAATCCAATTTCACCCCTACCCCTGATTGGTAGTACCTGTTGGAGTCAACTACAACCCCCTGCATGTAACACACAATCACATAATTTATGTAAGCCCATTGAAAACTTTTAAAATTTCCATATTGGATTAAAGCTATATAAGAATGTTAATGTATCTTACAATTCCAACAAGGGATCAGGGAAAAATAGCTGTCATTCTAGCTGGGAAAAATGGAGATAACTGAAGTAAAAAAGCCATGCCTCCACTTCTCTGCATGTCTGGCAAAATACCAAAATTTATTGAGGTAATATGGGATTATATGTATGTGAATTTTCCTGGTAGCTGAAAGTTAGTCCTTCAAGGATAAAAGAACCTGTTTGAATGACATTACTCACAGATTTTCTTTTCCTTCCTTCCTTCCTTCCTTCCTTCCTTCCTTCCTTCCTTCCTTCCTTCCTTCCTTTCTTTCTTTCTTTCTTTCTTTCTTTTTGACAGGCAGAGTAGACAGTGAGAGGAGGGACAGAGAGAAAGGTCTTCCTTCCGTTGGTTCACCCCCCAAATGGCCACCACGGCCGGTCCGAAGCCAGGAGCCAGGCGCTTCCTCCTGGTCTCCCATGCAGGTGCAGGGCCCAAGGACTTGGGCCATCCTCCATTGCACTCCTGGGCCACAGCAGAGAGCTGGACTGGAAGAGGAGCAACCGGGGCAGGATCCAGCAACCCGATTGGGACTAGAACCTGGGGTGCCAGCGCTGCAGGCGGAGGATTAGCCTAGTGAGCCACAGCGCCAGCCTACTCACAGATTTTCTAACATATTTTGTATGCACTTCCCTTACTTTTTGTTTTCCTTTTGTGCTCTCTTATTTTTTTTTAAGATTTATTTCTTTTATTTGAAAGTCAGAATTACAGAAAGAGAAGGAAAGACAGAAAGAGAGAGATCTTCCACCTGCTGGTTCACCACATGGCCACAACTGCCAGGGCCGGGCCAGGCCAGACAGGAGCCAGGAGCTTCTTACAGGTCTCCCAAGTGGGTGCAGGGGCACCAGAACTTGGGCCATATACCATGCTTTCCCAGGCCATTAGCAGGGAGCTGGATCAGAAGTGGATCAGCTGGGACTTGAAAAGGTGTCAATATGGGATGCTGGCACTGCAGGCTGTGGTTTAACCTGCAGAGCTGTGAGGAGTCAAATGGGTGATAGGCAGTCAGGGTGGTCCCCTGGAAGAAATTTGGAACAGTGAGGTGCCTGCTCCCCCTAAAAGGTTATCTTTAGCAGATCAAAGTGTCTTCCTTCCTTAGGATTCTCCAAATTTACAAATCTACCATGAGAATAGCAAGGGAGTGGTGATTCCCACCTTCCCACCCCGCACTGCCCTTATGGGTTATTTTTTAATCATAAGCAAGCCAGACAGGATAGAGAAATGTATGTAAATTGAGTCTTTTGTTGAGTTTATCTCCACCTTGTTGATTGACAGTTTGGTCCCCAATATTGTGCTTAAAACTCTGAATGCTATGAAGCCTTCCTCTCTTGGAAGCCCCTCTCCATACTGCTCCTGCTGGAGGTCCTTGATTCTAATAAGTCCTTTTAAATCTCTCTGGGTCTGATGCTCAAGCTGACTTACCTCAAACGGTAGAGTTAGAAACATACCAGGGGATTCCAATTCAATCCCATCAAGGTGGCATGTACCAATGCCATCTCACTAGTCCCAGTGATCAATTTCTGTTCACAGTTGATCATAATGATAGGATAAGAACCAAAGGGATCACATAAACAAGAATAGTGTCTGCAAATACTAGCTGATAGAATCAAAAAGGGAGAGAATGATCCAACATGGGAAGTGAGATACACAGCAGACCCATAGAATGGCAGATGTCCTAAACAGCACTCTGGCCTCAGAATCAGCCCTTAAGGCATGTGGATCTGGCTGAAAAGCCCATGAGAGTATTTCAGGCATGGAAAGCCAAGACACTCTGGGGAAAAAAAAAAAAACCTAAATGAAAGATCTCTGTGAGTGAGATCCCAGTGGAAAGAATGGGTCATCAAAGAAGGAGGTACCTTTCTCTGAAGGGAGGAGAGAACCTCCACTTTGACCATGGCCTTGTCTAAAAATTATCAGAGTCATTGAACTCAGGGGGCTTCCATAGCCTTGGCAGCTCATGACAAGAGCCTAGGGTGATTACTGATGCCATAAACAAGAGTGTCAATTTGTTAAGTCAACAACAGGAGTCACTGTGCACTTACTCCTCATGTAGGATCTCTGTCCTTAGTGTGCTGTACATTGAGATTTAATGCTATAACTAGTACTCAAACAGTATTTTTCACTTTGTGTTTCTGTGTGGGAGCAAACTGTTGAAATCTTTACTTAATATATGCTAAACTGATCTTCTGTATATAAAGAGAAATGAAAATGAATCTTGATGTGAATAGAAGGGGAGAGGGAGTGGGAAAGGGGAGGGTTGCGGGTGGGAGGGACGTTATGGGGGGAAGCCATTGTAATCCATAAGCTGTACTTTGGAAATTTATATTCATTAAATAAAAGTTTAAAAACAAAACAAAACAAAACAAAACAAATCTCTCTGGGTCTGCTTGGAAATTTTTCTTCCATGCGAGACAAAGAAAACTAACCGAGGTAAAAATAATTTCTCCGCCGCTGTTTTCCCGTAACAGTGCGACAGCGTTGGCCCCTTTCTCTTACTTACTAAATCCAGGTACCACATTTAAACTTTTCTGGACAGCTCAGGATCCTCATGAGAAGCATCAGTTAATAAGCTGTGTGATAATACAGGCTGGGGCTGTTTGATTTGATTTTGTTTTTGCTTTTTAGCTCGCACTTCCTAACTTTTGTCTGCAGCACAGAGCAAGCTCCCAACAGGGACGAGCTTGAGGTCCTCTGGCCTCACTCAGGGCCAAAGCCCTGACACTCTTCCTGTCTTGTATCACCCCCTTCCTGATGTGTTCTTGCATTCCTCTGGCTCCTGAACTTCTGTTTGCTTCCTGGTTTTAGTCCAGCAGTTTCCCTTTAGATGTCACCTGTGATATCGTTGCTCTGTGACTGACCTTTGCTCTTCTTCCTCTTATGCCAATCTGCCTCTGCCCTTGGGCCCTGTTTTGCCTCCAGCTGGCAACTGTTCTGAGCTGGGCTGGGGTCCCATGACAAGGGATCAAATGCTGGTGTTTCTGTCTCCTTTCACATGGTTAAATGGACTGGGATCATTTACTGCAGGGACAAATAACCTATGCACTACAGTAACCCCCAGAGTAAAATTTAAAATAGCTGGGAATAGAGGAAGGGTAATAGAAGATCTTAGTACTACCGCAGCGTGCAGTTGGAATGGAAATCAGTTCTCTGGAAAGTGTCGATTGTCCTTTTTACTGATTAATTAGGTTACAAATGCTCATTTGGAACTGCCAAATTTCCAAGCCTGACAGCTAGGCTGACTGCTGGCCCCCACCCAACTTTCTTGTTCCCTCTCTGCTGATCCATTTTCTTTCTGCTTCGGCAGGCCAATTTTTTATCCCCCTGAAAGTGGTTCAAAGAAGTAAAGCATAAATATATGTCTATATACATGTTGAAAGTAGATCATACATTTCTCAAGTCCATGTACAGATGTCCTTATGTAAAGCTGTAGGAGGGACCTGTGTTGGATAGTGGGTTAAGCCACTGCCTGTGATGCTGGCTAACCCGCCACTTGCAATGCTGGCATCCCATATGGGCGCTGGTTTGCGTCCTGGCTGCTCTACTTCTGATCCAGCTCCCTGCTCCTGTGCCTAGGAAAGCAGTGAACTCATGTGGGAGACCTGAAGGAAGCTCCTGGATCTTGGCATCAGCCCTGGCCATTGTGCCATTTTGGGAGAGAATCAGCAGATGGAATCTCTCTCTCTCCTGCACTCTTCCTTACTCTCTAAATGTAACCCTGACTTTAAATAAATAAATAACTTGGGACTGGTGCTGTGGTGTAGTGGGTAAAGCTTCTGCCTGCAGTGCTGGCATCCCATATGGGTGCCGGTCTGAGTTCTGGCTGCTCCACTTCCCATCTAGCTCTCTGCGATGGCCTGGGAAAGCACTAGAAGATGGCCCAAGTCTTGGGCCCCTGCACCCACATGGGAGACCCCGGAAGTTCCTGGCTCCTGGCTTCGGATGGGTGCAGCTCCGGCCATTGTGGCCATCTGGGGAGTGAACCAGCAGATGGAAGATTTTCTCTCTCTGCCTTTCCAATAAATAAAATAAATCTTTAAATTAAATAAATAACTCTTCAAAAAAAGTTGTAGGGAACGCTGCAAAGGATGAACCATTGCCAAATTAAAAGCTTAAATTATGTATAAACTTTTTAGTCACCTACTGAGAATCTGGTCAAACCTATGTTCTCAACAACCCACTGAGTAGCTGCTCCTCTCCCCTCTTTTTCATGGAGTCCTCCCACAAATCCTGACACAGAAAGCACATAAAAGTCCAGCCTGGAGGCTCCAACTTAGAGACTTATGCAGAAATCTGTCCCTCTGTTAGTACCCTTTCTCCTTACCCTATGGCTTGTTCTGCTGGCCTTTGATCCTGTGGCACACTTCATTGCAGTGGTCCACAACCCTGTATGCACATTGGAATCCATTTAGAGAAATTTTAAAAAAATTCTGATGTCCTGACCCGGCTACAACCAATTAACTCAGAATCCCTGAACGTAGGGCCTAAGCATGGAATCCTCTGCACCTATCCCCACTTTTTAGTGGGAAAATTTTTGATATAAGAATGTCGGTACTCACCACCTACATTCTACTGTTAGCATTTTATTATACATCTCTGTCTAGCAAATTTTATTACCACATGTCTATCCATTAATATCCCTCTATCCTCTAATCCATCCCATTTTTTTTTTAATTTACTTATTTGAGAGAGAGAGAGAGAGAGAGAGAGAGAGAAACTCCCAGCTGCTGTTCACTTCCAAAGTGCATGAAATGTCAATGTATGCAGGTTGTGACAGCTAGGAACTCAATCTAGGTCTCCCACATGGGCAGCAGGAATCCAATTGTGAGCACCACTGCTGCCTCTGAGGGCCTGCGTTAGCAGGAAGCTGGAATCTAGAGCCAGAGCTGGAGCCAGGAATTGAACCCAGGCACTCTGATGTGGGACACAGGCATCCTAACTGGTGTCTTTACTGTTAGAAATGCCTACCTCTTCTTATTTGTTGAAATATTTAAAGATAAATTAATTACCAGGGATGAAGGGAGAGGGAATAGGACATTATCACTTAATTGCTACAGTTTCTCTTTGGGGTGAAGAAAGGATTTGAAAATAGTGCTAGCCGGCGCCGTGGCTCAATAGGCTAATCCTCCACCTTGCGGCGCCGGCACACCGGGTTCTAGTCCCGGTTGGGGCGCCGGATTCTGTCCCGGTTGCCCCTTTTCCAGGCCAGCTCTCTGCTATGGCCAGGGAGTGCAGTGGAGGATGGCCCAGGTGCTTGGGCCCTGCACCCCATGGGAGACCAGGAAAAGCACCTGGCTCCTGGCTCCTGCCAGGATCAGCGCGGTGCGCCGGCTGCAGCGGCGGCCATTGGAGGGTGAACCAGCGGCAAAGGAAGACCTTTCTCTCTCTGTCTCTCTCTCTCACTGTCCACTCTGCCTGTCAAAAAAAAAAAAAAAAAAAAAAAAAAAAAAAAAATAGTGCTGATGGTTGCATAATATTGTGGATGTAATTAATACCATGGAATTGTATACTAAAAATAGGTGTAATGGCAAATTTCATTGTATATAATTTAACCACAAAATATGTATTCATAAAATATTTGTTTGAAAGACAGAGATAGAGAGAGAGAGAGAGAGATCTTTCATCCACTGGTTTACTCCCTAAATCCCTAAATGCCTGTTACAGACAGGACTGGGCCAGGCCAAAGCTAGGAGCCTGAATGGATTTCAATCCAGGTTTTTTTAATGTGGTTGTTAGCAGCCAAACCACTTGAGCCAATCATTTAGTGCATCCCAAGATGTACATTAACAGGTATTGGGATCAGGAGCAGAACCAGGACTTGAAACCCAAATGGCTTCCTAACCACTGTATCAAGTACTCATGCTGCCACACAAGTTTTTTAAAAAATAAATGCAGATAATAATATATTACTCTCTGAGACTGGGTAGTATGCATATAAGTATTTTTCTTTATTATTTTTACTGTGTATATTATATTATATTATATTTACTGTGTATATATATTATAGATATTTCATTTTATCTACTGAGTAGAGTTGTAAATACCTAGGAAAATACCTTGACGGTTGTTTCTGTCAGGAACACCTCTCTCTTTTCCTTACCTACAGTATTTCTATTTTTCTTTAGGATTATTACTTTTCCCCTTTGATAAATCTCTCTCTTGCTACTATAGCTACCATAACCTCCTCCTCTTTTGAATTTACTTAACCTCTTTGCTCTTTATATGAACCCCAAATTAAATACCAGTTCATTTCATAATCCTTTTCATTTCAGATATAGTGATTGCATGCTGGCACTAGTTTCAGATGCATTTCCACCTTCCCTGGCTCTGCTTTGCTATTGTCTTTCACAGACTTATTCTTTGGCTCTTGATTGGTTAAAGCGACGAGAAGCATTACAAGAAGGGAAGGGAACAACCAGGATATTTCTCACTCTGTTTTCCTGCTTCCTTTGGAGTCTGGCAGTCTCCTATTTGAAGTCCCTCCCTTCCTGGTCCCTGTTCTACTTGGGTAATTTTCACTCCTTCTTTCTGACAGTCCAGGTTT
This sequence comes from Oryctolagus cuniculus, assembly GCF_051225735.1. Taxonomy (NCBI): domain Eukaryota; kingdom Metazoa; phylum Chordata; class Mammalia; order Lagomorpha; family Leporidae; genus Oryctolagus; species Oryctolagus cuniculus. The sequence goes on along the minus strand of NC_142867.1, from coordinate 51,649,833 downwards.
CTTGAGTCTGATAATATCTTCTTCCCCCAGTGTCACTCATGCAGCAAGGGAAATGACGTCTTGATTTTATTAATCTGTGAATTATTTCATCATTCTTCATTTGGCTTCTCACCCTTCCATTCATCTACCTAACTAATCTTCTGTAAAAAAAAATAATGCTTTCCTCTGGAAAGCCTATTGTTTTTCCTCCTGGCTAGATCCCAATTGATACCATTACAATATATAGTGAAAAGAGCCCAGGCTTGGAACTAGGCTTGGAACTATATATTACAATATATAGTGAAAAGAGCCCAGGATGTAGGAACCTAAGTTTGAATCTGGTTGCTGACTCCATGAATGTGGGTAAGTTACCTAACCTCACTGAGAGTTCTGACACCTGCTTCATTAGGTTGCTGTGTTAAATGGCATACCATATGGCCATTGCCTGTACCATAGTTAGGACTCAATGACTATTATGGATTCATAAACTCTTTGACAGCATGGCCATATTCTTTCTTTGTGTGCCAGTGCTTTACTTTAAGATGTTTATCACATTATTGCTGTTAAATTTTGTTTCATCCATGACTTATTGGGCACCTGTTATGTGTTAGCAATTGTGTTGGGCACAATTATAGGAAACCTTACAAAACAAAACAAAACAAAACAAACAAAAAAACACAGCTCTTGCCTTCAATATGTTGATCGAGGCCAAAACCAGGAGCCAGGAGCTTCTTTTGGGTCTCCCACATGGATGCAGGGGCCCAAGCACTTGGGCCATCCTCCTCTGCTTCCATACACATTAGCAGGGAGCTGGCTCTGAAGTGGATCAGCTTGGATTGAAACTGGCACCCAGATGGGATACTGGCACTGCAGATCATGGCTTTACCTGATACGCCACAGCACCAGCCCCTCCTTCTCATATCTTAGGTCTTAGATAAAATGCCTTCCTCAAAAATGCTTTTCTGACACGCCCATCAGAAACAGCCATTCTCAGAGCAGGTGTTCGGCACAATAGTTAAGATGCGGCTTGGAACATGGGAAGTGAGATACTCAGCAGACTCATAGAATGGCGGATGTCCTAAATAGCACTCTGGCCTCAGAATCAGCCCTAAAGGCACTCGGATCTGGCTGAAAAGCCCATGAGAGTATTTCAGGCATGGAAAGCCAAGACACTCTGGCAAAAAGATCTCTGTGAGTGAGATCCCAGTGAAAAGAACAGGTCTTCAAAGAGGGAGGTGCCTTTCTCTGAAGGGAGGAGAGAACCTCCACTTTGACTATGACCGTGTCTAAACAAGATAAGAGTCAGAGAACTCAAGGGGCTTCCATAGCCTTGGAAACTCATGACTGGTGCATAGGGAGATTACTGATGCCATAAACAGGAGTGTCAATTTGTAAAGTCAACAACAGGAGTCACTGTGCACTTACTCCTCATGTAGGATCTCTGTCCTTAATGTGCTGTACACTGAGGCTTAATGCTATAACGAGTACTCAAACAGTATATTTCACTTTGTGTTTCTATGGGGGTGCAAACGATTGAAATCTTTACTTAATGTACACTAAACTGATCTTCTGTAAAAAAAAAAAAAAAAAGAAAGAAAGAAAGAAATTATCAATTCCCAACTTGACTCTCACTGGGATTAAACATGACAATAGGTCTGATCTGATTTCATCATCATTTAAAAAAAATCATCTATTATTTTTCACTTTATGTTTCTGTGTGGGAGCAAACTGTTGAAATCCTTACTTAATGTATACTAAGCTGATCTTATGTATATTAAGATAATCGAAAATGAATCTTGATGTGAATGGAAGGGGAGAGGGAGTGGAAAAGGGGAGGGTTGTGGGTGGGAGGGACGGTATGGGGGGGGAAGCCATTGTAACCCATGAGTCGTACTTTGGAAATTTATATTCATTAAATAAAAGATAAAAAAAAAAAAAAAGATGCGGCTTGGGATGCCTGTGTCCCATATGGGTGTGCCTGGGTGGAAGTCCCAGCTCCACTCCTGATTCCAGCTTCTTGCTAAGCTGCACACTGGGAGGCAGCAGGTGAGTAGTTGGGTTCCTGCCATCCAAGAGAACTGGGATTGAGTTTCCAGTTCGTGGTTTCAGTCTGGCCTATCACTGGCTATTGTGGTATTTGAGCAATCGACCTGCAGATGAGAGATGTCTCTCTGTGTCTGTGTCTCTCTCTAGTCTTACTGTCTTTCTTTCTTTTTAAAGATTTATTTATTTATTTGAAAGAGTTACACAGAAAGAGAAGGAGAGGCAGAGAGAGAGAGAGAGAGAGAGAGAGAGGTCCTCTATCTGCTGGTTCACTCCCCAGTTGGATGCAATGGCTGGCGCTGTGCTGATCCGAAGCCAGGAGCCAGGAGCTTCCTCCGGGTCTTTCTATATGGGTGCAGGGGTCCAAGCACTTGGGCCATATTCTACTGCTTTCCCAGGCCATAGCAGAGAGCTGGATTGGAAGTAGAGCAGCTGGGACTCAAACTGGCACCCATATGGGATGCTGGCACTGAAGGCGGCAGCTTTATCCGCTATACCACAGCGCTGGCCCCTTACTGTCTTTCAGATAAAACTCTTTAAATACCATTATCATCCTAGTTATATTTTATAATTATCATTATGTTTCACTTTTCTCATTGTGCTTAGTATTATCTGAAATTATTCTATTTGTTCACTTGTTTATTTTCTGTCCTTCCTCTATTAGAATGTAGGCTGTGTGGGGGCTGGTGCCGTGGCTCACTTGGTTAATGCTACGCCTGAGGCACCAGCATCCCATATGGGTGCTGGATTCTGTCCCAGTTGCTCCTCTTCCAGTCTAGCTCTCTGTTGTGGCCTGGGAGGGCAGTGGAGGATGGTGCAAGTGCTTGAGCCCTGCACCACATGGGAGACCAGGAGAAGCACCTGGCTCCTGGCTTCGGATCGGCACAGCGCCGGCCGTTGCGGCCATTTGGGGGGTGAACCAGCGGAAGGAAGACCTTTCTCTCTGTCTCTCACTGTCTAACTCTGCCTGTCAAAAAAAAAAATATATATATATATATAGGCTGTGTGAGTACTGGGTCTCTGATACATGGTGGAAATTAAAGAAATATTTGTTAAATGAGTGAATGTAGAAGGTACTATGCTGAAAGCTTCATATGGATTATCTCATCCACCTTTCTCAGAACCCCCAAGTAAATAGCACCATTAGACTTCCTTTTTCTCAGATAAGAAAACAGGTTGTACAGCTAGAAAACAGTAGGACCCAGATTTGAATTCAGGTGATTTGATTCTAGAACTCATTCTGCGTTAGTTTACTTAACTGCAGGACTTCTTAGAACTCTCTGAATCTTTAAGAGAAGGAAAGCATGAAACATTGTTCAGACTTACTGGGCCACCAAATCTTCTTTCTCTGTGAAATGTTCCTGGAGTTTTATGGGTATACTTTTGGAAATACTGCCATAAGGTTTCTAACCCATATGAGTGAGACATTTACAGGTCAGTAACATAACTTCATTTCAATCCCATGTGGTCCAACATACCTGAGAAACATAGTGGGATGAGGGAATAGAGGCCCGCTCAATGGCAAAAGGAGGACAGTCAAAAGTTGTCTGTAAAAAAAAAATTGAAAAGCCTGGGTATCTTGTGAGAGAAAGGAGTAGAATACAAATGATTCAGAGAAAGACACAAAAATCACCTTTATTTCAGCCAGCTCTATGGCTATTCAGAATGTGATCCTAAGAAAGCAAATTGTTAACTTATAGAGGAGCCTGTAGATCACTAGTGGGTACGTAGACACCGGTGGTGTTTACTCAATATCTATTCTCTTTCTTCCTCTTTTCTAATAAAAACCCCATGTTTCCCTTTACAGTTCACCCTCCTTCCCTCAGCTTTTGCTTCTCTTAGCCAATAACTCTTCTCACCAGTGAATGATGTAGGTTGCCTTATGTAGTCCTGGTCAGTAGACATAAAGACAATTCTACTGAGGACCTCTCAGAAGTTTCCTAGTTTGTGGAAAAGAGACACACAAGAAGAGATGTTGTGTTTTCATGTAATGCCTGGAACTGGACAATGCAAAGATTGAAAATGAGAATGGCAGAACAGGAAAACAGAGAGAACTTGGATTTGTGGTGACACTGTTTAACCAACTTCTGTCCTCATGTGGACTTCTATTATTTGAGATATTCAATGGTTCTTAAGTTTTTCTGTTACTGTGGCCAAGACATCTCAACTGATAGTGGTAGGAAGTAGAACTCTTTAAACCCCTTCCCTGTGTTCACACTGATTAGAGTGGGAGCATTTAGAAGTAGCACCACAGTAGGGAGGCAGTCCAGGTACAGAGATCTATACCTCTTTAGCAAAGAATATTAATGAACTTGGGAAATTGATGGCACAGAGGAAGGGATTTCAGCTTATATTATGTCTAGAATACATGTAGATGCCCAAGCAACAAATAATTTGGTACTCCTTTAACCAAATGTTCAGTACATGTTCAATATTGTACAAACTTTTTTTTTATTTAAGAGGCAGACAGAAAGAGTTCCCCATGCTGGTTCACTCCACAAATGCCCACAATAGCCAGAGCTGAGCTGGGGTCAAACCTGGGAGCTGGGAGAGCAATCCTCACATGGATAGCAGGAGGCAAATCATGTGTGCCATCAGTCGCTGCCTTCCAGAACCTGCATTAGCAGGAATCTGGAGACAAGAGCCAGAGCTAGGTATCAAACACAAATACTCCAATAGAGGAAACGAGCACCTTGACCACTAGACTAAATGCTCTCCCTGGCTCATTGTTACTTATTTATTTATTTTATAAAGATAATTCTTTTTCTTTTAATTTTTTGTTTATATATTTATTTTATTTACTTGAAAGGCAGAGATCTCCCATCTGCTGGTTCACTCCCCGAATGCCCATAAAAACTTGGACTGGGCCAGGCTAAAGTTAGGAGCCTAGAACACAATCTGGGTCTCCCATCTCATGGCAGGGACCCAACCACCTAAGCCATCATGTGCTGCTTCACAGGGTACACATTATCAGGAAACTGAAATGGAGAACAGAACCCGGGTTTGAACCCAAGGACTCTAATAGATGATGTGCTCATCTCAAGTGGCAACTTAACTCACTGAACCAAACACCCTTCCCTCCATATTATTTAATGGGAATAAGAATATCTTATCTCCTACTAATTGAAATTATAGACTTTATGTTTTGAAATAAGAGATTTATTACATATTGACTATAATATGATACTTTAACTTATTTGAAAATTTTCTATAGCATAATATTGAAGTCTAGTTGTCATTCATAGTGAAGTTAAAGGTAACATACAGGTGTTGTTATTATGGGTTAAAAATATGTCAAATTTTTTATTTCTGTCTTTCACATTGACATTCCTTTCTACCTTATGTAATTCTTATTCTGCCTTAAGGTTTCTGATGTATTTTTAAAAATAAATATTTATTTGAAAGGCAAAGCAACACACACACACACACACACAGAGAAAGATAGAAACAGAGACAAACATACAGAGGTCTTCTACCTGCTGGTTCACTTCCCAGGCACATTAGAAGGAAGCTGTTTGGGAGGGAAGTAGTCAGGACTCTAATTAGCACTCCAACATGGGATTCAGGCATTGCTGTGGTAGCTTAACCCCCTGTGCCACAATGTCCACCCCTGTGCCTTTTCTTTCAAACCAGATGTCTTGAGAGGAATTTTAAAGACATTAAATTCTATGGGGCTGGCGTTAGGGTGTAGTGAGTAAAGTCGCCACCTATGACGCTGGCATCCCATATGGGCATTGGAGAGTCCTGGCTGCTCCACTTCCAATGCAGCTACCTGCTAATGGCCTGGGAAAAGAAGTAGGAAATGGCCTAGATGTTTGGCCCCTACTACCCACATGGGAGACCCAGAAGCATCTCTTGGTTCCTGGCTTCAGCCTGGCCCAGCCCTGGCTGTTGTGGCCATTTGGGAATTGAACCAGTGGATGGAAGATTCTCTCTCTCTCTCTCTCTCTCTCTCTCTCTCTCTGTAACTCTAACTTTAAAATACATGAATTTAAAAAAAAAGCTGCTTCATAGGCTGCTGTCCTCCATCCCAAATCATGAAGCTAGCTGATTGCATTCTTGGCTGAGCACCTATAGATATGGCCTGGAGAAGATGTAGATTTCAGTCTGGTCCCTTGGATTATTAGTAACTTTGGTGGAATAAGAGATTTGCTTTGATAAGACAATCTTGTCTACATGCTCCTTTTGGGGAAAATCAGATTGCCACAGACTTTAGATTCTGATTGCAACATATTTTTAGATATCCCAAGTAGCAAAAGTGAGCAGCCCTCACACCTATCCCAGGAACTTGCTCAAATAACTTATCCAAGGCCACACATCTAGTAAATGTAAGAATGATAATTAAACCCTGAGTTATATAACTTCAAACACCTGTGCAAATAACCATTCTGCTGAATGAGACTTCTATCAAAGTTCATGCCAAGCAACTTCACGCATGAGAAAATCCTGTGAAGGGTTTACTATCAGAAAAAGATTGAGACCCATGCCTACCCCTACCCTTCACCACTCTAACCTTTCACTTCTACCTCAAATTTAGTCAATCATTTCACCTTCAGTATTGAGAATTCACTGACTTCTCACCACATATGCATGACTTCATGCGTCACACCCACATAGTGCACATGGATAGGTAAGTGGATTCTAGCTCAGGGTCAATGGGATTACCTCCAAGGGTACATTTATTATTTAGATTGCTCTCATTGGGGGAAGAGGATCTGGCAGGATGGGGGAACAAATGAACTTTGGTTTGGAGCGAATCTCAGTTACTGTGATGGAGATGGTTTCCCAGAATGGGGAACTTGGGCAAAAGTTTCTTGAGATATGAAAATGCAAGGCTATCACCAAACTATTTGGGTGTAAGAAGGAAAGTTTTCCTGTTTATCACCACCTCTCTGGAACACTGTTGAGAGAAAAGAGTGGATTTAGTTGCATACCTGGTACATTAATTAAGCAGAGACTCTGTGCCAAGTTTACAGCTCCCTTTAGTCCCTCAAAGATATGAAAGAATGAAAGTTATAGAAACTTGTTTCTTTTTTTTTTTTTGAAACTTGTTTCTTTATATGTATGCATATTATCTTGTAGTTTTAAAGTCTGCAAAGTGAATGAGATCTGACTTTTTGGGAGGGAGGAATGGGGAGTCATGCTTATAATCTTACAGTAGCCATATTTGTATAGATACCAAATATACCTATTGTTGGTGCAATGGATGAGGCACGATTGATGTTTAAATAAGTAGACTTGGTGGGCAATTGCCATTGTTATTTTTTTTAAATTTTTCTACTATTCAGACAAACAGAGAGAAAAAGACAGAATTCAGCCCAACTGAGTTCTAGTTGCATTTATACTAAAAGCAAAGATTAGTAATGTGGGCTCAACAGAAGAGACCTAGACTTGAACCATTTCAGTTTTTATCCAAGAATTACTTTCAGAAAGGTGAATGACCCCAACAGGAAAATTTGTTTTTACTTTCGCTTTGTAATTGTGTTTTGAGTTGTATTTTACTCTAATTTCCAAGAATTTTAATGGCATACAAAATATTTCATGCACAGACTAAATAAATACCCAATATAGATAAAATTAATTTCCTAAATTAATGTCTTACTTCAAATTCTAGCTCTTTAAGCTTACTGGAAGGGACATTTGTAGTCAGAAGAAAAGTATTTTAATGTAGGGAAGGGTTTGCTAATAGTGGTTTTTTTAGGGGATTTTGTAGCAGATCAAACAAGAGATTGTATGCTGACTTTTTTGAGAAAATTGTCAGTCTTCTTTTCTCTTCTTGTGGAGGAATCAAGCTGTAACCTGTAAAACTATCAATAGAGTTGTGGAAATGAAACTTCTCTCTGCAATTGATTTCCTGGAATATACGTTAATACTGATTTCCAGTTCATAATTTTATGGATCTGTTTTCTGTTTCACTACATCTCTGCATTTTATATGAATACTTTAAATCTGTTTCTTGAATTTGTAATTAAAAGATCAACTAGCTACAGTCTAAAAATAATTCAATTGAGGCTAAATATTTGCTACTTTTAGCATGCCTAATTATTTCCATCTTTGTCTTGCCAAATAATTGCAAGTCTTAGAATCTTATTTTCCTGCTTTTCACTCAGTTTTATAAAATATCTTCAAACAAAATGTTCAGATTATTTCATGGACCAAGACTGTTTTATAGATAATACACACAAACTAGAACCCATGACTGATGATGCCTTATAAAACCTTATTAATCGGTCTGCGCCGCGGCTCACTAGGCTAATCTTCCGCCTTGTGGCGCCGGCACACTGGGTTCTAGTCCTGGTCGGGGCGCCGGGATTCTGTCCCGGTTGCCCCTCTTCCAGTCCAGCTCTCTGCTGTGGCCCGGGAAGGCAGTGGAGGATGGCCCAAGTACTTGGGCCCTGCACCCCATGGGAGACCAGGATAAGTACCTGGCTCCTGCCATCGGATCAGCGTGGTGCACTGGCCACAGCACGCCAGCCGCAGTGGCCATTGGAGGGTGAGCCAACGGCAAAGGAAGACCTTTCTCTCTGTCTCTCTCACTGTCCACTCTGCCTGGCAAAAAACAAACAAACAAACAAACAAAAACACCTTATTAATCAGCACATGTTTGAGAGTTCCAGTGGACAACACAGAAGAGGAGTATTATGAGCTATCAAGGGACAGTGTCAGGATCTCATTCATCTGAAGGTCCTTAGTATTGAGAAACATGTTGCTCAATCAATGTCTTCATGAAGAATTGATTCCCTTCCTGGACAGTGGAAAGGTATGCTAATTTGATAGGCTTTACTTGATTTTGAAAATACTTATTTGTTTATGTTCTGTGTGGGTGCAAACTGATGAAATCTTTATACTAAATCAATCTTCTGTATATGAAGATAATTGAAAATGAAAAAAAAAAAGAAAATACTTATTTGTTTATTTGAGAGAGAGGCTCCTATCTACTGATTTACTCCTCAGATGCCTGCAATGGCTGGATCTAGGCTGGAGCCAATGCTGGAAGCTGAGAACTCATTTCAGGTCTCCTACATGGGTGGTAGGAACCCCAAGTATTTAAGTGATTACTTGCTACTTCTCAGAGTCTCTATTGGTGGGAAGCAGTAGTCAGGGGTTAGAGCCTGAAATTGAACCCAGGTACTCAGATGTGGGATGCAGTTGTCTTAAATAGTAACTTAACTGCTAGGACTAATGCCAGTTTCTACTTGATGTTTTTAAAAAGATTTTTCATTTATTTATTTGAGAGGTAGATTAAAGAGAGAGGGAGAGAGAGAGAAAGTTCTTCCAGCTACTAGTTCACTTCCTAGATGGCTGCAACAGCCAGAGCAGGGCTGATCCAATGCCAGAAGCCCAGAGCTTCTTCTGGGTCCCCCATGCAGGTCAGGGGCCCAAACACTTGGGCCATCTTCCACTGCTTTTCCAGGCCATAGCAGAGAGCTGGATTGGAAGAGGAGCAGCTGGGACATGAACTGGCACCCATATGGGATGCTGGCACTGCAGGTAGAGGCTTATCCCACCACGCCACAGCTCTGGTTCCTCTATTTGATTTTTTTTTTCAAATGGATCATTGTTTTATTTTATTTTTTTTTGTCTTTTTATTTTTTTATATTTTATTTTATTTAATGAACATAAATTTCCAAAGTACAGCTTATGGATTACAATAGCTTCCCCCCCCAACCTCTATTTGATTTGTAAGATGAGTAGTGTATGGTTGTAATTATACTTTGTCTATTATATTCAGGCTCTTTGAGACATCAAGATTCAGTCATTTCCAAGTCCCCAATACAAAGATGAAAACATTTCGGGCATACACAATTTTTGTCCCTTTCTGGTAGTAGGCTAGAGGTCACATGGAAAAATAAGGTAATTACAAGTTACATTTTCCATCAGATCACATTTTTGAAGCATTTGTCAAGACATTCAGGAGATTTTAAATGTGACAATATAATAGCTTAAACATTTAAAAAATCTAAGTTAAGAAAATGCAGGACTAGAGGAGGGAACTTTAGCCTTACTATTGTAATCATTAGTATGAATGTTTCTAATTTATGTGTGTTAAAGCCTTCCTTGTGAAAATAGAGCTATAATAAGAAATGACAAAATTAAAATCCATACAGGCTAAGGGCTTCTGCTTGAGTTCTAAGTGAGTTCTAGCAGTATGCTTTTGTGAAAGTTAGTTGACTTCTTCTACCTCAGTTCCCTCCTAGGTGAAAACCAACTGTGAGACAAAAAAGGAGCTGTAAACTGCTAAATTCTAAAGGCTAGAATTGAGGATGTGGCTTACATGTGTGATAATAATAGGCGTACTAATCAGGAACCATAGTCATATGTCAGGTAGTGTTGAACCTATTGGTCTCCATATGTGGGAATCTCCCCCATGTCAAGTGTATGGTGTGGAGGAGCATAATGGAATGCATGTTCTCTGTGGCCTCAAAATTAAAATGAAAGAAGGGGCTGAAATAAGCATTTTAAAATTCTTCTGTCAAGGGGCTGGCACTGTGGTGTGGTAGGTTAAGCTTCCACCTGCAGTGCTGGCATCCCATATGGGTGCTGGTATGAGTGTTGGCTGCTCCACTTTCAATCCAGCTTCCTGCTGACAGCGTGGGAAAGTGATGGAAGATGGCCCAAGTACTTAGGCCCCTGAACCCATGTGGGAGACCCGGAAAAGGCTCCTGGCTCCTGGCTTTGGATCAGCCCAGCTCCGGCCATTGTGGCCATTTGCGAAGTGAACCAGTGGATGGAAGATGTTTGTCTCTCCCTCTCTCCATCTGTAACTCTGCCTCTCAAATAAATAAATAAATAAATAAATCTTTAAAAAATTCTACTGTCAAACTCATCCATAAGAAAAGTCATACTCTTTCCCTGGGAAGGAATGAGAAGCGTTGGCAGAGAAGGGATAGTAGTATTACATTAGTGAAGCTTCTTCCACAGGAAAGAAACGCAGATAGGGAAAAAGTTTTACCCCTAAGCATGTCTTTGAGTCTTGTTCCCTTAATCAACTGGACTTGACCATTTGGTATATATTCAACCAGGCTGTGGTTGTTCCCTTGTGGGGAGAATAGAAGGCTATCAAAATAATTCTCTTGCTTTCATGAAGCTGTTTCTCCCAACACTAATCATGCTCCTCTGCAGATCCTACTAGTATTTTCTAGGTGGAATGCTCTGAAATGGGCCAGATGAGCACGTTAGATCATTTAACTTAAAGGCATCATTATACTCAAGACTGAAAATCAATTTCCCATTTTTTTTTTTTTACCAACAAAGATTATGTCTAGCCAAGTTTGGATCCATGGAGAATCAGATGCTAAGGAGAGATTTATTGCATGTAAGAAATTTATTGGAGGAGGAAGTAGAAAAAAGAAACAGCCTTAAAAGTGAAGTGCAGGTCTGATATCTGTGCAGGAAGAGAGGGAAGGGAAGAGAAATGGGGAGGAAGAATCTTAGAGAATAGTGCAGTTCTTAGAAAGGTTAAGTCTAGCTGGTTGGAAAGACCTGAGCCAAAATTACTTGCTGGAGGAGTTGTCACATTGGAATGTCCTTGCTTTAGCAAGCTCATCATCTTCAGTTATTTGTTAAAAGCAGCTGGCAAGAAATGTGGCCTCACTGTGAATGTGGTGTTTGTTCCAGAGGCTCTCAGTTCATTACATTCCATACAGCAGATCTTAGAAGTCATTTTCATGGCTGCAACATGAATGTAGCCCATCAGAGTTCTACAATGGCATTGAATGACAGCATAAAGATACTCTAATAATTATATGTAGCAATACAATGCTTCACATCTGAATATGCACCCTTTCCTATGATCAAATTCCAGGGAGAAATTATAGCCAAGGGGGAAAAAAGGAAAAAGAAAAGAAAACTGGTGACTTTGCTCTAGAGTTAAGTCCAAATAAGTTAAAATCCAGAGATTAAGGTCCTAAGTCAAATTCTCTTAACTTTATGAGTTAAAGTTTTATAACATTAAAGTCAAAAATTTGTCTTCCTCTATTTCTTGTCCTCTCAGACAAAAAAGCACAGGTGTGGGATTGGATTCTCTCAGCAGTGCAGCTCCTGAATGGGTGTGGTTCCTTCAGTAACTCCCCTTGTCTTCATGGTCTGCATTTAAAAGTCCAAAGAGCCAGCACCATGGCTCACTTGGCTAATCCTCCGCCTGCAGCGCCGGCACCTCGGGGTTCTAGTCCTGGTTGGGGCACCGGATTCTGTCCTGGTTGCTCCTTTTCCAGACCAATTCTCTGCTGTGGCCTGGGAGGGCAGTGGAGGATGGCCCAAGTGCTTGGGCCCCTGCACCCGCATGGGAGACCAGGAGGAAGTACCAGGCTCCTGGCTTCGGATCGGCACAGTACCTGCCGTGGCGGCCATTCGGCCATTAGAGGAGTGAACCAACGGAAGGAAGACCTTTCTCTCTCTCTCTCACTATCTATAACTCTCTCTCTGTCTCTATCACTGTCTAACTCTGCCTGGAAAAAAAAAATCCAAAGAATTCCTAGAACATACTAAATTGTAAGAGTCCTAGTTCAGTCAGTATATAAATTAGAAAGTGACTAATCTCTAGATCATAAGGCAGCTGTCACAGGAAAGCTGTGTTTCCAGATCACATCATTTGGTGAGGCCAAAGACCTCATCAAAGATGTCCAAATGAAGGTGGGTAGATGGAGATGATCTGAGCTTAGCCTCACCAGGATTCATGCACTTATATTACAAATAATTATGGAATATTTAAAATGTGTCAGGAGATATTCTAACACCTAATAAAGTAGACAAAAGTCTTCACCCTCATGGAGTATAATTGCATTCTATTGGGATCCAAGCTGATCCAAGCTGGGAGTCAAGAGCTTCTTCTGGGTCTCCCACACAGGCCCAGGGGCCTAAGTACTTCAGTCATCCTCCACTGCCCTTCCTGGTCATCAGCAGAGAGCAGAATCAGAAGAGGAGTAGCTGGGACTAGAACTGGCACCCATATGGGATGTTGGTACCACAGGTTGAGGCTTAGCCCACTACACCACAGCGTCAGCTCCTCCTCAGTTTTTTTAGAGTAAAACTCTTAAATTGTCTTCTAATGACTGTCTGTGAATACAATCTGACTTCAACACGGAACCAGCCTCCAAATAAATGAAGACGATTAGGTCAGGCGTGAATTTTTTTCCCCCCTGGATCTCAGGAGGGCAGAATTGGATTAATCCCAAACTGTGGTTATGCACATTTTCCTTATTGGTTGGCTCATTTGTGCTTTGATTCCTTCCTTCCTTCCTCCCTCCCTTGCTCACTCTATCCTTTCCTCTCTCCCTGTCTGCCCTGCCTCCTTTCTAACTTACTATCTGTACTAAGGAGTCTTGCACAATTAATACTTCATTTTGAGTGGAATAGAATTTGAGGATTCCTCAATATTCACTCCCTTCTCTTTGCAGGCAATTATCTTTATTTGTCATGTTGAGTTTGAAATTTAAATAAACATTGAAAATAACAGTCTTGCCACATGTGGAGGAAAAAAAAATGCTGCTTCTTTTGGTTTCCCCCAGAATCTGAAGTATATATCCCTAAGTGATTTTGACTCAAACTTTGTCCTGTGTGCCAACCTCAGGGAGTCTGAGTTGAATTAGGGGGAGTGTAACAAAACCTGACAATAGACAAGTCTGATGCGGTTTGGAGTTTTATTATGAAACTTCTGTGTAGTTCTGCTTTTCACCCAGTTGTGTCATAAGAAAACAACCAAAACATTCATTTCAGTTTCTGCTGACCATCTGTTTAGAATAACACAAATACACACTTGGTATTTAAATATTCTGTATCACAATTAACAAGATGTTGAAATTCTACTAGTATTAACTCATAAACCAGTTGTAAACTATTTCCTTGCTTGACTTTCCTTCAATTATAAATTACACATATATTTGTATTTATTTATTTATATGCAGTCATTGTTTTGGTATGCACAGGAGTTAGCTCCAGGATCCCCCAGGGAACCCCAAATCCATGAATGATTAAATTCCTTAAATAAAATGGTGTAGTGTTTGCATATAATCCATGCACATCCTACAATATACTTTAAATCATGTTTAGATTACTTATAATATCTAACACAATGTTATATAAATAGGTATTATTCTCTATTGTTAGAGAATAATGACAAGAAAAAAGTATGTGCAAGTTTAGTACAGATGCATTATTTAAACATTTTTTTTCTGTCCATGATTAGGTTGAATCTGTGGCTGCTGAGTCTTCAGATATGGAAGTCTGGCAGTTCTATACCCAATATCATGCATCTATATAAAGCCACTTAAAAGTAAAGAAAATATTGAGACTTTTAATTATTTATTTTATGAGGGTGCTTCAAAAAGTTGGTGGAAAATGGAGTTTAGGGGCAAGCATTTGGCCCCACGGTTGACTCTGGCTGGGATGCCTGCATGCCACATCAGAATGCCTAGCTTCTAGCCCTGCCTGTGTTCTGGTTCTAGTTTCCTCTGAGACAGCAGATAATGGCTTAAGTGGTTGGATCTCTGACACCCATGTGGGAGACATGGACTGAGTTCCTTGCTCTTGGCTTCTGCTTGGCCCAGTCTTAGCCACTTTGGGCATTTTGGGAGTGATCCAGTGGATACATAATCTGTCTGTATCTCTCAAAAAAAAATTAAAACGTTTAAAAGATAAGGTTATTTTGGTGCAAAAGATTTGGAATCTATGAATACTTTTTTAAAAATTAATATGCATTTTTTAATGAACTTTTTGAAGATCCCTTGTAGAAGCAGTTTCTATTCATTAAAGAAATGGATAATGTTCATTATCCAAGATCATGTATGGGACAATTTCTTAGTTAACTCTATTGGCAACTGACACTGTTCTAGGGGCTGAGAAAAAACACATAGATGACCATGACATGGACTATAACCAATAGGAGAAAGATACGAATAAAATAAATATAAATATTCAATGAAAATTTAGAACTTCCCCAACACCTTCAGTACTCCCATACCTTCCTTTTACTCGGTAATTAAGAGGTTGGCTCTGTTTACCTAGACAGCAAGTGATATGTGGGTGCCTGGGCCTTATCTTGATTTAACTTGAAGTCTAGTGCTCTTCAAACCACATGTATCTACTCTTCCTTCCTCAGCGAGGCTGGAGTTGGGAAGCAGTCCCTCCACCTGTTACTTGAGGTGGGTTGCCCGGGCTAATGAGTGATAAAAATGCAATGATGATGGGCCATTGAAGACCATGAAACTAAACTAAATGGGAGGAAGGAAAGCTACATGATTATCTAGTGTACTAATGACTCAGTCTGAATTTCACAACCAAAGTGGGCTGCATTGTGGTGCAGTGGGTTAAGTAAGCCACGGCCTGCAGTGCTGGCAAACCATATGTTGGCATCCCACATGGGTGCTGGTTCAAGTCCCGCTGCTCCACTTCTAATCCAGCTCCCTGATAATGTGCCTGGGAAAGCAGCAGAAGATCGTCCAAGTGCTTGAGCCCCTGCTGCCCATGTGGGGGACCCAGGAGAAGCTCCTGGCTCCTGGCCCCAGCTTGGCCCAGCCCTGGCCATTGCGGCAATTTGGGGAGTGAACCAGCAAATGGAAGATCCCCCCCGCCCTTTTTGTAACTATGCTTTTCTTTTCTTTTTTTTTTTTTTTGTAACTATGCTTTTCAAATAAATAAATAAACTTAATCTTTTAAAAAAAGAAAAGAAAAAGCCAATGTCCCAGCTCAAAGCCATCAGGCAGGTGGAGGTACCTCTTATTTCAGGACTGCCAGCCTTAAAAAAAAAAAAAAAAAAAAAAAAAAGCAGAACATTTTTTCTGAAGTTATTATCAGTAAAATTTTGAGAATAAGATTTTTAATAAAATAGAATCTAGTCAATTTCACAATTTTAATAGATATATTAAGTCCCATATTGATAATGCATGAAGTTAGACTAAAAAATCAATTAAATCTACATATGCCTCATTATGTTCTATAAATGGCAGACTCTTGGTTTCAGATAATTGAAACTGTATTTATGAGATTTAAAAATAATTGTTTAAAACTATTGTGTTGGAAACTACATGCAAATAATACAATTGTGAGACTCTATACCGAGTGATCATTTCAGACAACATTTGACCCAGCGGTTAAGACAACTACATCTCCTCTCAGAGTGCCTAGGTTCAGTATCTGTCTGCTCCAGACTCTAGCTTCCTCTAATGCGGATGCTGGGAGACAGCAGTTATAGGTCAAGCAATTGAGTTTCAGCCACCCTTGTGGGAGACTTGAATTGTATTCCTAGCTCCCAGCTTTGTCCCCAGGTGGGCAATGATTGTGAGCAAACCAGTGGATGGGAACTGTCTCTTTCTCTCAAGTAAATAAGTAGACATTGAAAAACAGGAGACTTGATGAACTTAGACTTTTTAATTAAAAATATTTAAAATAGTTATTGGTAAGAAAATATTCTTCACTCTAATATTGAATTTTTGTTTATTGATGTTTAGAAATTAAAATATATGTGTGCATATTTATGCATGTGTATACATATTTACACATAAATAAAAACATTGTATCATTTAAACATTTTTTTAAAGAAAAGTATTTCAGTTCTTCTTAAGTAAATGGTTGAGGCAGTTGGAACCAAAGTAGAAACTGGCAGTCATCTAAATAATTCTGGCTTTCTTTAACTGATGAAGAAAAAGTAAATAGTTTCTAATTTTCTTTTGAATGTTTTTGCAAATATATGTATCAAAATCACAACAAAACCAACATTAATATAATCTATTGCCTTTATTTATCCATCTGCCTACGCATTCATCCATTCATCTAGTAAATATTTATATGCCTAATGTAAAACAGAAATTTGCTGGTTACAGTATTATCAAATGCCTGAGTTAAAGAACAACTACATGTCACTGAGATATGGGTTTATATAATAAAATGAAGTTGCTGTGGGAAACTTGGATTTTATTTACCAAATAAATGAGTTTAAATTTAAAGAGCAAATAGCACTCAGTTTTCAAACCGAGGGTTGTTTGCATTTTAAAGAACACCCCTAAACTACCATGCAATTCTGATTTATGAACTTCTATTACTAACAAATGAAAAACTCATCTCATGGTATGGAGTGTCAGCAGTAGATTTATTTCTGACTCTCATTGTGGTTTATTTTATTATACGATGAGTCACATTTTTTCCTTTGTTAGTTACAGAGATTGAGAAAAATCTGGTGGATATGTTTTATGTAGTCTACAAAAAATAAATTCTTCTTCTCCAAAATGTGTATCTGGCTTCTAGATGTCTCCAGAGCCCTCGGGAGTCTGCTATTCGTTGCTAGCTGCACATTTCTCAGTGATCCACAGGCACAACAGATTCAATATAAGCAAAGATGAGATCTATGTAATAGCCCACAGACCTTGTCTTTTTAAGTAATAGTGCCAGCCTCTACATATTTTGTCAAACTGGAAATTTGCTACTTACCTGAAGTCTGCCTTTCTTGGCACCCCTCATAGTTATTAGGTCTTCAAGTTCTGTTAATTATGTCCTCAGATTGGACCTACTATTTTTGCTTCATCCTCACACCACTGCTTTATTTGCCCCCCACCTTTATCTTGCCTGGGTGATTGCAAAGACCTCAAAACTGGTCTCTCTGCCTCTGGTCTCTCAGCACTCTAGTCTAGACTCTATAATGCCATTAACTTTTTAATAGGTTAACTGTGGTCATGTAACTCTCTGGATAGACCCTCAATAACTGTAAGATTGAGTCCAATCATTTCAGGAGCCTTTATAATCTGACCCTTTCTTTTCAGTCTCATCTCACTACAAGTATCTTGTACTTTGGTCAAATGGGGTTGCTTAATATCATGCATGTTCTTTTTCTATCTATGAGTGGTTGAGTATGCCATACCTTTGCCTGGAATACTATTAGTCACTTCTTCACGTGGTAACACTCTGCTTATCCCGAAGTACTTAATTTAAACATCATCTCTTTTAAAAGGTCATCTTTGAAATATTCAGGAACAATAAGGTCCTTTGCTGTCTGTGCTGGAATGTTCTTTGCTTGCCCGTTGAGCTCACCTATTCACCACTCTCTTCTTGCCTTCTGTTCTCAGATGCTGACCACTCTGGACAACATTAACCAGACTTTCTTGCCCTTTGTCTTTCTAATGGTTCAGAACAATGGGAAGCCTCAGGAAAAGATCAGAGGTCAAAAGAAAATGATATTGTAGAAACATTTTCCTAATTTCCTCTGTTACAGGCCCTGGATTGAGAGGGGCTATGCTAAGCCATTGAAACAGAGTAGCCCTCTCCTATAACTTTCTTTATGGATTTTGATAGTAGGCTCTTCCTTTGCCCTTCAGGCCTAGGAGTGGGAGAAATTTCTCGGGGTTGGTGCTTCATCTTAACTCTGCCTACATCTTTGTTAATAGATCCTTTGTTAAACTCTCCTTAATCACTGATTTTGAGTATGCCATCTGTTTGCTGTCCTGACTGGTTCCCTCCTGTGATACCATTTAGGTGTCTTTTTACCTGTATTTAACACATTATACTCCATCTATTTTCGTCTATCTGTCTGTTTCCCCCTTACACACCTTTAAGGCAGGTGTGAACGCGGGGAAAGAACCATTGTAGCTAGGTAGGAAAAGGCCTTCCATTCCTAGGAGAGCTTTGTAAAGATCAGGGTTGTATATATAGACACCAGAGCCAGGGGGGCTTCTCACATTTGTGGATAACCTGAGGAACCTTGAGATGATCTTTCAGCATAGGTAAAGAGCCAGCTGCCTGCTCTACTCATGGAGATCAAAGGAATCAATTTTTTAAAAATATTAGAGAGGCAGAAAGAGAGGGAGATAGAAAGAAGGGATGAGAGTGAGGCAGACTGAAAGAGCCTCCATTCAATGGTTTGCTACCCAAATGCCTACAATGGTCAGGCCAGGGCTGCTGGGCTGCGGCTGAAGCTGGGAGTCAGGAATGCCGTCCAGGTCTGCCCTATGGGTGGCAGGAACCAAATTACTTAGGCTATCACCTCTGCCTCACAGGGTCTGCAGTAGCAAGAAATGGGAGTCAAGAGCCAGAGTTAGAAACTGAACCCAGGAATTCCAATGTGGGATATGGTTATAGGCTTGCTCCCAGAGGAGTTAATCTTACTCTAATTTGGTCCAAAGCCTGAGATTCTTAGTCTGGCATCTGGCACCTGCTGGTGGTCACCCAAATTTCATCCAACACAGAGCTGAGAACTATAAACAAAAGGTTAATGACTGTAAGAACTGTGTAAAATTTCTTAAACTTTCATAATTTTGGAGGTAAAAGTTGGAGAATCCTAATTTATAACACTTCTTCCTACATGAATTTTCACCAAACTGAGAACTAAAAGATTAAGACAAATGAAGGCCAAAATAATAACTAATGATTGCTCAAACTTCTGCAACACATACTTTGCAGTAGACATCTTTCTAGATGTTTTATGATCTTTCTAGAAGTTTTATGTATATTAAGTCACCCTTCACAACAGCTCTGTGCTAGAGACTATTAGTCTTGTTTTGTAGGTAGAGAAACTGAGGCATAGGGAGGTTATGTTACTTGCCAAAAGTCACAGGCTATTAAATGACAAATCCAAGGTATGAACCTGTTTGGCTCCAGAGTCTACATACCTAATCATTTCACTACACTGCCTCTTGGGAAATTACACATTGATTACAAATGCAACCGATGTTGGAGAATGGATTGAACAACAGATTCCCAATAGTGCACCCCTATTCACAGACAGGGCTGGACTTCTGGAGCCTTTTATATGGGACGTCTCTGGAAAAGCTGGGATGTGGAAGAGCAGAATAAATTTTATCTTCTTATGTGGGGTGGGGTGGATTGCACAGAACAAAGGGTTTGTGTGGCATGCCTTTTTCCCCCGTAGTTATCAATCAGATTAAGTCATTTCTACTTTCCTGGGAAGGAAAGGGTTGAGGGGTGGAGGAAGTTTAGGAGAAATACCCTAGTGGAGCCCACTCCATCATGAAGAAACATCAGGAAATAGGAAGAGATATTATCCCCCTGAGCAGCATCTCTATTACTTTGATTATCATTTTGGTTGCCAGTATCAACACCACATTGTACTGTAATTATTTGTCTGTTTCTCCTTTCCTCTTCCTTCCTAGACAATGTACTTCCTAACAGCAGAAATCTTTCTCTGTTAACCTTTGTGTCTCCAGTGATTAGCACAGGGTAAGCACTCAATAGTTGCTTATTATGTGAAAGAATGGATAAATAAATATTTCTAATTTCCAGAAAATATAGAGGTAAGAATGTAATACAAACACTAAGATTAGTTCTTAGCTGAGAAGAGCTCAAAAGAAGATTGCTTGCTTTAGAATCTTAGATACTCAGTTTGAATTCAGAAATTCAGCTACTTGGTTTAAGTTCATCTTCAATCTCTTTATTGCCTGGCTTTTATTTTTTTTAAATATAATGATTTCACAGGTGATCTGGATAAGCAAAACTCCTTGCCACTTTGACTGAAGGCTTTTCTAAAACTGGAACAAGAAAGGCATAAGGAACAGCACGGCTTGGCAGCTTAGTACATACCTTGATTATCTTGTCTGGCAGAAAGAAGTGCAATGTGGAGGACATGGACTTTGATGCTTTGGTGTCAGCTTGATTTTGAAAACTCATGTTGCAATTTACTAGTGGTGTGACTTTGGACAGGTTACGCTTGTAGCATAGGAACTATATCGTAGCTGTTTCAGGAGGTCCCTTCTGTGAGGACGTCATTTACTTTTCAGAAAGATTCCCATTTGACAGCTTTTATGGATGTACCATGCTCTGGCTTATGGCCTCCTTTTCCATTTTTGAAATCTGTCTGCTTTATCTTGCAGACATCAGATTCTGCAGTCTGATAGCATGTGACTATCGAGAAATGTGATTATTTTTCTTAGTTCTTGAATTTATCCTGTTTTTCTAGTTTGAGATTGTATCTCAATTAACTATTTCCTTAGTTACTGATTGACCTAATGGAATCCAGCTTCATTGACATAATTTGTGAACTTTGGCTGCCTGTAACATCTATTTGAACCACAGTAGCTTGTCAAATTGCCCTGATATTTTTATTGTCTTCCAGAATCACTGAAGCTTATTACCAAGCGTCACTTTAAATTGCGTCATTTATTTTAGTCTCTCGATATAGTTATCCAAGTGTAACATGTATTTTCTTTTTTTTTTTTTTAAGATTTATTTTATTTATTTGAGAGTCAAAGCCACAGAGAGAGAGAGAGAGGGAGAGACAGAGAGGTCTTCCATCCACTGGTTCACTCTCCAAATGGCCACAACGGCCAGAGCTGGGCTGATCTGAAGGCATGAGTCTCCCACTTGGGTGCAGGGACCCAAGCACTTTGGCCATCTTCTGATGATTTCCCAGGCCATAGCAGAGAGCTGGATCAGAAGTGGAACAGCCAGGACTCGAACCAGCACCCATATGGGATGCCGGCATTGCAGGCAGTAGCTCAATTTATGCGTCAGGGTGCTAGCCCCTATATATTTTCTTGATCAATCAAGCCTGTATGTTTTGTATTTGATAATACACATTTCTAGGAATACTACATGGAATTATCCAAACCCTAAGTTTCTGAAGTAATGGTCAGTGATAAACCAGGACATAGAAATGAGTATTTGAGATGTCAGCAAGTCCCAGTTTTCGGAAACTCGATTCCACTCTATTACAGGACAACCTTTTGTCAACTTGCCTCCATGTACTAACTCTTCCATTGTCCTCTTCCAGTGAGCCAGCCATCTTGATTCTTATTTTCATAGATGGCTAGCTGAAAAATTCAGAAACTATTCTCTAAAGGCTATTAATAAGCAACAGTAACATTAGCTTACATCTATGTAGGATTTCACAGTTTGTAAACTGTTTATAATCCATTCTCCCACTGTATTTGAGTTCTTGAACAACAGATATTATATGGGTACATGTTTAAGCTATTAGGATAATGATTCTTTGGTTGGCATTTTTGGTGTCCTGATGTATTTCTGCCTCCAAGACCATTACCCATTTGCTAATTAATTTATTAAACTAACATTTGTTGAATCTTCCTCTGTGAAGCAGAAACTGTGGGAAAAAAATGAGATGACTATGGCATCGTCCTTGCAAGTAAGCCAGGGAAATAGATTTAAAATAACCAACAAGGCAAGTATTTAGCCTAGCAGTTAAGACACCAGTGTCTGACACTGGAGTAAATGGGTTAGTTAATTCCTGGCTCCAGGTTCTAACTCTGGCTTCCTGGTAATGAGGATCTTGAGAGGCAGTGATGATGGCTCAAGTAATTGGGACTGTGACACTCGTGTGGGAGCCCTGGATTGCATTCCCAGCTCCCAGCTTTGGTACTGGCCCAGCCCCAGCTGTTGTGAGCATTTGGGGAGTAAATTACTGCATGGGAACTGTCTCTTACAGTCTCCTGTTCTTCTCTCTACATGTGTGTCTCTCTCCACTTCTCAAATAATTAATTTTTAAAATTAACCAAAATATGTTAAAATGTTATAATCATAGGTTATATAAAGAACTCAAAAAATATAGCAGGAGAGGTTAATTCTCGCCAACATTTTAGGATGGTTCAAGCTTCAAAGAGCCAATTAAAAAGACAAGGGAACAAACATAAAGAACACTCAGGCAAAGTAATATAAATTTAAATTCATTTAAGTGCTTTTAAAAAACATTATATAATTAATTTTTCTTTGAGTGTGTGGGGATAGTATGACAGGAGGGACAGCTGTGAACTCTAACAAACAAAATAGGGTGTCACAACTTCAAAGAGGTTGGAAATCATTGTCCTAGTACCCCAGATGTTTAAACACTGTGTTACTCAGACCTTGTTACTTGTAATTTCTAGGCAATGGGAATTGGGACAATTTATGTCAAATAAGCAGAACTAAATGGTTTTAGTAGCAATCACTTGTCTTTACCTTAATAATCACTATAAGGCCACTATATGACATTAGGACCTAGATGAATATTTCCCCTTCTATAAATAGGGGCACTTTAAGTTTTATACTTGAAGGATACTGGGAAAACACTTTTAATTCTCATCTACCTAATAGTAAAGACAATAGTTATTTCCTTTTTATCTTATTACAGATGCTGTGAGAGAAAGAGAGAGAGTTCTAAAGGTGTCTTTAGCATTATGATATACCAAAAAGCTCGTCTTGAGTTGTTTTCAAAAAGCAACTATAACAGAAGAAGGACAAACGGGATTTCCTCTATAACTAATATTGACTTAACTTTATAGGGTCCCAAGCCTTAACTCCTTTGTTTATTCATGAAACAGATCCAGGCTGTTGGTTCATTTGTATTTTCTTCCAACCTTCACAGTTCAGATTGTATAGCCAGTTTAACTCTTGGCTTCTCAGGTGACTTGACTTACAAGGGTTATAGAAAAGGCCATAACAGTACTGCTGGGATATTTTGAAAGAAACCCATGCCCTGGCTCACAGCCTAGACTACAGCCCCTCAGTAAATGAGTTTGCACTGGTTACACTTGGGAATTATCCTTGATTTCAGCTTTGTCCTAAACCATCTGGATGTCTAAAGTGCTAATAAGCAACTGTTTCACTGTCAGAATAAATTCAATCTAGTGATCACTTCTGAAAGGCTCTGTTAACAACAGGAATACTGGCAATAAAGCAAAAGAACAATTTCCTAAATTTTTAGGTCCTCTAAGCCTAGTTGTGAGACAGAATGTTGATAACAGAATAGGCACTGTAGACTCTTGAGAGTGGCTCTGCTTTATTTTTTGTAGATAAAAGAAGCTAGTTTGAGATCTTGTCAAACCCCTACCTTCTAACTCTCTTAAAGGAGCAATTGCAGATTTCTAATTCTTAAAGACCTTGGAATTATTTCACAGCTTCCCCTGTTTCAATTGCTGGGAAAGTTTTATGAGACTTGGCAATCCTTGATAGTTATCAAGATCATTTTACATTTGAACTGCCAAGCTAAGTCTAGAGGATAGCAGCTTTGAGCTCTCTCAAATTACAATATATTTAAAAAAAATGTTTTTTTTTTTTTTAAACTTGGGAGGCAGAGGGACGTAGAGAAAGAGAGGCACGTGCATGCACACAGAAACATACACACACACAGCAACAGGGACACAGAGTAGATCTCCTATTAGTTCACCCCTAAATGCCCAATAAACTAGGAACTCAGTCTTGGTCCCTTCGGCGGGCAGCAGGGATCCAAGTACTTGAGATATTACCTGTTGCCTCCAACAGCATGTGTTAATGGGAAGCTGGTGGCAGAGCCATGCCTGGATTTGTATCTAGGCACTCATATGTAATGCATGCATCCCAAGCAATGGCTTAATCACTGTGTCAAATGCATGCCCTCAAATTACAAATATAATACAAGAAAAATGATATTTGTCCTACTGATTAAGGGTGTGTATGTCTGGTTATTTTATTTTCCCACACTGGCTCTTTTTTTTAAAAGATTTTATTTATTTTATTTGAGAGTTAAGAGTTATAGACAGTGAGAGGGAGAGACAGAGAGAAAGGTCTTCCGTCTACTGGTTCACTCCCCAAATGGTCAACGGCTGGAACTGCGCAGATCCGAAGCCAGGAGCCAGGCACTTCTTCCTATTTCCCATGTCCACATTGGCTCTTATACTGATATGTCAGAGATGAAAAATGTGAATGTGCTTTTTATTTCCCTATAGAAACAGATATTTTAGGTAATATAAAACATTTTGGGAGATGGCTAGTGGGCACAAATGCATTCATTTATTCATTTTATTTCAAGATCGTGTTTCACTTTATTATTAGTGAAAAGTGTCAACAATATCTTAGATTTCATGAAATAATCTTAAATATAGCAACACTGATGATCAATTGGCGCCGATAACTACCTTTTTTTCCACTGGGTTAATCGTCTGTTTCTATAAATAATTATTTCTTTTCAACTTTACAGTCTTTTTTCATTTGAGGTTTCTTTGATAACCTCACACCCTCAGAGAAAATATTCCAAACATTTTCAATTTAAGGGATGACACATATCTCTCATGTTCCATTCAAATTTCTGGTAAAAGAGTCAGCCTAATTCAAATCTCTCTCTATCATATCTGATGATTCTTTATGACCTGGAAGAATAAAATTGATAAGATTTACTGAGTATTTCTTATGTGCCAGGCACCTTTGTAAGCACTTTCTATTTAATAACTGATTCAGTCCTCATAATAACACTATAAACCAGTCAGGTCATCTAAATCATTCAACGTTGTTGAATTTCATACTCAATTTATTAATTCATTTATAAAATGTTTAAAGAATGTTTGCTAAGTGATAGGTGGTTTGTAGGATCCCTGGATATAAAAATGTAAATGACTAGGTACCTACCCTGACTTTTAGGCATCCAGGGCCAAGCAGTTGGTAGCCCCAACTGTAGCTGCTTTGCTGAATATCATGGAATGGACCTGATTAATAAGGCTTCAGGCATATGTTATCTGGCGTTCAATAGATGAAAGAATTCTTTTCTATTCCAGTTTTAATAGGAGCTCAGAAATAGTTTGCATTCATTTGAGTCAGTCAATACTACTCATTTATACTTTTGCATTAGGATTGTATTAATTGTCCTGCTCTTTGTTGTATACTCAGAAGAAATCTGGGCCGCCTGGCCATTGTCTGAAACGGTACATTGATGGTATCATGCAGATGGTCTAGGATGAGCAAGAACAGGCTAGTATGCTGAAGGCCTTGGTAAGACATGATGTTCCATAGGGTTGATGATAAATCCCATGAAGATTCAGGAATTTGAGACTTTAATGAAGTTTTTAGGGATTCAGTGGTCAAAAGCTTGACATGTTGCATGTTGCATTCACTAAAACAAAGAGAAAGAGGCCTGGTAGGCCTCTGGGTTCTAGAGGAAAACATTCTAATACTCAAATGTTGCTCCATATACTAGTGATATAGAAAGCTGCCAGATTTGCATGAGGAGCTCCAGTTTTCATTGTAAACAGCTGTGCCACTTGGGCTATACAGTCCAGCAGATCTTTATGGTGTGGAGGTGTCAGTGGTGGGAAAGGCTCAGTGTTTTATGTCAAGTCCCATTGAGAGAATGAAATGCAGTCACCTATGATTCTGGAGCAAGTACATTCCATTTGCTGCATAGAAAAAGCTCTTGGTGAGTATTGCAACTGATAGATGAAGAATACTTCACCATGTGACCAAGGGTCTAGAAAGCATGTTACAAGCTGGATCCTGTTGGAAATGTCAAATCATTAAAGTCTATAGGCCCAGAAGCAGTCTACTGTAAAATATAAATTATACATCCAGAATTGAGCCTGAGCAGGGCACAGGATACAGTAAACTGAGCAAGTAGCCCATAATAGCTGTGACAGCATTGTTCTCCAGCTTGCTCCTATGGTTATATAGTGGAGGGGGAGTGCCGTGGTGGTACGACCAACTGAAGAAGAAAAGCATAAACTTGATTTTTTAATGGTTCTGTTCTGTTCTGTACAAGTTGAAAATGGACCATGGGTGCATTACACCACATTCAAGGACAGCCTTCAAAGACAATGGAGAGGGAAAATTCCAAATGTGTAGAGCTGTGAACAATGCACCTACTTACTGAGTTTTTGTGGAATAAGAAATGGCCCAGTATATATAGACCTGGGAAATGGCCAGTGGCCTGAGTGTGTTGTCAAGGGCCTAGAAAGAAAAGGATTGAAGATTACAGACAAAAAGTTCTGAGATTGGAGGCATGCAGATGAACATGAAAAGTTTATATCATACATTACAGCCCCACAGAAAGCATCTAACATGAAAGATATAGTGAATAACCAATTGACATAATCCAGTCTTTGTCATTGGCCACCCTGGAATCACCATGAGGGGCATATGAACAAAGTGGCCATGGTGGCAGAAATAGGTTATATGTCAGCCTATTATGCAGACTTCTCATCACCCTGTTCTAGATCTGTTTCTGAAGGGCCAGCCTTTTAGCAACAGAAACCAATGATGTTATACCACTGTTTCTTGATGAGATCAACAGGCAACTTAGTGGTAAGTCAAATATAAGGGGTAGCAGTTTGTCTGTTTATGGGTAAGTATCTGGATACAGGCTTGTCTTTCCCATTTCAAAGCCTTGTCTAGCACCACAATAAGGGGATTATAGAATACCTAATTCACAGATATGGAATCTCATACAGTAACATTGGAACAGGTTACATATTTCATAGTGAAGGAGATGCAGGAATGGACTCATGACCATGGAAGCATTGCCATGTCTCATGATCATGGGATAGAATTAGCCAGTTTCACAGAATACAAGAATAGCTGTCTAAAGACACAGTTGAAGCATCAACTCAGAAACAGCATTCTGAAAAGAGGCAGTGCCATCCTTTGCAGAGAAAAGCTCAGGATTTTTCTTCCTCTTTCAACTGGTTGTATGTAAACTCTCCAACTGTAACTTCATTTTAATCATATATAAGAAACTTAGGAGGTATGCTGTTGCAACTGTGGTAGATGACAAAAAGATCTGGGCTAAATCAGAGACCTCTTTATCATGGTACCATATGCCCAATAAGAAGTACACAATAGCCATCTATGGGTATAATCAGGAATGGCCCAATCTACCATGACTCCCAATGGTTCCTACCCGGAGACTCTGTGTTTCCCATACCTGCAACTCGGGACTCTTCAGGACTGGAGGTCTCCAGAAACAATGAACTCATTCCAAAAGAAAGAGAAAGAATATCTCACTAAACTATAAGCTATGGATACTGCCAGGGCACTTTGGACTTACTGTGTCCAGAAACTGGCAGGCAAGAAGAGAAATCACATCTTAGCAGGAATAATCAACCCTGAACACTTGGAGGAGGCAGTGATGCTTTTGATAGAGTAGGGCTAGAAATATGTATGGAATTCTAGTGATCTGTTTGGGAGCATCCTGGTACTTCTTTGACCCACTGTAAATGTGAAAGAACATTTGCAACAAATCTGCCTTGAAAGGGGTATGATTATCAAGAGCACAGACATGTAGGAATGAAGGTTTTGGTCACACATAGATGTAGGCTACCAACACTTTGTCAAGGAAATAGCTGAGGGTTAAGGGGAATTAGAATGGATTATGGAGGTGGGAGAGGATGAGTACCAGTTGCAATTCCAAGCCTAACTACAGCATTGAGTTTTGGTTCATCTCATCAAACTCTTCCTAAGTTCTCTTCTCTTCTCAGGAAGAGAAGTCTTTAGGAACTATGAAGGATTTGAGCCCTAAGTCTATAAGAACAAGCAAATCTGTCCATAGCAAGGGGTGAACTAGGGCAATCTTGAAAATATACCACTTGGCCATGCCGCTCTGGCTGGAGGTCTTTAACTCTAATAAATCTTTTTAAATCTCAAAAAAAAAAAAAAAGAAAAGAAAAGAAAAGAAAATATACCATTTGGGGCCAGCATTGTGGTGTAGTGGGTTAAGCCACTGCTTGTGACACAAGCACCAGTTTGAAACCTGGCTGCTCCACTTCTGATCCAGCTCCCTGCTAATTCTCCTGGGAAAGCAGCAAAAGACAGCCCAAGTGCTTGGGCCCCTGCACTCCTGTGGGAGACTTGGAAGAAGCTCTGGGCTCCTGGCTTTGGCCTGGCCCAACCCCAGCCATTGCAAACATTTGGGGCATGAACAAGAAACGGAAGATCTTTCCCTCTTGTTCTGTCACTCTGCCTTTTGAATAAGTAAAAATAAATATTAAAAAAGGGAGAGAATGTCCCACTCAAATCTGCTACAGGGAACAGATTGTAGGACTTACAGGTTGTAATTGTAGGACGTAACACTTCTGAATCCACCCATTTTTGTACTGAGGCAATACATTCTTGGACTTCTCCTAGTTAATGACAACAGGGGTCATAATGGTGGCCAATTATTATTTTTTTGACAGGCAGAGTGGACAGTGAGAGAGACAGAGAGAAAGGTCTTCCTTTACCGTTGGTTCACCCCCCAACGGCCGCTGCGGCTGGTGCACCGCGCTGATCCTAAGCCAGGAGCCAGGTGCTTCTGGTCTCCCATGCGGGCGCAGGGCCCAAGGATTTGGGCCATCCTCCACTGCACTCCCGGGCCACAGCAGAGAGCTGGCCTGGAAGAGGGGCAACAGGGACACAATCCGGCGCCCTGACTGGGACTAGAACCCAGGGTGCCTGCGCCGCAGGTGGAGGATTAGCCTATTGAGCCGTGGTGCCAGCCACAATTATTATTTTTTTTCTAACATTTGTAAAGTTTTCTTTAATGTTTTACATGTCTGAGTTGGACATCCTTTTTTAAAAATTTTATTTAAGTTATGCAAGTTTCATATATTTCAAATACACAGATTTAGGAACATAATGGCACTTCCCCTTCTACCCTCCCTCTTGCCTAAGTGCCAACCCTTCCTCCCGCTCCTTCTTGTATTCCCACTTTTAATTATTAGAAAGATCTATTTTCTTTTCTTTTCTTTTTTTTTTAAAGATACATTTATTTATTTGAAAAACAAAGTTTACAGAGAGGCAGAGTCAGAGAAAAGGAGAGAGAAGTCTTCCATCTGCTGGTTCACTCCCCCAAATGGCCACAACTGCTAGAGCTGGACTGATCCAAAGCAAGTGGCCAGGAGCTTTGTGGAGCCGGCATCCCATATGGGTGCTGGTTCTAGTCCCAGCTGCTCCTCTTCCCATCTAGCTCTCTGCTATGGTCTGGGATAGAAGGACCCCTGCACCCACGTAGGAGACCTGAAAGAAGCTCCTGGCTCCTGATCAGCACAGCTCCGGCTGTTGCGGCCATCTGCGTAGTGAACCGGTGGATGGAAAACCTCTTTCTGTCTCTACCTCTCTGTAACTCTGTTTTTCAAATAAATAAAATAAATTAAAAAAAAAAAAAAAAAGAAGTGGAGCAGGGGCCGGTGCTGTGACAGAGCAGGTAAAGCTTCCGCCTGCAGTGCCAGCATCCCATATGGGTGCCGGTATGCGTCCGGGCTGTTCCACATCCTCACCAACATTTGTCATTTAATGATTTCTGTATGAGAGCCATTCTGACTGGGGTGAGGTGAAACCTCCTTGTGGTTTTGATTTGCATTTTCCTGATGTTTAGTGATCCTGAATTTTCTAAAATGTCTTTTGGCCATTTGAATTTCCTCTCTTAAAAAATGTCTGTTCAAGTCATGTCCCCATTTTTTTTTTTAAGATTTTATTTATTTATTTGAGAGGTAGTTACAGACATTGAGAGGGACAGACAGAGAGAAAGGTCTTCCTTCTGTCGGTTCACTCTCCAGATGGTTGCAGCGGCCGGAGCTGCGCCGATCTGAAGCCAGGAGCCAGGAGCCAGGAGCTTCTTCCAGGTCTCCCATGTGGGTGCAGGGGCCCAAGGACTTGGGCCATCCTCCACTGCCCTCCCAGGCTACAGCAGAGAGCTGGATTTGAAGAGGGGCAGCTGGGACCAGAACTGGTGCCCATATGAGATGCTGGCGCCACAGGCGGAGGATTAACCTATTGTGCCATAGCACCAGCCCCCTGCCCCTATTTCTTAACTGGATTCTTTGTTTTGTTGTTGTTGAATTTCTTGAGCTCTTTATAAATATTCTGGATGTTAACCCTTTATCATTTGCATAGTTTGCAAGTATTTTCTCCCATTCTGTTGGTTGCCTTTTCAATTTGCTGAGTATTTCTTTTGCAATGCAGGAGCTTCTCAGCTTGATGTAAAAAAAATTTTTTTTTGTCAATTTTTACTTTGGTTGCCTGTGCTTATGGGGTCTTTTCCAAGAATTCTTTGCCTATACCATTGTCTTGAAGAGTTTCCCCAATATTCTCTAATGATTTTATTGTATCGGGTCATAGATTTAGGTCTTTGTTCAATTCTGAGTGGATTTTTTTGTAAGGTGTAAGGTAGGGGTCTTGCTTCATACTTTTGCATGTGGAGAGCCAGTTTCCGCAGCACCATTTGTTAAAGAGACTGTTCTTGCTCCAGGGATTCATTTTAGCTCATTTGTCAAAGATAAGTTGGTTGTGGATGTATGGATTGATTTCTGGAGTTCCTATTCTGTTCCATTTGTCTACAAATCTGTTTTTGTGCCAGTACCAGGCTGTTTTGATTATAACTGCTCTTCAGTATGTCTTGAAATCAGGTATTGTGCTGCCTCCAGTTTTGTTTTTGTTGTATAAGATTGCTTTAGCTATTCAGGTTCTCTTGTGTTTCCATATGAATTTTAGCATCATTTTTTCTACATCAGCAAAGAATGTCATTGGTATTTTGATTGGGATTGCACTCAATCTGTAAACTGCTATTGGAAGAATGGACATTTTGATGATATTGATTCTTCTAATCCATGAACTTGGAAGATTTTTCCATTTTTAAATATCTTTTTCTATTTCTTTCTTTAGTGTTTTGTAATTTTCATCATAGAGATCTCTGACATCCCTGGTTAAATTTTATTCCAAGGTATTTGATTCTTTTTGGAGCTATTGTGAATGGGATTGATCTTAGAAGTTCTTTCTCTGCCATGACATTGCCTGTGTATACAAAGGCTATTGATTTTTCCATATTGATTTTATACCCTGCCACTTTGCCAAACTCTTTTATGAGTTCCTATCATCTCAGTGGAGTCTTTCTTTTGGATCTCCTGTTTATAGGATCATGTCATCTGCAAATAGGGATTGTTTGACTTCCTCCTTTCTAATTTGTATCCCTTTGATTTCTTTTTCTTGCCTAATGGCTCTGGCTAAAACTTCCAGGACTATATTAAATAGCAGTGGTGTGGAGGCCAATTCTTGTGAGACAAGGGACTCCTTTCACAGGTGACTTTGCCTGGAGGACTCCAGATTGTTCTGGCAGAAACTTTGTTAGAACTGTGCTGTAGTCGCCGGCGCTGTGGCTCAACAGGCTAATCCTCTGCCTTGTGGCGCCGGCACCCCGGGTTCTAGTCCCGGTCGGGGTGCCGGATTCTGTCCCGGTTGCCCTGCTTCCAGGCCAGCTCTCTGCTGTGGCCCGGGAGTGCAGTGGAGGATGGCCCAAGTGCTTGGGCCCTGCACCCCATGGGAAACCAGGAGAAGCACCTGGCTCCTGCCATCGGATCAGCACAGTGCGTTGGCCGTGGCGGCCATTGGAGGGTGAACCAACGGCAAAGGAAGACCTTTCTCTCTGTCTCTCTCTCCACTCTGCCTGTCAAAACAAAACAAAACTGTGCTGTAGTCTAAGGCTCTTTTTATGGAATCCTCCTTCCTTTCACTTTTTTTCACTAGTATTAGACTTGAGTCATGATCTCAAAGCTCTTCCCACTTTCTCTGGCTATCTTCCTTTTATCCTTTACAGGCATTTCCCCCAGAAAATTTCATGCATGTCTAGTCTTTTTTGGGGGTGGGCGGATTTCTGCTTCTTAGAGGACACAAACTAACAGTGCCACTGGGGAAATGCAACCTTAGCTAACAAAAGAGTAGGGTAAGAAGAAAGAATTGGAATCCGCCTTCCTGCACTGGATCTCTAGAAATTTTTCATACAACATTGGCATTGTTTTTTCTGTGAATACCAATTCAAAAATTATTTGTATTTTCGCTAGCCTAAATAAAAAGGAAGTGCTAGCTAGAGAAAATGAAAGTAAAGGAATCACTTCCTCTAACTTTAATTGCTCTTTCACTTTTTATTACATTCTTATTACTTAAAATTATTTATTTGAAAGGAGTCAGATACAGAGAGAGAGGAAGAGAGAAAGAGAAATAGAATCTTCCATCTGTTGGTTTATTATGCAAATGACCACAACAGCCAGGGTTGGGCCAAGCTGGAACCAGGAGCCAGGAACTCCCTCCTGGTCTTTCACATGGGTGGCAGAGGCCCAGAGAGTTGGGCTACCTTCCACTGCCTTCTGTAGCTGCATTTTCAGGGTGCTAGATTGCAACTGGAGCATCGGGAGATGCCTAAACCCCAGGACCACAATGTCAGCCCCTCTTAAGTTTTTTAAAAATATTTATTGTTTGATTGATTTATATTATTACTTAAGTTTCAATTCATTGTAAGTCTGGCATTCTGCAAATTTATATCACTTGATATATGAGTAAAACTATTTCCACTGTTAGACAACCATTCAAATGTGTATTTCTTAAAGGACCAAACACATAATCCATATAAATGGCTTCATTTTTGTTACTGCATAGTCAATTTTTTGAGAACTGTGCATTAGGAATCTTGTATAGTATTGGAATATTCTTTTTGCTATTAACATTTGGGCGTATCTCTTGAGTTCTTGAATCATATCTTATTTAAGTCTAGAAGAGGGGTAAAGAAAGGCATTTCTTCAGATAGGTCTTTTATATAGTAACTGTACTTCATGATGTGTGTATGGAAGTGTATTGTGTATGTGCATGTGTAATACATAAAAAATCAGTTTAATATTTGGATCATTAGACCTATACTCAGCTCTATAATTTGTAAGAAATCTGGGCAAATTCTATTGTGTTATTGAGTTGTGGCTGCTTATAGCCTGTTGCAAAGTTTAAGTGCAACAGAGTATGTATAAAGGCTTTATAAATTATAAAATGGCATATGGATTTGAACTTTTATGATAGTGATAATAGGGATCTTCTTTGGAGCAACTCAGTATATGACAGATGTATAAATAGCTAAAAAGAAGTGGGAAGTAGATGTAGTTCATTGTGTGTTAAGCTATTAGAGCTACCACAACAAAACATCAAAGAGTGGGTGGATTTAAACACAGAAATTTATTTTCTCACAGTTCTAAAGGCTGGAAGTTTAAAATCAAGGTGCTGGCAGGGCTGTTTGCTCCTAAGGCCTCTCTTTTTAGCTTTTAGATGAGATGTCTTCTCATTATCCTCAGCTTGTTGTTTCTCTGGGCATATGAATCCCTGTGCCTTTTCTTTTTTGTATAAGGACACCAGTCATATTGGATTAAGGCCCTCTCTTTATGCTTCCTTTTAACCTTCATCATCTCTTTCAAGGTTCTATTTCCAAATACAGTCATAATAGGGGTTAGGGCTTCAATATACGAATTTTGGAGGAATACAATTAAACCCACAATACCCATCATTAACTATTTTCCAGTTCATTCTTGGTCCTATCCAACACTGAGCTGGTCTACTCCAAGATTGTGTGGTTCCCAGATCTGTATCCGGGTGCTTTGTGGTGCTTGGTATAAATGGAAGTTTCTCAGTTTCTTGGGTCTACTGAGTCAGAATCTTTAGGGCTGAGGTTGAGCAGTCTGCATTTTTACCATCTGGGTAGAAGTTATCTGGATGATTCTTGTGTACCAATGTTTAATAATTACTGATTCAATGAAAAGCACAAAGAAGCTTTGGAGTCATGGGGCCTGGGTTCAAATCCTGACTCCACCAATTACTAGATGTATCATCTTTGCCAAATTACTTACGTCCTTGTGCCACAATTTCCTCACATGTAAAACGACAGTTCTTATTACTACCAGGAGATTATTATGAGGATTAAAGGACCTGGCATGCTACACTTGCTTTACATTTTTTATCATTCTTCAACTTTATGTTCTGATAAAACAATGGTTCCATTAACATGTTCTTCACTTTTATGTCTTTTTTCTCTCTTGCAATGTCATCATCTTTTATTTCTAAATCCTACCACAACCTTTAAAACAGATTTTAAATCCTGCCTTCTTTTTTTTTTTTTTTTTAAACAGGTAGAGTTATAGACAGTGAGAGAGAGAGACAGAGAGAAAGGTCTTCCTCCTGTTGGTTCACTCCCCAAGTGGCTGTTACGGCCGGAGCTGCGCCGTAATAGTCTTCCATGCGGGTACAGGGGCCCAAGAACTTGGGACATCCTCCACTGCTTTCCTGGGCCACAGCAGAGAGCTGGACTGGAAGAGGAGCAACTGGGACTAGAACCTGCGCCCATATGGGATGCCAGCGCCACAGGCGGAGGATTAACCAAGGGGGCCAAGGCGCCAGCCCCAATCCTGCCTTCTTAATGTCACCCTTCCTTATCCCAATTACAATCTGACTGTCTCTTCAAGTATTCCATTTTGTATTTAGTTATTTGCGTATGACTTGTTCCCCACTAATCATTCACAACTGATTCTACTCTAACATATACACATGCACCTGTATGCAGTGCACACACACAAAACACCCTTTTGAAGGTACTTAGAACTAATAAATATTTGCTGAATGGCATTAAAAGGTATCTTCTTTTAGAAATTAGCAATTCCCAACTTGACTCTCACTGGGATTAAACATGACAATAGGTCTGATCTGATTTCATCATCATTTAAAAAATCATCTATTATTTTTCACTTTATGTTTCTGTGTGGGAGCAAACTGTTGAAATCTTTACTTAATGTATGCTAAACTGATCTTCTGTATATAAAGAGAATTGAAAATGAATCCTCATGTGAATGGAAGGGGAGAGGGAATGGGAAAGGGGAGGGTTGCGGGTGGGAGGGACGTTATGGGGGGGAAGCCATTGTAATCCATAAGCCGTACTTTGGAAATTTATATTCATTAAATAAAAGTTAAAAAAAAAAGAAAAAAAAAGGTATCTTCTTTTTACAAAGGTGAAGATTCCACTTAACTGTAAAAATCCAGGCTTTCTTTGCCCAGGATACAAGTAGCTCATGATATATGAACTGGTAGTATACAGGAAAACTGTATTGACAAATGTGAAAGTTTGCAGGGAATGAAGCTAACATTTTCCCCCATTCTTATAGTCCAATAATCAAATAGAAGTGGGCCCTTTGATCCTTATTACCAATACATGGCTGAACAAACTTCCTGCACTGTAGCTCTTGAAGAAAAAAGAGCATGCGAGCAAGATTGATGAAGGATGAAGGAATTTTGATTGTTAGAGAAACTTGGAGCCCGTGGTTTATTTTGAAATTATTTTTAGTAAAGATTTAGTCAGGTTCATTCCTATGAAGGTTTGGAAATGTCTGGTCTATTTTATAGCACAATAAAACCTCATGGTTTCCTGGCTGGCTGGTATTTGTTTGAAGAGAGTGGGTTGCTGGTTCGGACAACATTTGAGAGGTTATAATGAGAGGAAATCTGATGTTAATCTTTTCACCTGTAAAAAAGAGGGTCGCTAAGGAATAAAATTAGCCATATCTATGAGGCTTATGAGTGAAGAGTCATCGCTTTGATTTGTTTAAAGGTTTGTTCATGTAAGAGTGGATGTTAGTCATCCTTTCAAACATGATTATACATCCCCAAAATACAGTATTAAAACCTTGAATTATATGTAAGTGTTCTTGTTATTTTTCACAGTTTGCACTTACGTTTAATATAGTTACCAAAGCACCAAACCATGCTAGAGAGTTGTCACTGGGAACAGTCCAAGCATAATTCTAGTGAAGATTGATGTTGGGTTAAGAACTGAAGCATTGCAGTTAATCCTGGTTATTTAGCAGGAAAAGGACATAAAATACTCTGCTTTTATCTGAATTATCTGACCAGACACTAGAAAATTTTCTCTAAACATACAAGTCTGTATTTTGCTTTTAGTAGACCTAGTTGCTTATTTACTATTTTCAGAGCTGGGGAAAATACGGTGATTTTTAAACAAACAATATTGAACAAAGCCATTTACATGATCTGTTCTGTTCTGTTATTATTATCATTATTTTTTTGACAGGTAGAGTTATAGACAGTGAGAGAGAGTCTTCCTTCCATTGATTCACTCCCCAAATGGCCGCTACGGCTGGGGCTGCGCTGATCCGAAGCCAGGAGCCAGGTGCTTCTTCCCGGTCTCCCATGTGGGTGTAGGGCCCAAGCACTTGGGCTATCCTCCACTCTTTTCCTGGGCCACAGCAGAGAGCTGGACTGGAAGAGGAGCAACTGGGACTAGAACCCAGCGCCCATATGAGATGCTGGTGCCGCAGGCAGAGGATTAACCAAGTGAGCCATGGCGCCGGCCCCAATTTTTTCTGATCTTAAAAAAATGAATCAGACTGAAATTGCACTACTCATTGAAAGTGGATAATAACTGTTCAATTGTTTAAAAAAAAATCTTAAAGCTATGTTAGATGTTTCTATTTGTTTCCATATTATACAGAATCTGTAACCTCACTAGCATATTTTTATATTCCCTTATTTGTAGAATATCCTTATAAGAACAAGATGAGTTCTAGTTTAATTAATCTATTTATAAAAATATAGGAAAGATTATAGATATGCTATTAAGGGGAATCTGTTATTTTAGACTTTTTTTTTTACATAGTAAATGTACTTTATATTGTAGCAATAAGCTATTTTAATCATGTTTTTTAGCTGAAACTCATAAAAATAATTATGAAACTAAAGGTAAAGCTTCTTGGCTAAACTTTCTAGAATGAAACCTGTTTCAGTGTCAACATTCTTTGCTTAATACACTGCAATCTGGTTTATGCCCCTACTGTGGCAACTACTCCCCATAAGTTTGCCAATGACTTCCTGTGACTATTACTCTGTCCTCATTTTTTAGAAGATTGTATCTGATATTTTTTGTCCCCTTTCTTGAAAGTGATTTTGGTTTGTAACACCAATCCTGCCTGGTTCTATCTATAGGTTTGCTACTTTCTTTTCAGTAATTCTTTTGCTCTCTGTCCCATGTTGATATTTCCCAGAGTTCAAAAATTAATCCTTTTATTTTCTCACACTAGATACCTCACAATAGATACTCTCCTATGGAATCTTTAATTTTTTTCCCAGGGTTCCACTTCTACCCATGCACTATAGGGAATATATTCTTAAAAATATCTTTCAACCTCTATCTATCCTAGACTGCTCTCTTAAGCATCAGATTGATATTTCCGGCCGGCGCCGCAGCTCAACAGGCTAATCCTCCACCTAGCGGCGCCGGCACACCGGGTGCTAGTCCCGGTCAGGGCGCCGGATTCTTTCCCGGTTGCCCCTCTTCCAGTCCAGCTCTCTGCTGTGGCCCGGGAAGGCAGTGGAGGATGGCCCAAGTGCTTGGGCCCTGCACCCCATGGGAGACCAGGAGAAGCACCTGGCTCCTGCCTTCGGATCAGCGCAGTGCGCTGGCCACAGCGCGCCATCTGTGGTGGCCATTGGAGGGTGAACCAACGGCAAAAGAAAGACCTTTCTCTCTGTCTCTCTCTCACTATCCACTCTACCTGTCAAAAAAAAAATGATATTTCCAGTGGCCTAGATACATTTCCACTTGGAGTCAGTCTATTAAAAAATGAAACTGGTAATTCTTACTCTCAATTATTCCTCTAGTACTTCTTATTCTGAGAATAGCTTCTAGTCTTGACCTGGAAAACCTTCTTCACAGTCCCCCTCTCCCCAGTTTCTATCATATGGAATTGATCAGAAAGTTCTATAGCTGCTATTAATTCAGTTCTTCCTTTCCAAATTTATTGCCATTGCTTCAGAGATCTTTACCTTTAATTTGGTCTATTAAAATAGTTTCTTAACTGATTTCCCTAGG
Organism: Oryctolagus cuniculus; assembly: GCF_051225735.1. NCBI lineage: Eukaryota > Metazoa > Chordata > Mammalia > Lagomorpha > Leporidae > Oryctolagus > Oryctolagus cuniculus. The sequence goes on along the minus strand of NC_142867.1, from coordinate 51,611,486 downwards.
TTTGGTCTCATATTCTTCCAAAATATTCTTCAAGTAATACCAGTACTGAGATTTAAAATGCACAATTAAAACTGACCGTGCTTCTATTCTGCTTTAAAATCTTAAACAGTTCTTTATCTTTCACAGAATGAAATTCAGGCTCCTCAGTGTGGCCTATAGAGCTTTCAATGATTTGGCTTCCAGCCATCTATCCAACCTCATTTTTCCATGCCCGTCTTCCCTCCACCCCTAATCATAGCAACCTGGTTCCAGTTCCAGAAATGCCTGTGATTTTTCATGCCTTCATGGGTTTGCACATACTGCTGTCTGTCTGGAATGCTCTACTATCTCCTTGTACACCTGGGAAGCACCTATTCATTCTTCAATATCCAGACTATCATCTTCTCATCTGTGTATTCCTTTTTGTCCTATCTCTGTATTATGTAAGGATTCTAATAGAGCACTCAACACTGCTGTGCTTGTTTACATATTTGCTAAACTGAAGGCAGGGATTATATCTTATTCATACTTGTACCTGTGGTGTCTAGGTAGGGCCTGGTACATGCTAAATGAGTAAGACTATACTTTCTGGGATCATTTCTATAGTTCACTAAATGAGTGAATAAACTTTTGCAAATATAAATGTTTTCTGTCGTCACTATGTTTAATGTTATTTTGGATGAAACTGCTTAAATTTTGATTTTTTCATTTCTCCATGTCACCACAAATAGACCCTTAATCTACATTTCTGTGGAATGAGATTTGAGATATGTAGGCCCATCAGATTATGATAATAATATGTAGTAATTCCTTAAAGTAATATATTAAAATAGTTTCTGAACTACAGTATTTAGAACAGAGGCATTAAAAACCCTTTATAATTCTCTTTGTAATTAAAGGAAGCTGCTAATTTATCTATTTAAGTGCATAATTAGGAAGTCAAAGATTTACTTGAACGAAACAGCATTGAAAATAAGCCTTGAAAAGGAGCTGAACAGATAATATAATATGTAGATTTCCTGGGGAAAACTCAGAATCCTGGGAAGCCTTGAAATAATGGGGGAGGATAAGAACAAGGTAAATGTAGGGAAAAGGGAAGTAAAGTACATTAATGGAGCATCCAGTCATTGCTACCCTATATATATAATTTACTATAGTCCATAATAGCCTTTAAAGGTGGACATTGTTTTCCCCACTTCATGGAGGAGGTGAGTAAAATGAAACATTGAGTAACTTCCAAGGTCATGCCACTACAAAGTGGAAACTAGATCAACTCATCCTCATTTCCTTCCTTCCCATCATTTGGCCTTCTGCCTTTCAAATAAAGTTCCCAGAGCTGCTGTGCTGCTGTGTGCAGCTTAGTAACACATATACAAATACACATTATTTGCTTCTATTTGCAAATGATCATATATAGGAGATTCACATGGCAGTTATAAGTAATGCAACTTTATTTCCAATTCCATGTCTATTAAAAATTATTAATGAATAGTTCCATATTTATTGATGATGCTAGATAATGAATTGTTTGTATTTTTTAGAGCTTATTTTTCAAAATGGCATGAATGCATTTTAAGTAGGGGTAGTGGAGAAAGTATGCCTCTGATTTTTTCTTTGGTGTACCCTGTTGCTGGCTCCTTTTGGAATCCAGAAATGACTGCTCTCTGGGGTAAAAGGCAGTTTGCTCTTGCTGCCTCCTGTAGATTGCTGGGCCTGGCAGTTTGTCACTTTCCTGGGCAAATATCCAGTTTGTGGTAGTGAGGTGGTTTTGTGGCAGAACTCCACAATTAACCACAAGTTCAGTGTCAACGGTAGGCTGCCACCTTCGTGGCTGTGATCCTTCAGATCTGCTGGGATAGCCAGAGCTAAAGAAACTCCTGCTTGTCTAAGGAGGGAACAGGAAAACTTGGAAAGAGTCTGCATTGCTGTTTATTGTTCAAGATTTAGGTTTTAGGTTTAAAACAAAAATCCAGGAAATTTCAGATTAATAGGTATAGCTTTAATACTTTTCCTGGTTGTTATATTTGAAAAGTGAGTTTGCATCATAGATGTATCTGTTGCTTTGAAAATTAGAAATCGAGAAGGGAAATTCTTAAAGTACTAGAATTTACTCTTTCATGGCAAAAAATTTTATAGATACCATTACTTGAATTAAAGTTTAAAAATCACCTGCACATTTCTTAAACATTTATTTTATGTTGGAAATTAAATCAAACACAAACATATGTATACTATTTTTTCATTGACTCTAATTGAAAGGGTTCTTTTACTGATTTTCTGAAAATGGATGTTAAGAAAAATATTTCCAACAATATGCAACCCTTTTGCTATTAAATATTATATATTTTTAAAATAATATTCTTCTGTCTGTGCTTTTGTATATATATGTAGAAGTGGAATTGCTGGTTCATATGTGATTCTATGTTTCTTTGTTAAAAATATTTATTTATTTGAAAGGTAGAGTTACAGAGAGGCAGAGGCAGAGAGAGTGAGAGAGAGAGAGAGAGAGATATATATCTTCCATCAGCTGGTTCACTCCCTAAATGACCGCAACAGCTGAAGGTGGTCTGATCTGAAGCCAGGAGCCAGGAGCTTGGTGCAGGGGCCTGAGTTCTTGGGCCATCTTCTGTTGCCTTCCCAGTCCACAGCAGATAGCTGGATTGGAAGTAGAGTAGCCAGGACTCGAACTGGCGCCCATATGGGATACCAGCACTGCAGGAAGTGGCTTTGCCTGCTAACACAGCACTGGCTCCTAAACAGTATTTTAACAGTTTTCTATTAAAATTCATTATTTAGGGGCCAGTGTTGTGATGTAGCAGGTTAAGCCACTGCCTGCGATGCTGGCATCTCCTGTGGGCAACAGTTGTCCCCGCTGCTTCACTTCTGATCTAGCTCACTGCTAATGTGCCTGGGAAAGCAGCAGAAGATGGCCCAAGTGCTTGGGCCCCTGCACTCATGTGGGAGACCTGGAAGAAACTCCTGGCTCCCGACTCCTGGCCTGCCCTGGCTGTTGTGTCTATTTGGGGAGTGAACCAGTGGATGGAAGACCTCTCTGTCTCTCTGGATCTCTCCCTAACTATACCTCTCAAATAAATAAATAAATCTTTTCAAAAACATTCATTGTTTAATAAGGCAAAAAAAAAAAAACCCTAAAAACCGTATTTGTTAAAATTGTTTTGAGAAATATAAACATACTTGAAAAAGATTTTGAGCCCTTGCTATATATAGGCTGGGTACTACACTAGTCATTTGGAGATTGATCTAAGATTGAATAAGGCGGAGTTCATGTGTTTGAAGAGCACATCACAAGGAAGCCATGTAAATACACATGAACATACACCTTTTTATAACAAATGGTAACAACACACCTCAGTTCAACATTAGGGTCCCATCATTTCTCTAGCCCCTTCATATCTTACACTTGTGTTCTTTGTCCTCCCATACCTTGCAATCTTAGGATGCTTGAATTACCCACAGGCACTGTGCTTGCCTTCTTCCAGATTTTTGTACTTTGTTGCTTCCTTTGCCCAGGTTATGTTTTCGATTTTATTTAGATAACATTCTTTCATCTTTCAGTACTAAACCCGGAAATCATTTTCTTCAACTCTTCTTATTACTCTTCACCTGCTATTTCCACCAGGGTCTGGGTTAGGTGCCCCTCCTCTGAGCTCCCAGATGACACTGAGCCCACTTACTGATCACAGCTCCTACTACAATGGGCTCTAGAAGTCTTTTTACTCTTGTAGCTTCCACTTAGAGTCATACTTTCATCATTATATCTTTGTCATCTAGGACAGTTTCTAGGACGTCAGGCACTGTAAAAAGGTGGAATGAATGAATGTATTCACTAAGAGAGGGAGATTAAATATTGGTAGAGGGAGATGGTACATAGGAGAACACAGCAAAAGAAATGAGGGAATTAAATGTAGAGACAAAATCGAGAGGGTTTGGCAGAGGGGAGAGAAACAGGAAGACAGCTATCTGGACAGGCACCGGGGAAAGAAAGAAGACAGTAAAGGAGAGAACTGGAACCGACAGAGAAGGAGAAACAAATAGTGGGAACAAGCTCAGACAACTGCATCAGCTGCATCTCTGGAAAGGAATGACTCTCTTCTTAATAGTCCTGAAACATTTTTCCCAAGAGTGTTTATTCTCTTGTGCTCCTGAATAGTCTATGTGCATATACCCTACTCCCAGGTAAAGCAGCAGCTCTGAGGAAGCTCCTAAGGAACTTTTGGAGTTTTTAAATGTTCCATATAACATCTAGCACAGCGCTCTGCATATGGTGGGCACTCAATAAACATTTGTGAGATGAACTAAAAGCGAGTCAATGGGAGGTTCAGATTCTGAGATGGGTGTTAGTTGGAAGGAAAACAGCTAGTGTTCACATATTTGGGCAACAGAGTTGCTCCTGCACAAAGCAGAACCATATTTTCTGTACTGGAGAGAAACTATTCTGTTTTTATTTTCCAGTATGTTTGTCAATGTTAATTCTTTCTTTATTTTAAAAACTTTCATTTAACTTAAGGGATGAATCTAGTTTTAAACATTTGGTTTTTTTTTTTTTTTTTTTTTTTTTTTTTTTTTTGACAGGCAAAGTTAGACAAGAGAGAGAGCCGGCTGGTATTTTTTTTTTTTAAGATTTATTTATTTGGGCCGGCACCGCGGCTCACTAGGCTAATCCTCCACCTTGTGGCACCAGCAACCCGCATTCTAGTCTCGGTTGGGGCGCCAGATTCTGTTCGTTTTGCTCCTTTTCCAGTCCAGCTCTCTGTTGTGGCCCGGGAGTGCAGTGGAGGATGGCCCAAGTGCTTGGGCCCTGCACCCCATGGGAGACCAGGAGAAGCACCTGTCTCCTGCCTTTGGATCAGCGCGGTGCAACGGCCGCAGCGCGCCGGCCATGGCGGCCATTGGAGGGTGAACCAATGGCAAAGGAAGACCTTTCTCTCTGTCTGTCTCTCTCACTGTCCACTCTGCCTGTCAAAAAAAAAAAAAAAAAAAAAAAAGATTTATTTATTTGAAAGTCAGAGTTACAGAGAGAGGGGGAGAGACAGAGATATCTTCTACCCACTGGTTCACTCCTGATGGCCCCAAGACAGGAGCTTCTTCCAAGTCTCACACATGGGTGATGGATCCCAATCACTTGGGCCATCTTCTGCTGCCTTACCAGGCCATTAACAGAGATCTGCATAGGAAGTGGAGCAGCAGGGGCATGAATGGGTGTCCATTTGGGATGCTGGCATTGCCAGTAAGGGCTTTACCTGCTATGCCATAAAAATGGTCCCAGTTTTAGATATTTGGAATTTCAATGACAGTGGTTAATTTACTACCTATTTCTGAAAGTTTCTTTGATGTTTAAAATTTATCAGACTACTTTATATCATTATTTCTGAGAAATTCAGGCTGCTTTATCATCGAATTCTGGGAAATTACACTTAGAAACAGCAATCCGTTCTTTTAGACATTTTCCCAAGTACACATTCATTTTTTTAGGTCTGTTTTAGAGATTTGAATATATCCATTTATTTTTTAATTCAGTGGTTCCAAAGAGAGGCTTTCCTTTAGAGCACGAGGTGCCAGAGACCTACTAAGTTGTCAGGCTCTGGTTCTGGACACGTGCACTTGAATAAGAGTAGTCTGCTTTTTTTGTATGACATTTATTTTGAAAAATAGTTAACACTGTGATTGAAAGGTGACAATATAGAATGAGAATAATAATGTAAAGCTCTTAAAGAGCTGTTAACCATTATTCTTTACTTTTCAACTGCTCTTAACAAGTCTTTACAAACTTCCAGATATCATCCTGAGGAGTTGTCTGATTATGAGACTTCTGTCTGACAAGCAATAATGACTGGACAGAGGACTAAACCTCATTTAGAGAGGACATTTACCAAACTACCAATCATCAGCACCAGAGGTTCCCATTGAAGAAGCAGGCATTCTAACAGTTGAGCTAAACCCAGTAATGGGATGTCCGAAGTGGTGCTTGTAAGGTTAAACAGATGAGAGGCAAGTGGCATCTAGAGGGGCTGTAAATGTTAACATAGTTCTTACAAACTTCAACTAACGCATGGGGCAGGGTGTTAGACCCCGAGACTGCAAAAACCTAGGCAGAATTCTCCGACAGTCACTGAGGCATTAGATTACTGGTGTGGATACTTTAGAAGGAGAACAAAACAAAATTTCCACCCTAAAAATTGGCACTCATGAGACAACTGGGTCTTTGGAGCTTGAGAATAAGGATTGTGTTGCCCCAGACTGACTTAGTAGACAGATGGTAACCATCAAGTTTCCATGGATCATCAAATCAGGAGATTGGAGAGATCCACTAGAAAGTGGATAGATTATGGGTCAAGATATGAGGGAATGCAAAGTAAAATGAGGCTGGGTTACAGAGTGCTCAAAGGTATGCTTTAGCTTAAGGACTTTTCCTCCAAACAAATAATCAGTACAAATTCTTGAAATGAAAGACAAGAGCTAAGTAATTCTATTGGTTATTTTACATTCGGCAGAATAATAATTAAATAACTTGACCTTTAAGAAATGCAGCCTAGTAATAATCTTAAACAAAGACTGTAAACAGAGAAGGGAGTTGCTATAAACATAGCTAGCTCATTCTTTTTGTGCATACTTTTAGTTAAGTTCTCATGATGTTTGGTTCCATTCTTACATTTTATTTTAGGTGCTGGGTTGGCATTCAGGAGGATGCATTCCAGCTATGGGTTATTCAAAGAGTTGAGTTTGAGCCTCACAAAGACCTGGATGACAGCTAAAAGAAGTGTAAAGAATTGGCAAGTAAAGCAATTTTATGAAGAAGGCATTGGTTTTTACTTCCTAGAAAAGTCCTGTTATACAAATCCCTTCATTTAAAATTTTATTTTCATTTTATTAGAGAGAGAGAGAAAAAGAAAGAGAAAGAAACATGACTCCTCAAATGCCCAAAACAGCCAGGGCTGAGACAGGCCAAAACAAAGAACTGGGAACTCAACCCGAGTCTCTCATCTGAGTACCTAAGCCATCATCTGTTGCCCTGCACACTAGCAGGAAGCTGGATCCAAAGCAGAGTAGCTGGAGCTTGAACCAGGCAGTCCAATATGGGATGTGGGTGTCCTAATCAGTGACTTAATTATAAACACCTGCCCTTTCCTTCATTTTTTATTTATCAAAACAGAATTTGACTTAGTTGATAGTACAAATAATTCAAAGGTTCTCCTGGCAAGGTGAATCCTAAGAATGCCTATATACTCTTGACATACAGAAATCATACCATACACCCCCTTGGCTAAACCTTAAAGGTCACCTTTATGGACTGCTTTAACAGAGACTAGCAGGTAGAGGAGCAAGCTAGGTAGCAGGAGTAATGGAAGGATAGGTGGCAGTCCAATTAATAGCTGCTTTACACAGTGATCTTCCATTAAGGAGACCCAATAAGACCAGTTCACCCCCAAATAGCGCCTGTAGGAAACCAGGAAATTGAGCAAACAGCTGTGGTGACAGAAGACAGCTTCTGAAGAGCTCTGACAGCTCTGGTAAGAGCTGGGTCATTGAATTTGGAACTGCCATGGGGTCAAAGAACTTCCAGGTCAGAACTGCAGACCCTGTTGACCCTAAGCTGAAAAAGTCCTTAACTCTGCTGAGGTTCCTGAATGCTACTCAGGGGACAGCCTAGAGTCAGTGACATTGTAGGCAAGGTCATAAGTTTTCTTTTAGAGACACTGCCTATTCTGTATTAACCTGTTCAGGCCAGACAGGCAATGGGAGCTAACAGGTTATCTTCCTTGAAGAGGTTCACACCACCCTGTAATGTCTCTTATAGTACTCTATGTGAAGAAACAGATAGGTCCAGGCCACCCATATATCTGGCCAGGCCTTAATACCTACCTGATTATTATAAAGACCCTCCTGTCAGTTTCTATTTGCCTTTAAATTCATTAACAAACAGAGCATAAAGCAACAGCTAATCTTAACAGTGTGATGATAGGATTTATAGACAGCACCTATTTGAGCAAGCCCTCATAGAGAAACTTAATCAACCTATCTTGAGGGAGGGTGAAAAAATAATGCAATGTAGATGATTTGTTCATCTGTTCTCCCACCTAAGACTCCATCTGGGGCATTTGACTAACACCCTTAACTTCTTAGCATAATGAGTATGCAGGAAAAAAAAACAAACAAAACACAACTGGTCTGTCAGGAAGTAAGCTATTTCTTGTCCATCCTCACCCTGGGGAACAAAGACTGGCCCTGGGGAGCATATGAGGGCCTCTGTTCTGGGGTTGTTAAACCTAGTCCTTCAAAGCAGGCAGGCAGTTAGACATGCTAACTGCTGCCCAAGGGTATGTCTATACCCTGTTTCTAAAATGTTCTTGGGTCAAACTAAACAGGTACAAAAGCATGTTCCCACTTTCTTGGACAAGACCAGACAACTCCAGGACTAGGCTGAATAAGATTGAAATTTTTGGCCTAACACCTGGTAATAGAAATTGTGGCTATTGCTCCTCCTTGACCCTATACTTTCCTTCTTTTACTGCTTCTCTTTATACCACGAGTCTTTAATGCCCTTATTTGCTTTGTCTCTAACAGAATAAAAGCCATCCAACTCCAGATGATTTTAAGGCAGGACTTCCAGCCTATCACACCAGACAGTGTGACCAGTCCTTCAGACAGGGTAAGACAATCTTTTTTTTTTTTTTTTTTTTTTTTAAGATTTTATTTATTTGAAAGAGAATTGGAGAGAGAAAATGGGAGAAACAGATGACTGGAATGAAGTAATCACTTACTTCTCCAATAGGTAAGAAACTTGATGCTCAGTATCATTCAGAGGGGTCTGTTTGTTTAGGGGAACTCCTTATCTAAAGTAATTGCTCTTGTTTTATAACCCTAAATTTAATGGGTTTTAGGGGCCAGCACTGAGGTGCAGCGGGTTAATGCCCTGGCCTGACGTGCTGGCATCCCATATGGTTGCTCGTTTGCGTCCCAGCTGCTGCACTTCGAGCCAGCTCTCTGCTACGGCTCCTGGCAGAGATTCTTCCATTGTCCATCTGCTGGTTCACTCCCCAAAAGGCTGCAATGGCCAGAACTGAGCCAGACTGAAGCCAGGAGCCAGGAACTTTATTTAGGCCTCCCAAGTGGGTGCAGAGACCCAAAGACTTGGGCTATCTTCCACTTCTTTCTCAGCTGTATTAGCAGGGAGCTGGATTGGAAGTGGAGCAGCTGGGACTTGAACTGGCAACCATATGGGATGCCAGTGTTAGAGGCAGCAGCTTAACCTATTATTCTGCAACACCAGGTCCACAAGACAATCTTTTCTAAACACCATAGGATAGAGAGCAAGAGAAGAATACCCACAGACATGTCAATGCACATATGACAGTTTGAAGATACAGAAATGGAGATCTTCATTCACATACCCCCATAAGATTATGGGTTATTTCTCTTCAGGGGGGAATATTAAGGCAGCTAGGTAGATATTAGCCTATGTGTGTAAGAAAGGCCAAAGAAAATGAGAATTTTTTTAAAGAAAATAAATTTGTGTGTGATTGTCGCTCCCCCTCTTCGCGGAGGAACGACACTAAACACTGCGCTGTTCTTTTGTCTGCTCGGCCCTTCCCGGGTTTGCTGCTGGTTCTTCCCGGGTTGGCTACTGACCCTTCCACTTCCGTGGAAGGGCGGTTCCCCCTGGCCACTTTCCCCACTTCCGCAGGGGAGCGGCACACCGCCGGCCGGCTCTCTCGGGGGCTGCACAGGTGTTCCTTCAGATGTTCCCCTTAGATGTTCCTGGTGCATGTTCTCTCTCTCCTCCTTTATAGTCCTCCTCCGCCAATCCTAACTCGGCTGCCCACACGCCGAGTACGCTGCTCTCCTCCAATCAGGAGCAGGATCAGCTCCTGGAGGTCATCACTCAAGTTGGCAAGAGGCAGCTGCGTAGAAGCTGTTTTCTCCTCTCCCAGCGCCATATTGTGGGAGAGCAGATGCATAGAATAAGTCTTAATTCCAGTAACTCAGTCCAGTCCGGGTTGCTCCCCACATGTGATGGAATGAGAAAACAAGTCCTAAAAGCAAGACCCAGCCTCTTGTGTGTCTCCCTTAGTTCAGAGTGTCCTTGCCTGTTCTTTTATCAAAAGGAATCCACTGACTTGAGGAAGTCATACAGGTGACCCCACAAAGTTCTGATCACTGGAATGAAGTAATCACTTACTTCTCCAATAGGTAAGAAACTTGATGGTCAGTATCATTCAGAGAGGTCTGTTTGTTTAGGGGAATTCCTTATCTAAAGTAATTGCTCTTGTTTTATAACCCTAAATTTAGGGGTTTTGGGGGCTGGTGCTGTGGCATAGTGGGTTAATGCCCTGGCCTGAAGTGCTGGCATCCCATATGGTTGCTCGTTTGCGTCCCAGCTGCTGCACTTCGAGCCAGCTCTCTGCTATGGCCTGGGAAGGCAGTAGAAGATGGCCCAAGTCTTGGGCCCCTGCACCATGTGGGAGATCCAGAAGAAGCTCCTGGCTCCTGGCTTCAGATTGGCACAGCTCCAGCCGTTGCAGCTTACTGGGGGAGTGAACCACCGGATGTAAGACCTCTCTCTCTCTCTCTCTGCCTCTCCTGTCTCTGTGTAACTCTGACTCTCAAATAAATAAATAAATAAATCTTTAAAAAAAATTTAGATGGGTTTCACCTCTCTCCCTGGGGGCAGCTCAGGGAAAGTTCATCTGACCTTCACATAGGAAACTACTAAGAATTTCTGGGAGGAATTCCACTATCAGAAAGCCCTCTATCTAGTAGTATCCCAGAAAGGGTATAGAGGCACAAGAAATGGGGAACTCATACTTAAGTTCATGAAAACTCCAGCGTGACTTTGGACAGGGTTCTGAGTTGCTTCTGAGATGCCTTCTTGGCCTATCAGGTGTAGGCGTTTCTGTATCTTCATATTTTCAACACAATTTGCTAAAACAAACAAACAAAACACAGTTTTCTGAGACCAGAAGATCACCTAAATTAAATTGTTCTATTTGACATTTCAGAAGGATGAGACCTGTAAAAGTTGCTTAAAGCCGGGTAGTAAAAGGTTGGGCCCAGACTGAAACTCATGAAACTGTATTTCTAATCCAGTACTATTCTTGCCACTTGTCTGTTTTACCTCAGATAACATCCTTGGATTTAAAAACAAAAAAAACCAAAAACTTTAATCTTAATTGGCTCTAATACTAAATCAATTTATTATCTCCTTTAAGATTTTTTTTAAAGATTTATTTATTTATTTGAAAATATAAGTTACACAGAGAGAGGAGAGGCAGAGAGAGAGAGAGAGAGAGCTCTTCCATCCAATGGTTCACTCCCCAGATGGCCGCAATGGCCAGAGCCACGCTGATCTGAAGCCAGGAGCCAGGAGCTTCTTCCAGGTCTCCCACGTAGGTGCAGGAGCCCAAGGACTTGGACCATCTTCTACTGCTTCCCCAGGCCACAGCAGAGAGCTGGATCAGAAGAGGAGCAGCCAGTTTTCAAACCGGCGCCCATATGGGCTGCCAGCACTTCAGACCAGGGCATTAACCCGCTGTGCCACAGCGCTGGCTCCAAGAATTTTTTTTTAAGATTTATTTGAAAGGCAGAATTACAGAGAGGCAGAGGCAGAGAGAGAGAGAGAGGTCTTCATCTGCTGGTTCATTCCCCAGATGGCTGCAATGGCTGGAGCTTTGCCAATATGAAGCTAAGAGCAAGGAGCTTCTTCCGGGTCTCTCATGTGGGTTCAGGGGCCCAAGGACTTGGGCCATCTTCAACTGCTTTCCCAGGCCATACCAGAGAGCTAGATCAGAAATGGAGTGGCCAGGACTTGAACTGGTGCCCATATGGGATGCCAACATTACAGGCAGTGGCTTTACCCACTACACCACAGCACCAGCCCCTCTCCTATAAGAATTTATAATGGCATTTCAATATTACATTTTGCTAGTTTTGTCCTGCCCTTCTCTATAGGCTCTGGCTGTATCCATTAAGTTTCCTACATGTGGGGTGGGCAACTGGTCTAAAGGTTAAGCTATTGGTTGGGGTGTCTGCTCCCAATTACATCTTCCTGTTAATGTGCACTCCTAGAGGTCAGTGAGTGATGGCTCAAGTACTTGGGTCCTTGGCACTCATGTACAGCTGAAATGAGTTCCCCGGTTTTGGGGCACTTAAGGAGTGAATTAGCAGGTGGGAGTCACTCTCTGCCTCTCAAATTTAATAAATAAAATTTTTAAAGTTTCATACTCAGTCTTCATCTGGTGTTAGTGAGGTTTATACATGTTATTGTCATAGTGGAAGAAAGCTTTGATGGACTCTTTTTTTTTTTTTTTTTGACAGGCAGAGTGGACAATGAGAGAAACAGACAGACAGAAAGGTCTTCCTTTGCCGTTGGTTCACCCTCCAATGGCCGCTGCGGCTGGTGCGCTGCGGCCCGCGCACTGCACTGATCCGAAGCCAGGAGCCAGGTGCTTCTCCTGGTCTCCCATGGGGTGCAGGGCCCAAGCACTTGGGCCATCCTCCACTGCACTCCTAGGCCACAGCAGAGAGCTGGCCTGGAAGAGGGGCAACTGGGACAGAATCTGCCGCCCCGACGGGACTAGAACCCGGTGTGCCAGCGCCGCAAGGTGGAGGATTAGTCTATTGAGCCGAAGCACCGGCCCTTGATGGACTCTTTACCTTTTAGGAAAGCATTTGGTTTATAAATTAGAAAACTATTTTTTTCTTTTATTCAATGTATAGAAAAGGAAAGGAAGCTGGTAATTGTTTTTGTTTGTATGCGTGTCTCTTGATCAAATTCTTGAGCTAATTTCACAGTGATTTCTGCTATGTATGTGAACTCTGACCATATATGAAAATGGTGTGTTAGGTCATGGCTGTGGGCAGAGATTAATTGGTGAAAAATGGGCCTGTTTGTGGGATTTACCACACAGTAAGGTTTCTCATCTCCCTGGAAAAATGTGGAATTAGCTTTTTGAGAAATGCAGTTCTGTCATGAGGCTGGAGGGAGTTTCGGTGGAGGGAAACACAGTTCACCCTCTAAGGCAGTTATGATTGGTGCGATTCCAGAGCAGTCCCTTTGGTACTGCAACGTTCTTCTCACTTTGAAGTCAGCATTTCCTAACGTTGCTCGTTTCACCACTACTTTACAGATAGCATCTTACTTGGCTTTTGAAGGGCAATGGATCACAGCTGAGGAGTGGTCTTGGCGAGAACACCTAATGTTCCTATCCCCCCTCTCTAGAACTTGCTGTTATAGTGAAAAAGCTTTCAATTTGGAAAGGACATTTGCAACAGCAAATCTTACAGGCCATGTTAGAGGGGAACTAGACTGACCATTGCGTATGTATGGCAAGGGTGGAAGGTGGAGGACGTGACGTCAGTTCCTTGCCTGTGAAGCAAGATTTGGATGTTTCCAGAGTGCCCGCCACGTGCACCCTCCCTAAGGGCCACTGCAGGGATTTTGGGCCTGCTGCGTGGCTCAAGGAAACACGTTGCAGCTGGGGCCATACCTACCCACCGTGATTAGAGGTTCTGGGTTGTGGCCTTGGTGATGACGGGCCCTCACTTGGTCACAGCTCTGCTCACACAGTCCCAGGGCCCACCCCGAACTGGGCTGAGGTTAGAGGCAGCCCCTCCCACTCTGGGCTCGGTATCCCCACTAGGCACTCCTTTTGGGGATCACAAACGTCCTCTCTTTCCCCAAGACCCCAGTGGTGATCTGTCGGAGCCTGGCTAGACACCTCTGACTTCCCCTCAAAACACCCTGCGTGTCTGGGGTCCCAGGTTGGCGGGTTTGCCCTTCCCATCCGATGACGACCCCGTCGTCTCTCCCAGCCCCAGTCGGCCCCCGGACTACCACGGCCGCGCTCTCCTGCCCCACACTCACACACTCGGGGGGGTCCCGATCTCGCGTCCCTGTTGGTGGCGGCGGGCGCCGGTGCTGGCGGGCCAGACGCGGGCGCGCGCGGACGGCGGGCAGGGCGCGTGCCCGGCCGGAGCTGCCGCGGGGGAGGAGCGCCCGCTTGCCGCTCGCGCGCCCAACGGACCAGGCTGGGGCCGTGAGGTTAACTGTTGCAGCCAACGGGAGCTGGGAGGCGACACCGAGTCTTCAGTCCCCAGAGTTGCCCGAGGGAAAAGGAGACGGCAGCCGACGCGGTCCCGGAGAGAAGCCCCTTCCGCCGCTCTCCTGAGCCAGCATGTCGCGGACTCTGCCGCTCCTCGGCCCGCGCGGCGGAGACCCCGGGCCGCGGCGACGGGCGCAGCTCTGACGCGCTACGAGCCGGGGGGCGCCCAGAACTCGGTGGCGGGGGTCCGGGAGCGCGAGCGGCTGTCTGCAGTCCGAGCTGGGCGTGCTGAGCCCCGCGGCCACCCCTGGCCATGAGGGGAGAGGAGCGAGACGCCAAAGCCATGCGGTACCCGCAGCCGCCGGACGGGGCCGGCTCGCCCCCCGGGAGTCTGAGGAACGGCTACGTGAAGAGCTGCGTGAGCCCCTTGCGGCAGGACCCTCCGCGCGGCTTCTTCTTCCACCTCTGCCGCTTCTGCAACGTGGAGCTGCCGCCGCCGGCGCCGGCCTCTCCCCAGCGGCCTCTCCCCAGCGGCTCCCGCTCCCGCTTCTCCCGGGCGCGCCTCTCGCTGGGCGCCCTGGCCGCCTTTGTCCTCGCTGGGCTGCTCGGCGCGGGGCCCGAGAGCTGGGTTACCGGGGCCGCCCAGCTGCGGACGCTGCTGAGCGTGTGCTCGCATAGCCTCAGCCCCCTCTTCAGCATCGCCTGTGCCTTCTTCTTCCTCACCTGCTTCCTGACTCGGACCCAGCGGGGCCCCGACCTGGGCCCAGGCGGCGGCTCCTGGTGGGTGCTGGCGCTGCCCGCCTGCTGTTACCTGGGGGACCTCTTGGGGTGGCCGTGGTGGTCCTGGCCGTGGGGGGCCGAGACCCCCGGCCCGCACGCGCCCCCAGCGGTGGCGGGCAGGTTGGTGTTGGTGCTGAGCTGTGTGGGTTTGCTGACGCTCGCGCAGCCTGCGAGGCTCCGCCACAGCATCCCGGCGCTGCTGCTCTTCGCCAGCTGCGTCTGGTGGGTCTCCGTCACCAGCCTGGGCTCGCTGCCTTCGGTCCTTCGGCCGCTGCTCTCTTGCCTGGTCGGGAGCGCAGGCTGTCTGCTGGCCCTGGGGTTGGATCACTTCTTTCAGATCAGGGAAGCGCCTCTCCATCCTCGGCTGGCCAGCGCCGTGGACGAAAAAGTGCCTGTGATACGACCCCGGCGGAGGTCCAGCTGCGTTTCGCTGGGAGAGAGCGGCGCCAGTTACTATGGCAGTGGCAAGATGTTCCGCCGACCGTCGTTGCCTTGTATTTCCAGAGAGCAGGTATGTTGGCCCGGGAGTCGGGCCGCCCGGGGGCGAGCGCGCCGTCGGCCTTGGCGCTGCGGTGCGCGAGTGCAGGGAGCGTCTTGGAAGTGGGAGCAAAGGGGAGGAAGTCATGTTTTATCCTGGAAGGGATTCCTCAATTACAGGAAGCGTTTGCAGAACGCAGAAGCAAGTTTTGTCCTTTGAGTGGCCCTGAAATAGCCCCCTAAGCAGGCTGCATTTTAAGCGACTTTGTGTATGTAATGGGGGTGGGGGGGCTGCTTCTCAGAGGAATGAGGCGGGCACGCTCTTGTTTGGTGCCAGTATCACTTTGCTGGTGGTATCTGCCCCAGCGGAGCGTGCGGCCTTCAGCCTGAGGGGAGACTGTGGGAGTTTTCGCCAGTGATGATAATCGAGGGGGGAATCTGAGAGCGTCACCTGGAAAGAACAGTTTGGAACTGAGACTCAGTCGTTCAGACAGAAAGCCAGCCATATAGCCTGCTAGAGTTGTGTGAGTGTGTGTGTGTGTGTGTGTGTATTTTTTCAACACTAACTCACTGTGTTGTGTGTATTTGTTGCAAAATTAGGGTAATCTTTTAACAGCTTAAGCTTAGTAATGTCTGGAAAGTTGTCAAAAGCGTTTCTTTTTTTTTTTTCTTCAGAGACTTAAAATTTTTGTAAAGAATTGAAATCATCAGGGAATGAACTTATGTCTTTATATAGCATTGGGAAATTTACCTGTTCGACATCACCACAAGGTTCAGTAAGCATAGTTAATATTCACTAAGCTCAGTGGAAAATGCTTTACATATGTTGTCTCAAATCCTCACAGGCATCATGCTTGGTAGATGACATTAGCCTCAGTTTAGAGGTGAGTGAATTGCAGCTTTTAGAGACTACCCAACTTCACACATCTAGTAAGTGGTAGTCCTGGGGGTTTGATTACAATATTGAGTTCTCAGTGTTGTGTTCTGTGAAACTAAAAGGGTAAGTGTAGGAGTGTTTACCATTTTTTTCCAGAATTTTTTGATTAGTGGCATGTTTTACACTGGGACCCAGTATGTTGGAAACAAGTTTCTTGTCCTGACTACACCTGAGGCACTTACCTCTCTCTCTCTCTTTATCTTTTCATCTGTTGTAATCTTTTCAGAATAGTCTACAGGCTACCACCTTGATTTTGTGAGATACTAGGCACTGACTATATAATGGTGTTCCAATAAGTTGACACTTTTCTTGAAATGGCTTCAGAGGCTGTTTTTGTGGCCTGTAATTGGCCAGATGCTTGGAAAACAATATTGTTATGCCCTTTGTTTTCTGTTTCTGACCAGCGATAGTCGACATTACTTAGAAAAATATGTATCAGAAGAAAAATTATTCTGAGAATATTCACCGTAGAGCAAGTATGAGGGCATTTCAAAATGTTCATGGAAAATCGAATTCATAGGGAATTCAGTGCAAGTATTTTCATAGAGTGGAATAACATTTTACTAAATGTAACTAGATTGGAAAATTGTTTTAGCACAATTTCATTACATTTGTAGATAATTTTCCTGAACTTAACAGCGTTATAACTTAACATATTTCAATTGTAGTTTTACACTTGTAAATTGAAAATTTCTGGTCTTAAGGTCAATGTGGTGCTCTTTCAGTCACAGCAACCTTTGTGAACCTTTAACTAGGAACAGTGTTAGATAACTTCATCTGTTCTTTGTATTAGTAGAAAATACAATTTATGCTTCTAAAAAAGGCGTATTTTATTATTGCAAGAAAACCCTTATTCATGTTCTCCTCTGAATAGAAACATTTTTGGAGTTCTAAAATATGTGCTAATTGCTTAGGAATTTATACATAGTTACTTAATGTTCAGGGTCACAAAATAATGGTATTTTGACATTACTAGAAAAGGATATTTTGAACCTAGCAGAGGTTGTAATATAAAGAATTTCATTATGCATATTTCTGAAATTTGTCTCTGTGTGTGTGCACACACGTGCACATGTAAATTTTCTAAGGAAATTAAGAAGAAATCAGTACTTCTCTGGAAGTAAAAAGTCAGGAGATTTCCTAATTTTCAAAGGATCTTCAGTGACAATGGTAAAAACACTTTGTTTCAGAAAGTGAAGAAATGCAAAAAGATTTTGGGTGGACCCTGATTTGGGACAAAGTGCTCTGGGTCCAACAGGGGTGGGGGATGTCAAGTCTTAGCTCTACTGTTTAATCTTGGAAAACCTTTCTGAGTCTCATGTCCTGTCAAATCAGGGATCCTAATAGCTGAGTTCCATACGTTTCTAAAATTAATTTCTTTTAGTTTATCTTTTGAATAAACAAAATGTATTATAAATATAAATAAAACATTATAAATGAAAAGTTACAAATCAGTAATTCTTGTAGTTTTACTTTAATGTTGAATGCTAATATTTCTAACCTGAATTTTCCAACATGTGATGATTAGAAAAGATAAACATTTGTTCTACATTTATTTGGCTAGGGAGAACTTTCTTTTAAAAAGTAAATGTGAATTCATTTTGTGATAACAAAATTATTATGCTTTTGTTTCCTGAAGAAGTTAAAAATCTATTAAGATCCTTGATTGTCCCTTAATCTTATCAATATAAATGTTTTTAGTTGTGTGAAAATGTATTTAAAGTAATTTTGAACATTTGGGATATTATATTAGGTGTCATGTTGGAAAACAGTGACCTAATTAATTTATAATATTTGACTTCAATGCTTTGTATATGTTATTTAAATAAGATTTCTTCCTTTTTATTTTCAAAGTATTTAGAGATTTAAAATTTAAATCTGGTTACTGCTGTGTTCTGCTTTGATGGCTAATGGAAAGAAGTACTAAGTTGATAGTCTGTCAGAGTCAGCTGAAATTAATTGGAAGTTAAAAAAAAGCTGTCTATATAAAAACTTTGAACAGAATTAAAAAGCTCCTTTTTTATTCTATTTTAATTGTATATTCTATAATGTATTTTAAGCTCTTAAGTGAGATCATTTTGTCTGCAGTTAGGTGAATTTGAGGTTTTGGAAGGCATAGGTTAGTGAGATCTTTTTCTATACCTAAAATGTTAAGTACTTTCTAAATGGTTAGGTAAATATTTAAAAATCCTGTGGCCTTAATGCCCATAAATATTATTTAAAGTGTGAATTTTATTTGAAAAATGTATACATATGGAATGTGAAGAGTTTGAAAAGGAAGATTTTAAAATGTAATTCCTTATCCTCTTAAAAAATTTTGCAAGGCATACTCTATGTGAATTTCTTTAATAATACTATTGTAATATTTCTATGAGTCCAGTGAGTGAGTGTTTCAGTCTAATTTTACGTTAATATTTCATAGTAAAATATCAGTTTTCATGATAGTTTTATATTCTTTTTGTAAATATTGTATGTACTCTGACATTAGTCACCTTTTAAAAAATATAGATTTGGTAAAGTCACTTGCTCTGTTTTAAAAATGTCTCATAGCTGCCCACAGGATAAAGTTCATGCCTTTGACCTTTGCTTGCAAAGTCCTTTGTAACCTGCTCTTAGCCTTTTTTTTTTTTAAATAAACACTCTAGGATTTATGAAACAGTCCCTCCTGACATTCATCTTTGGTTCTAGCTATTTGAAGGATGCTTATTGTTATGAGCTTGTAGATTTTTTTCTTTTACCATTTCTATTGGGTGAAGTCTACTCTGAGGAGTAAATAAGATCAAGAAGTCTTCAGAAAGTTCATGGGTACACAAATTAATATATAAGCTTCAACTTATCCTTGACCAAAGAGCTAAGATCAATCCCTGGACCAAGGACATTGTCTTCAGCAAATGGTGCTGGCAAAACTGGATCTCCACATGCAGAAGTATAAAGCAAAACCCCTACCTTACACACAAATCTAGTCAAAATGGATCAGAGACCTAAATCTATAACCTGATACCATCAAATTGTTAGAGAATGTTGGAGAAACCCTGCAAGACGTTAGCACAGGCAAAGAGTTCTTAGAAAAGACCCCAGAAGCACAAACAGTAGAAGCCAAAATTGACAAATGGGATTACATCAAATTGAGAAGCTTTTGCACTGCATAAGTAATACTAAGCAAAGTGAAGAGGCAACCAACAGAATAGGAGAAAATATTTGCCAACTGTACAACTGATGAAGGATTAATATCCAGAATATATAAAGAGCTCAAGAAATTCAACAACAACAAAACAAACAACCCAGTTAAGGTATAGGCAAAGGACTTGAATGGGCATTTTTCAAGAGAGGAAATTTAAATGGCCAACAGATGCATGAAACAATGTTCAAGATCACCAGCCATCAAGGAAATAAAAATCAAAGCCACAATGAGATTTCACCTCACCCCTGTTAGAATGGCTTTCCTGCAGAAATCAACAAATAACAAATGCTGGCCAGGATATGGGGAAAAAGGTACCCTAATCCACTGTTGGTGGGAATGTAAACTGGTACAGCCACTGTGGAACACAGTATGGAGATACCTCAGAAATCTGAATATGGACCTACCATATGACTCAGACATCCCACTCCTGGAAATTTACCCAAAGGAAATGAAATCAGCACATGAAGGAGTTATATGTACCCCCATGTTCATTGCAGCTCAATTTGTAATAGCTAAGATATGGAATCAACTCAGATGTCTATCAGCTGAAGACTGGATAAAGAAATGATACATATATATTCCATGGTGTATACATACTGTCTTGCAACAAAATGGATGCAACTGGAAACCATTATACGTAGTGAAATAAGCCACTCCTTAAACGACAAATGCCATGTGTTCTCCCTGATCAGTGGTAACCAGTAGAATATGTATACAGGTAATCCATAAAAGTGAAATTGTTACTTTGAAATGTAATGATTTTGGACAGTTTTTGTCTTACTGTTGAGGAACAGTTTTTTTTATAATGTTTGTTGAGCTCTTTAACTTAGTGTAGGGTTAATCTTATGTGTATAAAGTTAATTGAAAATAGATCTTTGTAGAAAACAAGAATGGGAATAGGAGAGGGAGAAGCAAGAAAGCTGGGAGTGCTGGTAGGAGGGAGAGTAGGGTGGGATGAATCACTATGTTGCTAAATTTGTTTATATGAAATGCGTGAAATCTGTATACCTTAAATAAAAAATTTCCAGGTAAATTTATGTGTGTATGTGTATATGTATATGAATATATCTATCTATCTAAGCTGAGAACAAAACTGTTACAGTAGTGTTGGCAATATTTAAGAATAAAGTTGACAAATTATATGAAGCAATATTGATGGAATATACTATTTTAATTATATTCCATGAAATGGTTAAATTCCATAACTTAAGCTTTCATACACAGAATAGAAGGTACCCAGAAGTAAAATCATGTAGTATGTTTTCATTGTTCTTGGACTCTGTCCTTAATGGCAGGCTTTTTGTGTGCTCTCTTTTCCTTTTCCCTTTCAGTTACCAGGTCACTCTGTTTCTGTAGCACACTCTTCTGTCTTCCTGTATTCTCTTCAAAGCAGTCAGAATCTATTCTTGCTGAACAGCTTAGTATAAATGTTTTTGTGTAAATATAGAATGTGCAGGAGAGATTTAGAGTTTATGTAATTGAAATCTGCTCAATATATAGATATAAAGAAACGGGTTCAGTTTCTTGAATCAGGGTTATGCTGTGAGCTATTTGGAAGACATTGTCTAGAACCTAGTTTTGACTTTTAGTCTACATATGTTTTTCCATAAAGAGCATGTGTACCTGCAACATAGTTTTCCAAGGCTGTACTTAATTTTTCTGGGTATCTTTAATTACGTGGTAAAAGGCAATGTCCTTGGTTAAATGATGGGAGTGGGGAAAGTGGTGGGAGAGAGAGTTAGGAGGGATTCTTGAAATCACATAGTTCATAATAATGACCTTGAAAAACTTAATGTCTGATACAGTTAATTCAGGGTGACTTGAAAGGATGCAGCTACATATATGTTTAAGTTGTATGTTGAGGAAGGTGAGCAGAGTAAAAGGAGTAGGAAGAATGGAAGCAAACTGGCTATTGCCTGCTTTTCCTAAAGGAATTCATTTTAAATAAAACAACCTGAATAACCGTGTTAGCCACAAAATTTTAGAAAAGCTAAATTCTGTCTGTGGGAAATTCCTGACAGTTAAAACACTGAATTGGTGTTTATGTTGTTCTTTGTAGGGTGAATGAAACATGCTTATTTAGGTGGCTGTTAGAAGGCTGCTCTTAGAACTTGGGGAAGAATAATTTATCTCCCACTGATTTTTCTTTTTACAACCCAGAACTTTCCCTTCAGCATTGATGTAACTAGGAAGTATCTTTATAGATTTTTTTCCTCTTCCTTCAGCTACAATAGTACTTTATATGGCTACTTCATCATCTCTTTTCATACAAACTGTATTCAGGATATTTTATTTAGTTAGAATCTAAATTTCCCATGAAAAAGATAATACATAAGAGACTGTGTATGTGTGTATTTTTATATGGCTTAGGAAAAACATAACACAAGAAAAAAAAGCATCATATAGTCATGTTTCTTTTGAAGTCCTCTCTTCTTCCAGCCTCTCTTACATCCTCTTCTCTCTGCCTCAGAGATAACATCTCTATTCTGGATTTTTTTTTGCTGTAATTCCCTTACTTATCTTTATAATTATAATGTACTATGAATGTATTCCTATATAAATGTCATTAGTTTTGCCTGATTTTGAATTTTAAGTACAATAATACCATATGTATTTTCCTGTGACTTTCTTTTTGCTCGATATTTTCTGAGATTCATCCATGCTGATGTAGATAGTTGTTTATTTTTAATTACTATATAGTATTTCTTTATATGAACAAAGTAAATTGATCATCCATTCGACTGTTTGTGGACACTTGTGCATGGTTTTTAATGTTTTGATATTATAGATTTCTGTGAAAATTCTTCTAGATGTTACCTGATGCATGTATGCATATTGAAGTAGAATTGCTGGATTGCAAGGTATGTTTATAGTCAATTTTCTCATGGATATAGGCAGAATAATAGTACTCTAAAGATGTCCATGTTTCAATCCCTTGACTGAATACTTTCACGGCAAAAGGAACTTTGCAGAAGGGATTAAGTTAAATTAGGGAGATTATCCAGGATTATCTAAATGGCCTAGTGTGTCATCAGGATCTTTAAAAAGTGCAAGAGAGAGGTCCATGGGCCACACATTCCCCACCCCTAATAGTCTTCTCCTTGTGCTTGTCTATCTTTGTGTTCAAATTTTCCCTTTTTATAAGAACTCTAGTTGTATTAGATTAGGGTCCACCTTAGTGACCTTATTTGCATTTAGTTACCTCTGCCTGTACCCTATTTCCAAAGAAGGTTACATTCTGAGAAATTGAGCATTAGATTAGGACTTCAGTGTATCTTTTTTTGGGGGGGAGGGGTGTCACACTTCATCCAAGTAGAAATAGACAATTAAAATACTATTTAAAGTTGAATATTTTCCAAAGTGGATATACCATTTGAATTTTTTGCTAGTAGTGAATAAAAATGACCTTTGATCTGCATTCTCCAATCAGTTTGCTCTTTTTTGCTAGTCTAATGGATATGAAATGGTATTTATTGAGATTTTAATATGCTTTTTCCGAATTGCATATCTCTAGAAAGCTTGGTTTTTAAAAATGTATTTATGAACTGTTTCTTATTCAAGTATTACCTGTTTACATCTTTTGCTCTATTAAAGGTTGGGTTTTTTATTTATTAGTTTTTTTTTCTTAATTATGATTTCCCCTATATATTTGGGTGGTGAACTTCTATTGGTTATTTGTATTTCAGGTTTCTTCTTCCAGTTTTTAGTTAATAGAAGTTTTAAATTTTAATGTTATGTTTACCATTAAGACCCTGGTTACGTATTTTTTAAAGACTGTGTATTTTAAAAAGTCTTCTCTACTGGAAGTTACAAAATATATTGTATTTGTGTTTTTTAAAAAATTTATTTATTCATTTGAAAGAGTTAGAGACAGAGAGAGAGAGGGAGAATCGATCTTCCATCTGCTCGTTCACTCCCCAAGTGTCTACAGCAGCCAGGACTGGGCCAGGCAAAAGCTAGGAGCTAGAAGTTTCATCTGGGTCTCCTACATGGCTGCAGGGGCCTGAGTACTTGGCCTATTTTCCACTACTTTCCCAGACACATTAATGGGGAGCTATATTGGAAGTGGGACAGCTGGAACTCTGAACCAGAGCCCATAAGGGATGCTGGCACTGTAGGTGGCAGCTTTTCCACCTGTGCCACAACTCTGGCCCCTATTTTGTCTTTTCAAAGTTTTAAAGTTTTGTGTTTCACATTTTGTTCATCCATCTAGAATTGATTTATATGTGTGATTAATATAGAGATCCAGTCTTATTTTTATCCATATGCATATCCAGTTATGCTAACACACAGTTCATTGAAAAGTTTATTTACCATTTACCAGCTGTGTTACTTCTGTCATATATCAAATTTCAATAGCTGTAAGAGTTTGTATCCTGTCTGTTGTGTTTCAATGATTAGTTATGCATCTGATGTTAAAAGCACTCTGTCTTATTTATAAAGCTTTATAATAAGTCTTTATATACAGTAAGTCCCCTCATTCTTTTTAAAGAGTGTTTTGATTATTTTTGGACTTTTCTTATTCAATGTAAATTTTAGAATTCAATGTAAAATTTTAGAATAAGCTTGTCAAGTTCTACAAAAAATTTTGTTGGGATTTTGCTGGCATTGCATTACATCTTTTGAACGATTTAGAGGAAATTTTCTTTTTAATTGAAATTTTTAAGTTGTATTTTTCTGGGAATTTATTTTATGCAACTTAAAATTTATTATTTTAGTTCATTGTATTTTATTTATGTTTAATCTCTTTAGCATCTGCATTTATTTCCTCTTTTTCACTCCAAATACCATTTGTACCTTTTTTGTTTTTTGGTTTCCTAATCAAACTGGGCAGAAGTATGTTTTTAAAAAATTTTTAATTTTAATTTTTAATTAGTTTTTAACAGATTCAATGTGATTTGCAGATGCAATTCTTTTTATTTTAGATTCATTTATTTATTTGAAAGGAAGAAATAGAAAGAAAGAGAAGAGAGAGATCTTCTACCCATTGGTTCACTTCTCAGATGGCTACAATGGCTGGAACTAGGCTGATCCAAAGCCAGGAGCCAGGAGCTTTTTCCAAGTCTTCCACAAGGATGCACATGGGCTATCTTCCACTGCTGAGCAGGGAGCTGGACCAGAAGTGGAGCAGCTGGGACTCGAACTAATGCCCATATCTATGCTTACACTACAGGCAGAGGCTTAATATTCTATACCACAGTGCCAGACTCTCCCTGTAAATGCAATTCTAAGAACATAATCTCTTCTCTCTTCCCTACCCATATCTCTCCCACTCTTTTTTTCTTCTCCCTTTCTTTTTTTCCTTTTTCTTATAGTTTTTGAGACAGCATGTTTTAAGATTATATTATAATAAAAAGGCTTAATACAAAAAAGAGGGATTATTATAATAAGATCTAATAATTAATTACTCAATAATCATAATCTCAACAGCCCTATAAACCAATACTGGACTCTCTTTTACAGTTAGAGACTAAGGTAGGAAGATAAATTAACTAGCCCTAAACTACTTAGCTAGTATTTAGAGAATACCATAATATGCTAAATGCCATTTCTAGTATATAACAAGCCCTTTAAAAAATCTTGCATTGAAACAACTATACTACAGTTTAAAAATTTTAAATATCTTTGGAAAGAATTGCTAGGTTGACACAAAAGTAAGGAACTCTCAGGTCCCCAAAAAGAAGTAAAAGGAGGAATCCTGAGAGGTTAGTATATCCTAAAGTCTGTTTTCACTTAAAGAGTATGTGATCGGCCGGCGCCACGGCTCACTAGGCTAATCTTCCACCTTGCGGCGCCGGCACACTGGGTTCTAGTCCCGGTCGGGGCGCCAGATTCTGTCCCGGTTGCCCCTCTTCCAGGCCAGCACTCTGCTGTGGCCAGGGAGTGCAGTGGAGGATGGCCCAGGTACTTGGGCCCTGCACCCCATGGGAGACCAGGATAAGTACCTGGCTCCTGCCATCGGATCAGCGAGTGGTGGCGGCCATTGGAGGGTGAACCAAGGCAAAGGAAGACCTTTCTCTCTGTCTCTCTCTCTCACTGTCCACTCTGCCCGTAAAAAAAAAAAAAAAAAAAAAGAGTATGTGATCATCCTCAGAGATCTTGAACATTGATTTACTTTGGCTATGTGTGACTGGGCTCAAAAGATAAAAGCAGAGTCAATCTTAAGTGAGGAACAACCTAGGAAACATCTGTGTAAAGCTGAAACATCCAAAACGCTACTCACCCCTAATCTAAGGGTAATAAGTAAATATGACGATATCTTGACCCTGCATAAGGGAGAAGGAGGGGCTAAAATAACATAGCTGAGAATGTGTAACTACAAGATGGCTCTCATACAGTTTCATTTGCAGCAAAATGGACGCAACTGGAGGACATAATGTTGAGAGAAATGAGCTCAACCCAGAAAGACAAGTAACGTGTGTTCTCCCTTATTTGTGGGGACTAAAATTTAAAAAACAAAAAAGAAAGAAATGTCTGTATGTATCAGTATGCTGCAAATATAGTTTTCTAAAACTTTGTTTTACACCTTTGTCAAACCAGTGGTTAAGAATGTTACACCGGGCCTGGCATTGTGGCAAGGCCACAATTGTTGAACACTGCCCCCTGCATATCATGTGGGTGCTGGTTCAAGTTCTGGCTGCTCTACTTCTGATCCAGCTCCCTGCTAACATGCCTAGGAAAGTGGCTGAAGATATGCTTGGGCCTCTACCCTGACATGGGAAACCCAGATGAAGCTCCTGGCTTTGACCTGGCCTGTAGCCATTTGGGAAGTGAATCAGTAGATGGAAGACCTCCCTCTCTCTCCCTCTTCCTCTGTCTCTGTAATTCTGCCCTTCAAATAAATATAATCTTTAAAAAAAAAAAGAATGATGTACTACTGTAGTTTTAATGATCAGTGATTATTATAAAATTTGCTGTGTATGAGTGACATGTTCATTTTTCCATTCATTATTGTTTATAATTATTATCTATATTCCCACTTAACTAGGGTCTTTTGCTTGTTAAACGTCTTATTCTATGAGGTATTAAGCCTTTTTATTGTAAGGTAAATTTAAAATAAGTTATCTCAAAAACTAAAATAAAATAAAAAATAAGTAATTTGGCCATAAATACTCCTGTTGTTTGCTTTGGATTTCCTTTGTACTTTTACTGAAAGATTTTCTGCCTTCATATTCTTTCATAGTGATGAGTCTCTGTGTTCTGTTTGTAGCACATGCTTAGGCATCATTTGCAAGGCTGTATGAGTGCTGATGAATTCTTTTCATTTTCTGTTTGGTATGGAATGTCTTTATTGCACCTTTATTTGTAAATGAGAGCTTTGCAGGGTACAGTATTCTGACTTGACAGTTTTTTTCTTTTAAGACTTTCACTATGTCTCCCCGTTTTCTCCTAACCTGTAGGGTTTCTGATGAGAAGTCAGCAGTGCATCTAATTGTAGATCCTCTGAAAGTTTGGTGTTTCCTTTTTGCACATTTTAGAATCATTTATTTATGTTTTATTGTTGAAAGTTTGACTACAGTGTATCATGGTGAAAGTCTTTTTTAGTCATGTCTATCATGTCTGTGTGTTTCCTGTATTTGAAAGTTCCTTTTTTTCCCCCTCTAAATTAGGGGTTTTTTTCTATAATCATTTCACTGAATATACCTTATAATCCATTCTCTGTTTCCACATCTTCAGGAACTCCCAAGACCTGTATGTAACATTATTTTTAATTTTTTTTTTTGGTGTGACTGAGATATTTCCAAAGATTTGTTTTCTAACTCAGATATTCTTTCTTCTTTCTCACCAAGTCTGTTATTAAGGCTTTTCACTGTATTTTTTATTTGCATATTGACTTCTTCATTTCCAATACTTCAGTTTGATTTCTCCTCAAAATCTAAATCTCCTGGGAAAATTTTTCTTGCATATTATGTATGGAAATCTTTAACAAATCTTTAATTTGCCTCTCATTGCTTCTGAGTAATTCTGTTATCAATCTTTTGAATTCCTTTCAGGCATTTCATCATTCTCTTCATCTTCACATTCTAATATTGAAGCATTTTAGTGTTCCTTTGGGGGAGTATTGTTCTTCTCTATTTTTGTTTCTTGAATTTCTGCATTTATTTTTAGGCATTTGTGGAAATAGTTGTTAGTTTTCTTTTCTAATGGATATTATATTTGAACTCCTTCTCTGTGGCTTAGTGGAGTGTCTGCTCTCAGTGAATACCCAGAGGCATGTGGCCAGGGAGCTCTGTTCAGTGCTTCAGGGTGGGAGTAGTATCTAGCTGGGTGTGTTAGATCTCTATTTTCTGCAGGGGGAAGGGTGTGATCACCTCTGTTGGCATAATCACAACCTAACATCATCTCTACCAAGGTTATCAGTGCCTGCTGCCAGTCCACAGTGTGTGCAGCACTTACCTGTGCTGCCACATGAACCACACAAAGGAGCTATGCATTCCTCAGTGTGAGCATGGATCCTTGTGCAATGACCCTCCCCAGGCAGCTAGGGAGTTGTGAGCTTCTAGCACAGGACATAGTGATTGCCGAAGCCAGCTACACCCTGTGCCCTTTCATACAGTAATAGTCAAGTTCCCACAGTATCAGCACACAAAGCTGCCACAAGAGGATGTGCTCCACTCTGCTATCCTGTTCCATCCACAGAGAGTGCACAGACACTCCCAGAGCCAGCTGCCTGGGGGTGGTCCACCTTGGCAGTTTCAGCCCCGGAGCCTGTGATATGTTGAGAGGCTGGGGATACCTCACAGTCCTACGTGAGTGCTCAACCCTCTTGTCAACTCTCCCAGCCAGACTCAAAGTCAGTGGGGAACGTGGTTTCTCTCTGGTAAAATCCCCCGATCACTAGTGCATACATGGCTGCTACAGCTGCCACTGGTGTCAAAACGATGCCTTCTCCCTGCAGGTTGCTGGCTGCCCTTGTTGGGAGGAGGGTTCCATGCCGCTCTTAGGGCTCCAGGTTAGACTGAAAGGCTTATGGTCTTCAAGGCTCTTCCTCCAGCAGTGTTACCAGTGGCACAGGCTGCTGCAGTCTGTTTTCATCTTGCTTTCCAAGGCTGGCATCTCCTCCAGGTCTTGGGTGTGGGGATCATGTATGGTGTCTGCCCTCATTGTTGCTATGTGTCTGTATCTCCCACACTGATCCAAGATGCCCCTCTTCCTTCTGTAGAATTTCGACTATAGATTTCACTTCAATCGATGGGAATGCACTTCCTCCACTTTTTTAAAAAAATATTTTTCTCCTCATCTAAAGTAGTATGTCTTTTCCTTATGCAGCCATCTTGGTATCCGTGGAGGTTTATTTATTTATTTTTTGACAGGCAGAGTTAGACAGTGAGAGAAAGAGAGAAAGGTCTTCCTTCCGTTGGTTCACCCCCCAAATGGCTGCTACGGCCGGCTCACTGCACCGATCCGAAGCCAGGAGCCAGGTGATTCCTCCTGGTCTCCCATGCGATACAGGGCCCAAGGACTTGGGCCATCCTCCACTGCCTTCCTGGGCCAGAGCAGAGAGCTGGACTGGAAGAGGAGCAACCAGGACAGAATCCAGTGCCCCAACCGGGACTAGAACCTGGGGTGCTGGCGCCGCAGGCAGAGGATTAGCCTAGTGAGCCATGGTGCCGGCCCAGGTTTATTAATTTTTAAAATCTTTTTGGGGGCTGGTGCTGTGGCATAGTGGGTAAAGCTGCCATCTGTAGTGTCAGCAGCCCATATGGGTGCTGGTTTGAGATCTGGCTGCTCTACTTCTGATTCAGCTCTGCTATGGCCTAGGAAAGCAGTAGAAGATGGCCCAAGTCCTTGGGCCCCTACATCTATGTGGGAGACCTGGAAGGAGCTCTAGGCTCCTGGCTTCCATCAGCCCAGTTCTAACCTTTGCGGCCAATTGGGGAGTGAACCAGTGGATGGAAGATCTCTCTCTGCCTCTCTGTAACTCTGCTTTTCAAATTAATAAATAAATACATCTATTAAAATATTTTTGAAGAGTCATCTTTGGTTTAACTGATTTTCTCTATTTTCCTGTTACCACTTTTAATTGATGTTTGAGGTTTTCAATATTTCTTTTGTTTCAGCTTGTTTTAGGTTCATTTTGTTCTTTCCTAGTTTAGGATGGGAAATTAGATGATTGATTTTAAGTTTTTCTTTTTTATCCTTTTTTTTCTTAAAGTGACTTTATTTATTTATTGAAAGACAGAGTTACAGAGAGAAGAAGAGACAGAGAGAGAGAGATCTTCCATCTGCTGGTTCATTTCTCAAGTTATTGCAATACCTGGGGCTGTGTCAGGCCAAATCCAGGAGCCTGGTCTCCCATGTGGCTATAGAGGGGCTTAACAACTTGGTTCGTTTTATGCTACTTTCCCAGGCACGTTAGTGGGGAACTGGATCAGAAGTGGAGCAGCCAAGATTTGAACTGGCACTCATATGGGAGGCTGTTGTTGCAGGCAGCAGCGTAACTCACTTCACCACAACTCTTGCCTCTTCTTAATTTTTAATGTTAACATTTTGTGCTTTAAATTTCCCTCTAAGTATCACTCTAACTGCATGCTGTAACTTTTGATATGTTGATGTTTGAATTTCACTTGTGTGTAGGAAACAAAAGTTTTCCCTTTCCCTTCTCTGCTCTCACATACATATGAGATCTCTGATCTCAGAAAGATGTGGAATTTTTCTCTTAATAGCAATCAAGCATCACTTCTGCAACAGACACCAGCAGAGTGTCTTCTAATTCAATTTAGTTCTGACACTATCTACCTGGAGATAGAATGGCATCCTCAGGCTGGGGGCTTGGTCCCCAAGACTGCCTGCATACTTCAGTCCCAGTTACGCGCTTAGGCCTTCAGACCTTCTGACCAACTGCCTACCCCATTTGGGGTTCCATTGACCCCATCTTCAGATTCAGTTAATTTGCTCGAGAAGTTCACAGAGCTTAAACATTTTTCTCACATATGCTGGTTGATTATAAAGAATATTTTAAGTGATAGAGATAAGCAACCAGAGAAAGAGATTCATGGAGTGAGGTCTTGAAGGATTCCAGGTGCACAAGCTTCCATCTTTGAGGAGTTAAATATGCCATTCTCTGAGTACAAGGATGAATCTTTCTTGCCTTCCTGTAAGCCTCCATTTGTTAAGCATTCCAAAAGCCCCTGAAATCCCACTTATTTTGGGATTTTATGAAGATTTTATTGCACAGCTATGCTTAAAGAAATGTGATTAGACCAAAGGGGTATGATCCAATGCTAACAGAGTAAATGGGAAATCAGGGAGGCCTGTTTGTTTAGATTCTTCTTGGTTTTTATATGTTACATTTTTTTTCTGATGGGGTAAAGAGCAGGACCCCTGTTGAAAATGAGGGTATTGGCTGTTGCCATGGCACAATAGGCTAATCCTCTGCCTGTGGTGCCGGCACACCGGGTTCTAGTCCTGGTCAGGGTGCCGGATTCTGTCCCGGTTGCACCCTCTTCCAGGCCAGCTCTCTGCTGTGGCCTGGGAGTGCAGTGGAGGATAGCCCAAGTGCTTGGGCCCTGCACCCACACGGGAGACCAGGAGAAGCACCTGGCTCCTTGTTTTGGATCAGCGTGGTGCGCCGGCTGCGGCCGCCATTGGAGGGTGAACCAATGGTAAAGGAAGACCTTTCTCTCTGTCTCTCTCTCTCTCTCATTGTCCACTCTGCCTGTCCAAAAAAAAAAAAAAAAAAAAAAAAAAAAAAGAGGGTCTTATGATCAACTATCACACAAGTTATTCAGAGAATTTCTTTATGGGTGACTCTTAAGACAGAAAGGCATGAGATTAGGGCACATTCTTAGTTTCCATGACCCACCTTCAGGAAGAGAAATTCTCATTTGTATGACCTGTACTAGGAGGGAGTCACAAGCCAGGAACCATGGATGAAAAACAAAAAATATATGTCATAATTTCACAACTTTGTTAAAACTATTCTCTAACTTCCCATTAAACTTTTACCTCAAACCATGGCTTATTTAGAAGATGTTTAATTTCTAAGCATTTAGACTATTTCTGAATAGTCCTGGAACTGTAACTATTTCTGTTTTATCTGGCTAAATAATATATTTCTTATTGCCTCTTCTGTTGAAGATCATTAAGATGATGTACAAATCAGTTTATTTATTAGTATCTACTTGATTAGTATATAATTTTAGATTACAAGTCCAAAGATGAATGAATGCTAGTTGGGGCTATTAGGAACTTACCCAGTTTACTATGTAATTTTTTGTTGAATAGTGTAGGTACTTTTTATTGTATATATTAGGTTCAAAAAGGTTCTGAATAGATAGGAGGTATTTTCTTATAAAGCTGCACTCAGAATTTTATTTTGTGCTAATAACTTGAATGTATATAGCTTTCTTTTTCATTTTATTTTATTGAAATTGTGATGTTCTGGTAAAGAAAATAAAATTTTTACTTTCATTTGTTTTTCACAATAGGGAATACATGAATGTTTTCAAGAAATTAGATGTTTGAATTTGAAATTTTTTTTTGTATTTCAAGAAACACATCAAATTTTCTTACCTATGAAATTCAGAACTGCAAAGACTTGAGTGTTTTTGAGCTTAGAAAAAATTAGTCTGAATCCTAGCAACTGAAAGCAAATAGACATACGTCAGTATCTGTGTATAAGTGCTGACACTTATGTCAGCAGTTTGTCCTATTTGCTTGGGAACTCTTGTTTAGTAGTGTGTTTACAATGAGATCTTTCACTAGAGCAGGGCTACATGACTGAATATGTACTCTGTATTGTATGAGAACATTCTGTATACAAACTTTAAGTTATGTGTATAGGCATATTTATTGCTATTTGATGTTGACATTTGTTCTTTTTATTGTATTTATTTTCTTTCTCAAAAGTGTTTTTTTGTTGTTTTTCTTTGTTAACTAACAATAGGCTATTGATTCTAATTTTGATGTCTTTGTGGAGGACACTGACATGGCTGAGGAGCTATGGGACTTGTTTTAATTCAAGCTACTATAGGTGGAATAATATGGATTTAAGATTTATAGTTTTGTTATGCTTAATTTTCTTAATAGTTGCTATGAAAATTATTTACTAAGTTTAAAATGTATCATCGAACATTAAAATGAAATTCAGAAGACTCCAAGTAATACGATGAGATTTTGTATTTCTTGGTGGGGGATGGGGACAAAAGTTTTCGTGGTAGAAAAGGCCAGTATGCAGTTAGAAATGGCAGGTTTGAATTTTGGAAAGAAAGAATGAGGTAAGACATATACTTTAGAGTTAGAGTTATTTAGCATTTTTTTGAAAGCCTGTTATATGTTTGTTTTTTTTTTTTTTCCGGCAGAGTGGACAGTGAGAGAGACAGAGAGAAAGTTCTTCCTTTGCCATTGGTTCACCCTCCAATGGCCACCGCGGCCGGCGCGCTGCAGCCGGCGCACCATGCTGATCTGATGGCAGGAGCCAGGTACTTCTCCTGGTCTCCCATGTGGGTGCAGGGCCCAAGCACTTGGCCATCCTCCACTGCACTCCCTGGCCACAGCAGAGTGCTGGCCTGGAAGAGGGGCAACCGGTACAGAATCCGGCGCCCCTGTTATATGGTCTTGAAGATTCAAGCCCTGAATTCATACAGAGCCCAAGACTAGCATCTCTCTTGTCTGTGGAATTGATAGTCTAGTTACTGTGTAATTAGTTTAGATTGTAGAGGAAGTTTATTAGTTTAGAAGGTCAAACTTGAAGCTTGGAAATGATGTTATTAAAAAAAAGTCTATATAGAATTAAAAATAATTAAGGACAGAGTGAATTTGGGAAGTACCTGTATAATGTAGGTTTCTAGGAGATAGGCAATGGTTGTGAGAAGTACCCATATTTAGTAATTAGCATAACAAAGAGGAGTCAGTGAAGAAACACAATCAGAGTGGGCAGATGGGGGATTTTTCATGAAACTATTTAAATTTAAGCTTCAGGGCATTCTTCCTCTGATTTTCTCAGGCCATTATCAGGGAGCTGGAATGGAAGTGGAACAGCCAGGACACAAATTGGTATCCATATGGGATGCTGGTGTCAGAGTGGGGATTGCTGGCCCTGTATTTTTTCTTAGTTTTATTGATGGTATGGAAATGTGTACACAATTACTACTTTTTTCATCCTGTTCATTACTATTGATTATGTGTTCCTTGAATGCCTAGCATAGGTGTAGATTCTTGGGAAAGAGCAGTTATCAACATTGACAAGGTGTTTGCCTTTGTGCAACTTACATTCTAGTGAGGGAGATTCAAAGTAAGCAAATAAGCACATACATACTCATATATAGTGTAGTATCAGGTAGAAATGATAGATAATGAAGAAAAATAAGTGACAGGAAGATGATGGAAAGTTGTGGAGATGATAGTTTAGATACTGTGGTAAGGAAAGCAGGTAGGACATTGAACTATTACTCTTTGTCAGTATGCAGAAAACTAATTTAATGCAGGCCAATATATATATATATATATATATCAAATAATTCAAAGTTTAATGGAAGAAACATCTAGTGGGGCAGGTCTTGTGTAGTGGGTAATGCTGCCACTGGTGACGCTGGCATCCTGTATGGTGCTGATTTGAATTATGGCTGCGTCACATCTAATCCAGCTCCCGGCTAATGGCCTAGGAAGAGCAGCAGCAGATGACCCAAGTACTTGGGCCCCTGCCACCCACATGGGAGACTTGGATGGAGCACTTGGCGGCCATCTGGGGAGTAAACCATTGGGTGGATGATCGGATGATCTCTTTCTCTCTCCCTTTTTTTTTTTTTTTTTTTTTTTTGACAGGCAGAGTGGACAGTGAGAGAGAGAGACAGAGAGAAAGGTCTTCCTTTTTGCCATTGGTTCACCCTCCAATGGCCGCCGCGGCCGGCGCGCTGCGGCCAGCCCACCACGCTGATCTGAAGGCAGGAGCCAGGTGCTTTTCCTGGTCTCCCATGCAGGTGCAGGGCCCAAGCACTTGGGCCATCCTCCACTGCACTCCCGGGCCATAGCAGAGAGCTGGCCTGGAAGAGGGGCAACCGGAACAGAATCCAGCGCCCCGACCGGGACTAGAAACTGGTGTGCCGGGTGCCGCAAGGCGGAGGATTAGCCTAATGAGCCACGGCGCTGGCCTCTCTCTCCCTCTTTAACTCTGGCTTTCAAATAAATAAATCTTTAAAAAGAGGAAAAAAAATCTACTTATTTCAGTTTTTTCATCTCTAAAACCATTAATAATAGAATCTACCTCATGGGTTTGTTGATTTTTTTTTTTTTTTTTTGACAGGCAGAGTGGACAGTGAGAGAGAGAGACAGAAAGAAAGGTCTTCCTTTGCCGTTGGTTCACCCTCCAATGGCCGCCGCGGCCGGCGCGCTGCGGCTGGCGCACCGTGCTGATCCGATGGCAGGAGCCAGGAGCCAGGTGCTTTTCCTGGTCTCCCATGGGGTGCAGGGCCCAAGCACCTGGTCCATCCTCCACTGCACTCCCTGGCCACAGCAGAGAGCTGGCCTGGAAGAGGGGCAACCGGGACAGAATCCGGCGCCCCAACCGGGACTAGAACCCGGTGTACTGGTGCCGCTAGGTGGAGGATTAGCCTAGTGAGCCGCGGCGCCGGCCTGTTGAATGGTTTTAATAATACTATGTATGGTTTCCTATGTGTAGGTGTAACTTTCACATAATGCTTAAGATATTACCAACTCTAAATAAACATTAGGTTTTCTTTTTATCATGTCTTTATTTCCTGTATGATATATGCTTTCATGTGAACCAAATAGTTTAGAAGATGACTGTTTTATTAAGTACATTCCTTTTCTACATATACCTCAAATTCCAGACTGAAGCTTTTTGTTTTGTTTTGTTTTAAATTTGGAGATTAATTTTTTTTAGAAAGTTGAGGTACATGAACATACAACAAAGCATACTAATTCAAATATTTTGCTCATTGAATATTTTCATAGATACATACCTGTATGATCACCACCCAGATCCAAATATAAAATATTTCCAATACACCAGAAGAAATCTTTCTTCACCCTTTGAGTCATCATTGACTCTATAAGTAACCACTATTCTGACTTCTATCCCAGTTGATTTATTTTCCTATTTTTGAATTTTATGTAATTTGAATTACATTATATACTTTTACTTTAATTTGCTAAAAGTAATGCCTACAAAATGTACTCACATTCACATTGTTACATATATCATCAGTTTGCTTGTTCCCTTTTAGTCCTCTGTAGTATTTCATAGTATGAATGTGCTACAGTTCATTTACTTTTTCTCCAATTTGTGAACATTTGTTTTGTTTTTACTGTGGGCAGTTATGAAAAAAGCTGTTGTGAATATTCTTATATATTGATTTTTGTTTGCTGTATACTTAGAGTGGTTTTATTGAGTCATAAGGTATTTAGGTAGGTATACGTTTAACTTCAGTAGAAACTTCAGAGGAGTTTTTGAAAGTTGTACCAATCTACTCACCAAATGGTAATAAAGGTTTTATATGTAGAATACATAAAGATTTTTTTTTTTTTTTGACAGGCAGAGTGGACAGTGAGAGAGAGACAGAGAGAAAGGTCTTCCTTTTCCATTGGTTCACCCCCAATGGCCGCTGCGGCTGGCGCACTGCGCTGATCCAAAGCCAGGAGCCAGGTGCTTCCTCCTGGTCTCCCGTGTGGGTGCAGGGCCCAGGCACTTGGGCCATCCTCCACTGCACTCCCAGGCCACAGCAAAGAGCTGGCCTGGAAGAGGAGCAACCGGGACAGAATCCAGTGCCCCGACCGGGACTAGAACCCGGTGTCCCGGCGCCACAGGCAGAGGATTAGCCTATTGAGCCACGGCGCTGGCCTATACTTCTCTTTTTACTCTTAATTAATGGTATCTTTTGAGCAACAAAAAGTTCTTAGTTTTAATAAAGTTTAGTGTACCTCTTTTTTCTTTAGTAGGTTAGTGCTTTTTGAATATTAAAAGAATCTTGGCCAGCGCCGCGGCTCACTAGGCTAATCCTCCACCTTGCAGCGCCGGCACACCGGGTTCTAGTCCCGGTCGGGGTGCCAGATTCTGTCCCGGTTGCCCCTCTTCCAGGCCAGCTCTCTGCTGTGGCCAGGGAGTGCAGTGGAGGATGGCCCAGGTACTTGGGCCCTGCACCCCATGGGAGACCAGGATAAGTACCTGGCTCCTGCCATCGGATCAGCGTGGTGGGCCGGTCGCAGCGCGCCGGCCACGGTGGCCATTGGAGGGTGAACCAACGGCAAAGGAAGAACTTTCTCTCTCTCTCTCTCTCTTACTGTCCACTCTGCCTGTAAAAAAAAAAAAAAAAAAAAGAATCTTTGCCTACACAAAGGATATGAAGATATTTTCCTGTATTTCCTTCTGGAAGATTTATAATTTATAGCTTTATCTTTCACTTTTAGATAAGATTTATTTCAATTATGTTTTGCTCATGGTATGGAATTCTAAAGGTTCATTGTTTTTTTCCTACTGATTTCCGGTGCTCTAGCAGCAATAATTGAAAAGACTGTTTTTGTTACCTCAGGTTTTCAGTGGTGTCTTTTTTTTTTTTTTTTAAGATTTATTTTATTTATTTTAAAGTCAGAGTTACACACAGAGAGAAGGAGAGGCAGAGAGAGAGAGAGAGAGGTCTTCCATCCACTAGTTCACTCCCCAATTGGCCACAGCGGCTGGAGCGCTGATCCAAAGCCAGGAGCCAGGAGCTTCCTCCAGGTGTTAACCGTGCAGGTCCAAGGGCCCAAGGATTTGGGCCATCCTCTGCTGCTTTCCTAGGCCACAGCAGAGAGTTGGATTAGAAGTGGGGCTGCCAGAACTCGAACTGGTGCCCATATGGGATGCTGGCACAGTAGGTGGTGGCTTTACCCACTATACAGTGTCGAGTAATAGTGTCTTTTTCATAAACCAAGTAGTTGTAGATGTGGATACCTTTTATCAAATCAAGGAAGTTCCCTTCTATTCCTAATATTCTATGCCTTTTTATTTTAAAATGATGAATAAGTATTAAATTGTATCAAAACTTTTCTGCATTTGTTGGATGATCCTAGGATTTTTCTTCTTTAGTTAACATGGTAAGTTAATTTGGTTTATATTTGAATTTTGAACCAGCATTGTATTCTTGTAACAAATTCCACTTGGTTATGTATATTGTTGCTTTTATATATTGCTGGCTTTGCCTTATGAAATTATTATTTTTATTCTTATTTTTTTTGCTGTGTTCCTGAGGGTGTTGGTCTATAATTCTACTTGTTATGTCCATGTCAGGTGTTGCCAACGTATTAGGGTTCTGCTGGCCTCATACAATGACTTAGTGTTTCCTCTTTCACTATTTGCTGAAAAGAAAATTGTGTGAGATTAGTTTCTGCTACTTCTAATCTATTTTTAAAGGTTGGAAGTATTCATGAGAATAGGCTATGATTATCTTCTTTTATAATTGAGGAAACTGGAGCTTAGAGAAGTTAAGCATCATTAGGTAACTTGTGCTTATTGATCTGTATTAAAAAACCGTTCTGTCTTACTTCTTAACCCATGCTACATAATACACATGGGAGAAAATTAGTTAACAGATGGTCGTATGGGGATATTAGGAAATACTAGGATTTTTTTTCTGAAAACTTCTTTTCAAACTTTATTTTCTGCAAGAATAAGAAACATACTCTTGATCTTCTGTATATAAAGATAATTGAAAATTAATCTTGATGTGAATGGAAGGGGAGAGGGAGCGGGAGAGGGGAGTGTTGTGGGTCGGGGGGACGTTATGGGAGGGGAAGCTATTGTAATCCATAAGCTGTACTTTGGAAATTTATGTTCATTAAATAAAGTAAAAAACAAAAACAAAAACAAAAAACAAGGAAACATACTCTTGATGAATGCTTCATAGCTGTTTGTGAGAATTGTGGCTTAAAGTGGCTAAGCTTTATAATTCTTTTGGCTCTGTCAGATGAAAATCCATCTGTTCCAAAACTGAACAAATTAGTTTTATTTCTCTGTGGGAACAAATAGTTATTTGGAATTTACTGGGATTCCTCCTTTTCCAAATGCACATAGTCCTGGCAAACATTCTTTGGCTTTGTAGAGTTATGATATTGCCAATGTTGACTCTTTCTGGTATATGATAGGTTAAGGGAGTCAGTTCATCCATATTGACAGATCCAAGGATAAAGGGGAAAAGTTTACAAAGGGAAATAGAAGGTAACTTTTAAGACTTACTGTGTACCTTATTTCCTTTCAAATTCAATCATTCTCATAAGAGAATCTTATATAAAGAAGTATAACTTTTATTTCATGTGGAAATTAAATAATAAGAATATCTGAAGCTGTTCTTTGTTGATTACTAAAGAATTCATGTTTTCAAACAATTATTTACTTATGACTTCTCAGTCTATAAGGATTTAAGTTTTTTTTCCCCTTCAGGATTGTATTTGAAATGCTTGCCTCCTTTATGAGTTTTCAACAACTTTTAATGTTGTTTAGTCACTAGAATTTATACTGTGCCAATGATATTATTTTATTTGCTTCATATTTAAACCTCAATAAGCTTGTCTCATTTCCAGTTAACTTAATTAGAATGTCTGGCTCCCTTTGAAGCAGCTTCTCATTTTTTAAAAAAAGTGTTATTTAACTACAAAAGAATAATGTTAGAGAAGATAGTACTTTTTAGTAGAAAATGTCCTGAATTAATGAAAACCTCAGGATTTTAGCACTAGAAACTTTTTAAGAAACTATTTAATTTTTCTAATACTTGTAATATTATTTCAGTGGGTTTATTTACTTGTCAAATACGTTATTAGTATTTAATTGTTTTTAAATCCTTTGTTAAATATGAATATCTCAAATAGTGGAGCTAAAAGTTTAGTTTAAGGACAGATATTTGTATACATGGTTCCCTTAAAAATTGGAGTTGAAGTATTGGCCTGCTGGTTTTTTTCCTTTAGTTTTGCTAGTAATAGTAATCTTTATTCTATTGCCATTTTATAGGTCTAATAGTTTAATACATGGACTCTACTAGTTAATAAGGTTAATTCTTAGTATGAGAAATAAGGATTCCATGTTTCCTTTAAAATTATTTAATTTATTTGAGAAACACATAAAGTGGGGGTGCTGGGAGAGAGCACATGAGAAAACACCTCCATCTGTTGATTCTGTCCAAATACCTGCTTAGACCTAGAGACTCAGTTGAGTGCTAAAGCTGGGAGCCGAAAAACTCAGTCCAGATCTCCCAGGTGAGTAGCAGAACTCAATCACTTGAGCCATCACTACTACCTTACAGGGTCTTTATTAGCAGAAGGTTAGAATGAGGAACTGGAGCCAGGGATTGAGACCATGCATTCTGATGTGGGCCTTACAGCCAGGGATTTAACTGCTAGAACACAAGGCTACCCAATCTTATTTTTTTTAAGATTTATTTATTTATTTGAAAGTCAGAGTTACACAGAGAGAGAAGGAGAGGCAGAAGAGAGAGAGGTCTTCCATCTACTGGTTCATTCCCCAATTATCTGCAATGGCCGTGGCTGCACAGATCCGAAGCCAGAAGCTAGGAGCTTGCTCCAGGTCTCCTACACTTGTGCAGGGGCCCAAGGACTTGGGCCATCTTCTGCTGCTTTCCCAGTCAACAGCAGAGAGATGGATTGGAAGTGGAGCAGCCGGAACCCAATTCGGTGCCCAAATGGGATGTTGGCACTGTAGGTGGTGACTTTACCCACTATGCCACAGTGCTTCCCCCCTCCCGTTCATTTTTTAAAAAGATTTATTTATTTATATGAAAGCATTACAGAGAGAGGGAGAGGGGAGAAGAGAGAAAGAGAGAGAGAAGAGAGAGAATCCATCTGCTGGTTCAATCCCCAGATGGCCTCAGTCGCTGAAACCAGGAATGCCAGGATCTTCATATGGGTCTCAAATGTGAATGGCAGGGGCCCAAACACTTGTGCCATCTTTCACTGCTTTTCCCAGTCCATTAGTAGAGAGCTGGATTGGAAGTGGAGCAGCTGGAACACGAACCCGCTCCCAGTGGATGTCAATGTTTAATGCTGGCCTGCATTTTTGTTTCTTATATAAAGCTAGATGGACTTGCTAGCTTATTATTTGTGCTGAATAACAGAGGTTCAGTTTTTGAAAGTACAGTATATTAATGGAATTGGAAACAGTTGCCCTGTCTAATTCCAGGATAGAAAAAGAGTGAACAGATCCACTGTATTATAATGCTCTGAAACAGAAAAGATGAACAAAGTAAGGTATCAGAAATAAGTATTTAGTACACAGACTGAAAGTGAAGAGTTGAAAAAGTATATACCAGGCAAATGGAAACAAAGCCATAACTATGCTGATATCAGATAAAACAGACTTTAAGTCAAAAATTGTAAAAAGAGATAAAGAAGCGCATTATATTTTGATAAAAGGTTCAATTTAGCAAGAAGACGTAACAATCATAAATATGTATGTACCCAACACAAGACCACCCAGATATATACAGAAAGTACTTTTAGACCTAAAGGGAGAGACAGACTCCAATACAATATTAGTGGGTAACTTCAACAACTTACTCTGTTTAATGACGAGATCATCCAGACAGAAAATCAGTAAAGATGTATCAGAGTTAAAATATACTATTAAGAAAATGGACCTAACAGATATTTACAGGACATTTCACCAAAGAGCAACAGTCAATAAATACAATATTTTATATTATATACAATATAAATACATATTCTTCTCATCAACACAAGGAACATTTTCTAGGATAGATCACATATAGGCCACAAATCAAGTCTCAGCAAATTTAAAAAAACTGAAGTCATACCATGTATCTTCTCAGACCAGAAAGGAATAAAAGTAGCAATTAACAAAAAAAATAATAATAGAACACTCATAAATATTTGAAAATTAAACAACATGCTACTAAATGATCAGTGGGCCATTGAAGAAATTAAGAAAATAAAAAAATTTTGTGAAATAAGTGAAAATGAAGACAACACATCAAAAACTGTGGGATATGGCAAAAGCAGTATTGAAGAAAGTTGACAGCATTATGTGGTTACATTAAAAAAAGAAATTTCTCAAAGATCTAATGATGCATCCTGAAGACTTAGAAAAACAAGAACAAATCAAACGCAAAATCAGTGGAAACTGGGAAATATAAGTCAGAGGAGAAATAAATGAAGCAAAAACTTACAAAAGATCAACAAAACAAAAAGTTGGTTTTTTGAGATGCTAAACAAAATAGATAAACCTCTAGCCAGCCTAACAAAGAAAAATTGGAAAAACTCAAAACAGATAAAATTAGATGAAAAAGGAGATACTAAAATTGAAACCACTGAAACACAAAGGAGCATAAGAAATAATGAAGAGTTATATGCTAATAAACTGGAAAATCTCAAAGAAATGGATAAATTCCTGGATTCATATAACCCACCAATATTAAATCAGAAAGATATAATCTAAAGAGATCCGCAACAAACTGCATTTGAAGCAGTAATCAAAAGTCTTCTATCAAGGAAAAATCTGGGAACTGATGGCTTTACTACTGAATTTTACAAAACATTCAAAGAGGAAGTAACTTTAATACTCTTCAGATTATTCCAGGATATTGAACAGAATGGAATTCTGCCCAACTTTTTTTTGAGGCCAGCATTACTTTGATACCAAAACCGAAGACATAACACAGAACTACAGACCTATAGCCTTAATAAACAGATGCAAAGGTTCTCAACAAAATTCTAGCAAATCAAATCCAAAACCACATCAGAAAGATAATGATCAAGCAGGAGTTATCCCAGAAATGCAAGGGTGGTTCAACATTCACAAGTCAGTAAATACAAAGGGATGTGAGGCTGCCATGGCAGTGGCACGTGCCATGTGAGAGGGCACCGGCAAAGGGCGGAAGAGAGGGCAAGAGGACAGGCAGTCCTGAGGTACTGGCTGCCTGAACGCAATTTTGTAGGGTGATGGAGGCCAGGGATCTTGGGCATGACTCTTAACCTGGTCCCCAGGACCTAGGTCCCATGTTTAAGGAAGCCACAACAGGGATGTGTGTGTGTTGTGTGGGTCATTTTCGAAGGATCTTAGAGTGTTGGGGGCCTCTGCCTTGCCTTCAGAACTTCCCAAAAGAGGGGTGGTGGCACCTCTCCGGCCTGGTTCATGCTATGCGAGACCCGTGGCTCACCACTCAGTTCCCCGTGGTCATGCCCAGCCACAGGGAGCCTGGCCCCTGCCTTCCATGGCCTTTCCGGGTCTGCCGGGTCAAGCATACTTCTGAATTCCAGTCCTCTGCTCAGAGTCCCCCATTTCCCTTTCTTCTTGCCTGGCTATGAGGCTCGCACTGCACCACGTCCTCCCGACTTGCAGGGCCTGGCCAGGTGGCCTGCATTTGTTCGGAGATCCTGGAAGCCGCTACCCAGTTCTGGGGTCCACATCTTTCCTATGTTCTTGAGATGCATGTCCAGGGATGGTGGGTGCTCACTGCTTCTGAAGCACATCCTCTGCTGCTTGTCCAGTTTTTTTTTTTTTTTTTTGTTTTTTGTTTTTTGGTGGTGGTGGGGTCGGGTAGGAGCCGACTTCTCCCACTCTAGCACCACCCCTGTGTGTGTCGCTCTGCTGTGAAGCTCTTTGGGGTCTGGTATCCAGGTGTCCTCGCTCTAGCCACAGGGGTGCATCTCTGCTTTGCTGATTGTTGGAGGCCAGGAATGAAGTGGTGTGTGTGTGTTTTTTTTTAAATTATAATAAATTGATTTTATGGTCCTTTGCATCATATTTATTGGATCCATTCTGTGTTCTTGAGTACATAATAGTATTTATTGAACATGTAAATATGGTAAGCACTGTTCCAAGAACTTTACATTGTTTTTTAAGAATCATTTATTCTGAAAGGCATTTACAGTGACTGGCGCTGTGGCATAGTGGGTAAAACCGCTGCCTGCAGTGCCAGCATCCCATATGGGTGCCGGTTCAAGTCCCAGCTGTTCCAATTCCAATCCAGCTCTTTGCTATGGCCTGGGAAAGCAGAAAGTGGCCTAAGTCTGTGGGCCCCTGCACTCATGTGGAAGGCCCAGAGGAAGCTCCTGGCTCCTGGCTTCAGATCGGCACAGCTCCAGCTGTTGTGGCCATCTGGGGAGTGATTCTCTCTCTCTCTCCTCCCTCCCGCACCTCTGCCTCTCTGTAACTCTGCTTTTCAAATAAGTAAGGAAAAAAATCATAAATCACATAAATAGAATGAAGAACAAAACCCATGTGGTCATCTCAGTAGATGCAGGAAAACATTTGGTAAGATTCACCACCCCTTCATGATAAAAACCCTCCACAGATTAGGTATAGAAGGAAAATTCCCCAAAATTTTAAAGGCTATATATCACAAACCAACAGACAATATCATACTGAATGGGAAAAAACTGAAAGCATTTTGCCTCAGATCTGGAACAAGACAAGGATGTCCACTTCTGCCATTCTTATTCAATATAGTACTGGAAGTTTCAGCAAGAGCAATTTGGGAGGAGAAAGAAAGGACATCAAATTAGAAAAGAAAAAGTCAATCTATTCACGTTTGCAGATGGCATGATGTTGTACATGGAAAAGTCTAAACATTCCACCAAAAAATTGTTAGAATAAACCAATTTAGTAATGTTGCAAGTTACAAAATAAATATACAAAAAACATAGCTTTTTTGTGTGCTAATGATGAACTCACAGAAAGAGAAATCCCATTCATGATAGCCACAAAAACTCAAATATTTAGGAATAAATTTAACAAAAGAAGTGAAAGATCTCTACGATGAAAATGATCAAACATTGAAAGAAATAATCAAAGACACAAAAATATGGAAAATGGAGAGATATTCCTTACTCATGGGTTAGAAGAATCAACATCATCAAAATGTCTATATTGGGGCTTGTGCTGTGATGCAGTAGGTTAATCCTCTGCCTGCAGCACCGGTATTCCATATGGGCACCAGTTCTAGTCCTGGCTGCTCCTTTTCCAATCCAGCTCTCTGGTATGACCTGGGAAAGCAGTAGAAGATGGCCCAAGTGCTTAGGCCCCTGCATCCCAATGGGAGACCTGTGAGAAGCTCCTGATTCC
Source organism: Oryctolagus cuniculus (assembly GCF_051225735.1). Classification (NCBI taxonomy): domain Eukaryota; kingdom Metazoa; phylum Chordata; class Mammalia; order Lagomorpha; family Leporidae; genus Oryctolagus; species Oryctolagus cuniculus. The sequence goes on along the minus strand of NC_142867.1, from coordinate 51,567,045 downwards.
TGGCTTCAGAACAGCACAGCTCCGGCCATTGTGGCCATTTGGGGAGTGAACCAATTAAAGGAAGACCTTTCTATCATCTCTCCCTCTCTCTGTCTGTAACTCTACCTCTCAAATAAATAAATAAAATCTTTAAAAAAAATGTCTGTACTACTGAGGCAGCTCTGTGTGGTGCAGCAGATTAAGTCACAGCCTGCAGTGCTAGTATCCCCTGTGGGCGTCAGTTCATGTCCTGGCTGGTCCACTTCCAATGCAGCTTCCTGCTAATGGCCTGGGAAAAGCAGTGGAGGGTCACCCAAGTACTTGGGCCCTTGCAATGCTAGTGGGAGACCCAGATGAACCTCCTGGCTCCTGGCTCCTGGCTTTGGCTTGGCCCAGCCCTGGCCATCATGGTCTTCTAGGAAATGAACCAGCTGATGGAAGATCTTTCTCTCCCTCTCTCTGTAATTCTGACTTTAAAATAAATAAAGAAGTAAATAATTTTTTTAAAAGAATATCTTTTGCAAAAAAATTGAAAAGGAATTATAGTCTAATTCTAAAATCTATCTGCAATGGCAAATCAATTGTCAAGGCAATAAAAAGAAGTACAGAAGTACATAGTTAGATTTATATTACTTGATTTCAAGATTTACTTAAAGATCATGTGGTGTTAGTGACAAGGTAGATATTATGGATTGATAGAATAGGATTGAATGTCCCGAAATTGACCCCAACCTAAATAGTGCAGTTTTGGCAAAAATGCCAGCACAGTTCAAGTCAAAGTAAGGCTTTCCAATAAATGTGCTGGGATAATTGAGTTTTCTGTATGGAAAAAATAAACACCGACTGTTAGCTTATACCATATAAAAAATGAATGCAAAATGGGATCATAGGCCTAAATTTAAAACATAATCATCAAGCCAGCACCGCGGCTCAATAGGCTAATCCTCCACCTGCGGCGCCGACACCCTGGGTTCTAGTCCTGGTTGGGGCGCCGGATTCTGTCCTGGTTGCTCCTCTTCCAGTCCAGCTCTCTGCTATGGCCTGGGAGTGCAGTGGAGGATGGCCCAAGTCCTCGGGCCCTGCACCCGCATGGGAGACCAGGAGGAAGCACCTGGCTCCTGGCTTTGAATCAGCATGGTGCGCCAGCCGCAGTGGCCATTGGGGGTGAACCAACAGAAAAGGAAGACCTTTCTCTCTGTCTCTCTCTCACTGTCCACTCTGCCTGTCAAAAAAATAAATAAATAAAATAAAAAAATCATCTAGAAGCAAACAAAGATCAGAAAAAGTACCATAAAAATTAATAAACTAAGTAAACTGGATTTTATAAAAATTAAAACCCTGTGGTTTTTGAAAGTTACTAATAAGAAAATGAAAAGGCAAGTTCTAACATAGGAAAATATTCATAATACATGTTTCTGGGAAATGACATCTATGCAGAATATATAAAGAACTGCTGCAACTCAATAAAAAGAAAAAAGATAACCCAGTTTAACATAGACAAAGGATTTAAACATTTTTGGTAGTAGTGGAAAGTCTCTGCCTCTCAAAAGAAAAAGAAAAATATCAGATGATAGGATAGAGTGTACAAGGAAGGACTATTATAGATTCTGTTGTCGTAAAGGTCTTTGTTAGAGGATGACATTTAAGTAGAGATCTGAAATGAGGAGTCTCTGGAAGATCTGTGGATGGATTTTCTAGTTAGTGGGAACATGAGTGTGACTACATCTTAGACCTGAGGAGCTTTGCATATTTGAATACTTTAAAAGATGAATACTGCTGAAAGATTGTGATTGGCTGGAAAAGTAATAAGGGGGAGGAGAGTGGAAAAACAGGGACCTGTCTTGGGAATCATTTCTGACCCACTCTGTGAAACTTGATGCTACAGGCAAAGAAAAGTATGGAAAACATGTAGTTGGTATTACCAGTGTAGCTTTTAGGAAATAAAAATCCAGGATTTTTTACTGGGGATTTGGAAGTACAATTAAAGATATAATCATTTGAGCTAAAGATGATTGAATAGGGAAAAGATGTGATGATTCTGACCAAAGGAAAATAATAGAAGAAAAGGGGAGGAAGTGTGTTCCCAGAGGACAGCTGGAGAGAAGTGTGCCGTGAACAGTACAATCACACAGCAGTGAGTAAGGTACCACTGATGACTCCCACAGCTGGTGGCTGGAGGGGATGCCATCTTTTTGGAGCAAGGCACCCACAAACCAACAGGGAGGAAACAACATCTTAATATGGCAAGTAGAGGCTGTTGTGGCCCCTGCGCAGATAGAGGATTTTATAAGAGTGATAAATCCACAGTCCCCAATGACTTTTAGTCTGGCCTGGAGGGTTAGTGGAGGGACAGGGTGCACACTTAGACTCATGTAGCACTCTCCTCCCCTCACTCTCTCAAGGCACCCAGACTCCACTTGCCAAGATGGGCTTCGAACAACCTCTATCAGTTAGGCAGCTGGATCTGGAATGCCATGGCTCTTTCCTTGGACAAGGGAGGATCATGGGCCTGTGTGGATCCCTTGCTCCTTATGACTGTGGGAGACCTACTCTGTGACTGAGGGGGTTCTGTGCTGTGCAGTAGGGTGTGGCTGGGTCTTTGGCAATCACTGTGTCTGGCTTCAGAGGCTCAAGCTTCTGTGCTCATGCTGACGAGTACACAGGTCCTTTGTTAGATTAATGTGCCTGTGTGGGTAAGGTGCCTAGGCACTGTGGGCTCACCTAGGGTAGTTGGTTTATCTTGGCAGAGAGGAGCTGACGCTGTGATCACACCAACTGACATGATCATTCCCTCGCTACTGCTGCTAATAGAGGAGATCTAGCAAGCACAACTTGGTGTCACCTTGGCCTCTTGGCCCACCCTCAAGCACTGGCCAGAGCTCCCTGGCCCTACCAACCATATGCCTCTGGATATCCAGTGAAGGAGCAGACACTCTACTGTGATACAGAGACATATTTCAAAGATAAAAGCCATTGTGGGGGTGACTAACATGTTTCTACAATGACCAGAAGTAAATGTAGAATTAAGGGGAACATGAACAAGGAAGGCAACAACACTTCAAAATTAGAATGTGATGGCAAAGAGATGGATGAAATGCCTGGAAAGGAATTCAAAAGAATGATCCTAATATTACTCAACAACAGAGAGTCAAAACATGAGATAAAGAAATCCATACATGACAGGAATGAAAAATTTTGCTGGGACATAGACTTATTTAAGAGAAATCAAAGTGAAATATTAGAAATGAAGAATTTAATTTGTCAAATAGAAAGTACAGTGGAAAGCCTTAATAACAGACTTGGTGAGGCAGAAGGATCTGTATCCAAGCTAGAAGAAAAATATTTGGAAATAGACAAAAAAATTTGAAAACCAAAAATAGTGTTCGAGATTTATGGTATACTATCAAATGACCACACATGTGTCTTAGGAGTTCCCAAAGATATGGAAAGAGAATGGATTGCAAGTCCTATTCAGTAAAGTAATAGCAGAAAATTTCCCTAATTTTGAGAAATGTAGGGACATCCAAGCTCAGGAAGTACATAGAACTCTTTTTTTTTTTTATTTTTTTTGACAGGCAGAGTTAGACAGAGAGAGCGAGACAGAGAGAGAGTTGTAGACAGTGAGAGACAGATAGAAAGGTCTTCCTTCCGTTGGTTCACTCCCCCAATGGCCGCCATGGCCGGTGCTGCGCTGTTCCGAAGCCAGGAGCTGGGTGCTTCCTCTAGGTCTCCCATGTGGGTGCAGGGACCCAAGCAGCTGGGCCATCTTCCACTGCCCTCCCAGGCCATAGCAGAGAGCTGGACTGGAAGAGGAGCAACCAGGATTAGTACTCAGTGCCCCAACCAGGACTAGAACCGGGGTGCTGGTGCCGCAGGTGGAGGATTAGCCAAGTGAGCCACGGTGCCAGCCCAGCACATAGAACTCTTAATAGACATGATCAGAAAAGATCTTCACCATGACACACTATACTCAAACTTCCAACAGTAAAACATTAAAAAGAAAAGATTCTAAAATGTGTATGTGAGAATGTCAGATTACCTTGAAAGGATTTTCAATTAGACTGACAGCTGATTTCTCATCAGAAATTCTATAGGCTAAGAGAGAATGAAGAGATATAGTTAAGTCCTAAGAAAAAAAACTGTCCAAACAGAATGCTGTATCCAACAAAGCTCTCATTTATAAATTAAGGTGAAATAAAGACCTTCTATAACAAACAGAAATGGAAAGAATTTGTCACTGCTTGTCCAGCTTTACAAATGGTACTTAAAGATGTGTTACCCACAGAGAAAGATAGTCATCACTGTGAAAGAATGTGAAGGCAGAAAATCTGGTAATAGTACAAAGGAAATCCAAAACAAATAATAGGAATACTTATGGAATAATAGCAGGGCCAAGTCATTACTTATTAATAATAACTTTGAATGTAAATGGCCTAAATTCTCCATTTAAACATGGACTGGCTAGATGGATTAAAAAACAAGACCCAGCTATTTGCTTCCTGTAAGAAATACACCTCATCAACAAAGATGCACATAGATTGAAAGTGAAAGAATGGAAAAAGATCTTCCATGCTAATTCAAAGCAAAAATGAGCAGGATTAGCCACTCTAATAATAGACAAAATAGACTCTATCACAAAAACTTAAAAGAGACAAAAAGGGCATTATGTAATGATTAAGGTATCAATTAAATATGAAGATGTGATTATAGTAAATGTTATATGTACCCAATACTAGGGCATCTGACTATTTAAAAAGAAATTGATTGATCTAAAGGCAGACATAGGCTCCAATGCAATAATGATAAAGAACTTCACCCTACTTTCATCAATAGACAGATCAACTAGACAAAAATCAACAAAGAAACAATAGAACTAATCTACGTTATAGACCAAATAGACCTAATTGGTATCTACAGAGCATTTTATCCCACAGATGCAGATTATGCATTCTTTTCATAAGTGCATGGAACTTTCTCTAGGATAAACCATATGCTGAATCATAAAGATCTCAACAAATTCAAAAAAGTTGAAATCATATCATGTATATTTTCTGACCACAATGGAATGAAGCTGGAAATTAACAACTTACAAAATTAGAAAATATGCAAACATATGGGCACTGAACAACATGCTCCTGAATGAACAGTGGGTCATAGAAGAAATCAAAAGGGAAATTGAAAGATTCCTAGAAGCTAATAAGGATGACGATACAACATACCAAAACTCATGAGATATAGCAAAAGCAATGTTAAGAGGTTACTTTATAGCAATTAGTGCCTACATCCAGAAATTGGAAAGGCAGTAAATAAATGATTTATTAGTACATCTCAAAGGCCTAGAAAAACAAGAACAAACCAAACCCAAAAGTAGTAGTTAAGAAATAGTTAAAATTAGAAACAAAATTGAAACAAAAAAGATATGAAAGACCAGTGAAATGAAGAGCTGTTTATTTTCTGGAAAAAAGAAAAAAAAAGACAAATTGATACACCATTGGCCAGACTAATAAAAACAAAGAAGACTCACATCAGTAAAAGCAGAGATGAAAAAGGAGATGTAACAATGGCTACCACAGAAATAAAAAGAATCATGAAGTATTACTACAAATCGCTATATTCCAACAAATTGGAGAATCTAGAAGAAATGGATAGATTCCTGAATACATAAAATCTACCAAAATTGAGGCATGAAGTCATTGAAAACCTTAACAGACCAATAACCAAGAAGGATATTGAATCTGTAATACTCTCCTAATAAAGAAAAGCAAAGGACCGGATGGCTTCACTGCTGAATTCTACCAGACTTTTGAAGAACTAATTCCAATTTTTCTCAAACTATTCAAATCAATTAAAAGGGATGGAATCCTCCCATACTCCTTCTATATGGCCAGCATCGCCTCAATTCCAAAGCCAGAAGGAGGTACTACAGCATGGAGAATACCAATATCACTGATGAACATGGATGTAAAAACATTCCTTAACACAATAAAGGCAATATATGACAGACCCACAACCAGTGTCATATTGAATGGAGAATGTTGGAAGCATTTCCACCAAGATCTGGAACCAGACAAGGATGCCCATTTTTCATAGTTGTTATTCAATTCAATATAGTTCTGGAAGTTTTATTTTTTAAGATACTCATTTTATTTATTTGATAGGTAAAGTTACAGTTAAAGAGAAGGAGAAACAGAGAGAGAGTGAGAGGGAGTCTTCTACCTGCTAGTTCACTCCTCAAATGGCTGCAACAGCTAAGGCTGGGCAGTGATGAAGCCATAGCAGGTAGTTTCTTCTGGGTCTCACCTGGGAGTACAAGCATTTGGACCATCCTCTGCTGCTCTACCAGGCACATTAGCAGGGAGCCTGATCAGAAATGGAGCAGCTGGAACTTGAACCAGCACCCATATGGGATGCTGATGTCCCATTTGGTGGCTTTACCACTATGCACAACGCCTTCCCAAGTTCTGGAAGTTTTAGCCAGAGCCATTAGGCAAGAAAAAAAAATCAAAGGGATTCAAATTGGAAAGGAGGAAGTCAAGTTATCCTTGTTTGCAAAGTCATGATCCTATGTATAGGGGAACCAAAAGTCTCCACTAATAGACTGTTGGAACTTATGAGTTTGATAAAGTTGCAGTATATGAAATCTACACACAAAAATCAATAGTTTTTGTGTATACAAACAGCTTTATGGCTGAGAAAGAACTTGTAAGATCAGTCCCATTCACAGTAGCTATAAAAATTTAAATTTCTTGAAATAAATTTAACCAAGGATGTGAAAGACCTCTATAATGAAAATTATGAAGCAGTAAAGAAATAGAAGACTGAAAAAATGGAAAAAATCTTCCATGTTTGTGGATTGGAAGTATGAAACAAAACCCCTACCTTACACCTTATACCCAAATTAATTCACAGTGGATCATGGATCTAAATCTATGACCTGATACCATCACATTACTAGAGGAAAACATTGGGGAAACTGTAAGACATTGGCATAGGCAAAGACTTCCTGGAAATGACCCAGAAGCACAGGCAATCAAAGCAAATGGACAAAAGGCAGTATACTAAACTAAGAAGCTTTTGCACTGCAAAGAACACACTCAACTGACAAAGGATTACTATTCAGGTTCTGTAAAGAGCTCAAGAAACTCAACAACAACAAAGCAATCCAGTTGAGAAATGGGCACAGAACATAACAAAAGATGAAATTCAGATGGCGAATAACACATGAAAAAATGCTGATGATCACTAGCAACTAGGGAAATGCAAATAAAAGCAGCATGGTTTCACTTCACCCCACTTAGAATGGCTATCATTGAACAAAAAATAAGAGGTGCTAGTGAGGATTTGGGGGAAAAGATACCCTAATACACTGTTGGTGAGAATGTAAACTGGTACAATCATTATGGAAGACAGTATGGAGATTCCTCAGAAATTTGAAAATAGATTTACCATATTACCCAACCTTCCCACTCCTGGGAATTGATCCAAATGAAATGAAATCATCAAATGAAATAGTTATTTGTACCCCCATACTTTTTGCAGTTCAATTCAGAGTATAAGATATGGAATCAATGCAGATGTCCATCAACTGATGACTGGTTAAGAAAATGTGGTATACACACACACACACACACACACACACATATGTAATACTACTCAGCCATAAAAAAGAATGAAATCTTGTGTTTTGCACCAAAATGCATGCAACTGGAAACCATCATGCTTAATGATATAAACCAGTTACCCAAAGGGATATATATGTTTTCTCTGATACGTGGTAGTTAATATGGAATACAAAGAATGTATAAAGATGAAATGGACATCTTATGCTTTGCTTATTGTTTTTAGCCCTTGTCTATTCTCCTTTGGAACTGTGGACAATCTACTTTTACTTGTTGAATATTATGGTTATTGGTGCATTTAGCCTGTGATTATAAAGTAAATTGAAATTATGTTTTTGCAAAAATTTAAAAGTATGATTAGTTTCTTAGAATTGTACCTATAAAATACATGGCATCTGTTCTCTTTATGTTAGTAAATATAGAAAAAAGAAGTAATCATTACTTCTGGGGATAACCCAGGCTTTATTCCTGCCTTCTCTTTAATAAAATTTCAAGATGTAAAAATGTGTTTTTAAAAAAAGCAAGGAAGGTAATAAATGCACATGAACTTTTCCTTTCTAGTAACTGTTTAGACTCTGTTATTTTACTGGGTATGGGGTAGATTTTATATATGTGTGTATGTGTGTGTGTATAGCATTTTTAACTGCTGCACTGACTGTCTGATTGTGAAAAGGCTTTTATAATATGTTTATATTCTTTTTTAAAAAAATTTATTTATTTGAGAAGCATTGTTATAAAGAAAGAGAAGGAGAGACAGGGAGGTTGGTCTTCCATCTGCTGGTTTATTCTCCAAATGGCTGCAGCAGCTGGAGCTGGGTTGATCTGAAGCCAGGAGCCAGGAGCTTCTTCTGGGTTTCCCACATGGGTGTAGAGGCCCAAGCACTTTGGCCATCCTCCACTGCTTTCCCAGGCTATTAGCAGGGAGCTGGATTGGAGATGGAGCAGCCAGGACTCAAACTGGTGCCCATATGGGATGCTGACACCACAGGTGGAGGCTTAAAATACTATACCACACTGCTGACCCCCAGATTGAAATTCTTTAATGGATTTTAATTTCTTTTTTTAAAATGAATTTTGGTAATTTTAAATTTTATTTGGGGCTGGCACCGTGACTCACTTGATTAATCCTCTGCCTGTGGCGCCGGCATCCCATATGGGCACTGGGTTCTAGTCCCGGTTGCTCCTCTACCATTTTAGCTTTCTGCTGTGGCCTGGGAAGGCAGTGGAGGATGGCCCAGGTGCTTGGGCCCCTGCAACCACATGGGAGACCAGGAGGAAGCACCTGGCTCTTGGCTTCCGATTGGCATAGTAGTTCCAGCCGTGGCGACCATTTGGGGGGTGAACCAACGGAAGGAAGACCTTTCTGTCTGTCTGTCTCTCGCTGTTAACTCTGTCAAATAAAAAAAAAAATAAAAAAAATTATTTGGAAACATTCATATTATAAAATTTATTAGCCTAAAATGATTCATGATATCTTTTTATTTTTTTGATGATTACAGGATTTGTAGTAATATGTGTCTTTTATATTTGTTCAAGACATGGAATTCTTTATTCAAAATTTATCAGAGAAGATTTGAAGAATTTTGAGCCCCAGACCTACTAAGTTACAATCTACATTTTAACAAGGTCATTAGGTGATTTCAATTGTATATTTGAAGAGCCCTGTGATAAAATAGTCTAAAAAGATATTCTTTTTTAAAAAAGATTTATTTATTTGAGAGTCGAAATTACACAGAGATAGGAGAGGCAGAGAAAGAGAAAGGTCTTCCGTCCACTGGTTCACTCCCGAGATGGCCACAACAGCTGGAGCTGCACTGATCGGAAGCCAAGAACCAGGAGCTTCTTCCGGGTCTCCACATGGGTGCAGGGGCCCAAGGACTTGGACCATCTTCTACTGCTTTTTCAGGCCATAGCAGAGAGCTGGATTGGAAGTGGAGCAGCCAGGTCTTGAACCAATGACCATATGGGATGCCGGCATCAGGACAGGGCGTTAAATCACTATGACACAGCGCCAGCCCCTAAAAAGATATTCTTAAAAGCTTTTAGTAACTGACAAGTTAGTAAGAACTTACCAAGCCAAAACTGAAAGGGAAAACTGGAATCCAGAGAAGGTAGTGAACAAGGATGCCACTTCTGCTACTTGCAGATCCTAATAGATTTTAATTTTGAAGGACTCATGGACAAATAGGACAGAAATGAAAGCCCAGAGTTTAGACAGGGAGGGAACATGCAGAAAACCCATATCAGAATAAACTGAATCTCTCAGGGTCTGCAGTCTCAGGTTCAAAGTGAAGCAGTGTTAAACCAGATCTCAAATGACCCTGTAACCTAGGCATGGATTAGCCTGGTTGGTGCAGAAACTTGAAACTTTAAACCTTGATCATGGTGACCTTGGATTGGTGTAGTTATCAAGCACCTGACAAGTACAAATTCTTTCTATAGAAAGCTGCATTAACCCCAGGACTCAAATTAATCCTACAGTTAGTTTTCAAGTATAAGCAGGTAAACAAAGAAAGCCACCATGAATGAAAACCTAAGAAAGCAAATGACAGAAGCAAACCCACAAAAGTTTTAGATACTAGAACTATAATATTTGATAAATATTCAAAACTTGTTAGCTATTGCCATTATGTTTATCAGTTAGCTGAGTGAACTATGAAAGTAGATGTTATCCATGGAAATTTACAGAATATGCATCCTTGAAAATATCCAGCTTGAGGGGCTGGTGCTGTAGTGTAGTGGGTAAGGCCGCTGCCTGTGGTGCCCGCATCCCATATGGGCGCCAGTTCAAGTCCCAGCTGCTCCACTTCTGACCTGCTGTATGCTATGGCCTGGGAGGGCATTGTAGGATGGCCCAAGTCCTTGGGCCCCTGCACCCGTTTGGGAGACCTGGAAGAGGTTCCCGGCTCCTGGTTTCGGATCTGCACAGCTTTGGCCATTGTGGCCAACAGGGGAGTGAACCAGCAGATGGAGGATCTCTCTCTTTCTCTCTGCCTCCCCTTTTCTCTCTGTGTAACTCTGACTTTCAAGTAAATAAATAAATCTTTTAAAAAAAATCCAGCTTGTATGAACTCTAATGCAGTCTGTAGTCATTTATAGAACATCAAGGATTTCATGTTTATATTTACATTGTTGGACATTCATAGTGTCTAGTTTTTAATGTCTTTAAGAATGTTTTTCACTTGAAGATGGCCCAACTGCTTGGGCCATTGCATGCACATGGGAGACCCGGAGGAAGCTCCTGGCTCCTGGCATTGGATTTGCCCAGCTGCAGCCATTGTGGCCATTTAGTGAGTGAAACAATAGATGGAAGACCTTTCTGTCTCTGCCTCTCTCTGTAACTCTGCCTCTCAAATCAATAAATAAAATATTTTAAAAAAGAAGATTTTTTTGACAGAGTTAGTGAGAGAGAGAAGTAATTATACTTGTATATTAGAATATATGTGAGCTGCATACTAATTAAGTGATTAAAGCACAACTTCAGTGTTTAAAACAGAATAAGCCTCCCCATATAAGCAGCTATTTATTTTTTATTTTTTTTTATTTTTTTAAACTTTTATTTAATGAATGTAAATTTCCGAAGTACAGCTTATGGATTACAATGGCTTCCCCCCCATAATGTCCCTCCCATAAGCAGCTATTTTAGCCTTACATTTTGACCTTAGTATTCTTCTTCTTTTTTTAAGGTTTATTTATTTATTTGAACATCAGAGTTACACAGAGAAAGAAAGAGAGGCAGAGAGAGAGGTCTTCCATCTTCTGGTTCGCTCCCCAACTGGCTGCGATGGCCAGAGCTGTGCCCATCTGAAGCCAGGAGCCAAGAGCCTCCTTCGGGTCTCCCATGTGGGTGCAGGGGCCCAATGACTTGGGCCATCTTCTGCTGCCTTCCCAGGCCACAGTAGAGAGCTGGACTGAAAGCTGGGACTAGAACTGGCACCCATATGGGATGCCGTCACTGCAGGCGGCTGCTTTACCCGCTATGCCTCAGCACCGGCCCCTTAGTATTCTTCTTCAACCTCTCCTTACACAGAATTCACACCAATGTCCTCATACTGTTTCTCAATGGCAGCCATGAAAACTCTCAGAACCTCTCACCCCTACCAGTGAACGAAGACATTTGTGGTCCATATGAGTGTAGGCCTTAGCGTTGGCTGTAGTGTTGCTTAGTGTGTGCACAACTTGCTGTGCCTTGGCCAGGTTCCCCTGATTATTACAGTGGAAAGCTGGTAGTTCATACCAACCTTGAAGCTAGTAGGGCATCAGTCTACAAACTTAATGGTCTTGGGACAGTATTGACATCCTTGGGAATGATATCACCATAGTATAACAAACAGAATACCATGTTATTTACCCTGGCAAGGGTTATATTTCACCATCTGTTGGCTTAGTCTAAGCAAACATTAATGATTGCTACTACATAAAACTTTGTAGTATGCTTTCTCAGCAAATATCACAGGAGCCTGTTTGGTGAAAAGCTAGTGGATTGGGGAATAGGGAAGAATTTTCAGAGTTCCATTAAATCTGAGGGAAGTAGTGATGAAGGACCCAATCTGACTTCTCTGCATGTTTAGGATATTTGTAGGTTGGGCACCCAGTAACCTCATTATCTACCATAAAGGCAGTGTATTCATGCAGTTCACAGTTCAAAGTAGTTTCTTTAATTTTGATTTATTCTCTTGTCTTATAGATTATGTAAATTTTGTTATTTATAATATCTGAGGGGATTTTAGATTACTTTCTGTTATTTATTTATTATAGACTAATGCTGTTGAGGCCAGAGAACATAATTGAATAATTTTGCAATTCTTGAGTGTTAATTTATGGCCCAATATATGGGCAGTTTAGGTATATGTTTCATGTGTGTTGGAAATTAATTTGAATTTTGTCATTGTTGAGTGTACTATTCTATGTGTTGTGTCAAATTTGCTAATTGTGCTGTTCAGGTTTTTATGCTTGCTTTTAGTATTGGCTACTGTACAAAGAATGTTAAAGTCTTCACTATGATTACAAATATATTTCTTACTTCTTTTTGTTTTGCCATTGTTAGTTTTTTATATTTTGAAGCACATGTATTGAATTATAGCTTCCTGATGGCAAATTTCCCCAGGAAAAAAATAGCTACTGATCTTCCTTTCACCTCTCAGTAGTTCTTTCTTTTGGGGACTTTTAATCTCTCTTGACTTCATTGACTCTACATTTCTCTGATTCCTCTAAAAATAAGATTTCTATGAATAATCCAACATTTTTAACTGTAATCAGCAGGATCATTGTTCTGTTGAGAATCATTATAATGTACTCTGAATGATAATCTGCATCCCAGTTTTAATGGAGGAATTTTTTGCAGGAATGGCATTTAGAAATAGGTATCTTAAAGTTTATTTTCTTATTGTTTGAATCATTGCTTCATTATAAAATCTAAAATTGGACACTCTTGGGGCAGGCATTTGGTTTAGTATTTTTTTTAAAACATTTATTTATTTATTTGAAAGTCAGAGTTATACAGAGAGAGGAGAGGCAGAGAGAGAGAGTTCTTCCATCCGATGGTTCACTCCCCAATTGGCCGCAATGGCTGGAGTTGCGCTGATCTGAAGCCAGGAGCAGGGGAAGGGATGCAGTGGCCCAAAGACTTGGACAGTGCCATCAGTACAGTGCCATCTTCTACTGCTTTCCCAGGCCATAGCAGAGAGCTGGATTGGAAGTGGAGCATCCAGGTCTCCAACTGGCGCCCATACGGGATGCTGTTGCTTTACGCTAGGGCTTTAACCCACTGCGCTACAGCGCTGGCCCGTTGGTGTAGTATTTAAGATGTTCCTCAGACACCTGAATCCTATATAGGAGATCTTGGGTACAAGTCTGGATTCTGTTCTTGATTCCAGCTTTCTGCTTATGCACACCCTGGGAGGCAGAAGATGATTATGGCTCAACTGCTTGGGTTCCTGCCACACATATGAGAGATGTGGATCAAGTTCTTGGCTTCTGACTTCAGCCTGTTCCAGTCCTGGAAGCTATAGGCAAGTTTGGGAAGTGAGCCAGTAGGTGGAAGATGTTTGTCTCTCTGTCTCTTTTCTTTCAAATAAATAAATGTATTAAAATTGGACACTGTCTACAGGGGGTTAATCAACACTTTAAAATTTTATATGCAAGTTTTTACTAACTCACTATTAAAATACTATTTAAAAGTGCCGTACATTTAATGTGAGTCCAGAATTTTCGCATGTGCTTTGTTAATATCTTTAAAAATGTACTTCCTGCTTTACCCCATTTTTTTCTTCTGATTTTTTTGGGATAATTTCTTTTGTCCTTCAATCTCTCTTTTATCTAGTTGACTTATTAAAAATAACTTCCATGATGATTATTATGAGCCTATATTAAGTACTTTAGACAGCCCTTCACTAATTGCTTTATATTGATTGTCCTGAATGTGTCTCATGAACTACCTAGCACAGCTTTAGGTACTAGAACAGTAGAGGATTGGGGCTGAGGAATTAGAGGGTTGGGAGAGTCTCAAGGAGCTGATCTCACATTTATTTAAACCATTTAACTGGAACCATCAGTAAAAACAGAGTCTTCGCATTGTTTATGATGTGTTTTGAACTCTTTAGCTTGATGGTAATTTTTTCATTTCCCTTTCATTTATGGCAATTAATTGACCTCTAGAATTTAAAAATTATCACAAATCTTTAAAAATTATAAGCAAATCATGCTCTTGGTTAGCAATTCATATAGTGTAATAAGATAGACGATGATGGAAAGTGAAGATTCTGACCCATGTAGTCTTATTTCTCAGAAATAGAAATTGTTAATGATTTCTTACGTATCCTTTTATAGTTCTTTACATCTGTGCAAGCATATGTGTTTGTGCATGTAAATTTTCATATTTGAGGGTTCTTCAGAAAGTTCATGGACAGTGCATTTATGAAAATCCTGTGCATGAATTTAAGCTCTTATTTGCATACAAATAAACTAAAATTTTAATTCAATTTTACATTAACTTTTCAAGTACCTTAGTTTACCTTCTCTTTTTTCTTTTACATATATAGGGGTCTACAGTACTGTACTATAGCAGTTTGTCATTTAATAATACTCATTTTATTGACTTTTATAAATCTGTCTTGTACTTCATAACATCTGAGTGGTAGCCTATTGTTGGAATAAAACATGTTGTGGTTTAGTTTCTTTTGAGACAGATTTACGTTGTTTACAGGTTTTCTATAATTGTTGACTTGCATCCGGTATAATTTCATCCTTTGGTAGATATCTTTAATAGTTTTCAGAACAGTTGCAAAATTGTCTTTCAAAATAGTAGAAACAGTTTATATTCCCTATAAGTGTGTTAGAATACTTTTTCCTTCATATTATGGCTAATATAAATCCAAAATAGTTGGCACTAAATAGGAATATTCTAATGAACAGAAAATACTTTATTTGTGCCAATTAATTTCATTATTTTCTTTTATGATTTTGTGACATCTGTTTAATTATGACAAAAATTGATTTTTACATTCTATCCCAAAGATGGCAGTACAATGCTCAACATTGTTGTTAGAAAATATAGCTAATACAGGACATGTATGAGCTAATATGATTAAAATTAATGATGTTTTAATGCTTATTTGCAAGCTAAAGTTCATTTAATTCAAATAACAATATATAATTAGACTTTTCAGCATAGGCTGTCATTGAACAATAGTCAACATAAATTTAAAATGATTGATTAAAGTGAATTGATTTTTTACATCAATCTTCGTACAGATTGAATCAAGCAAGAGTTCTCAATGGATGTTAAATCCATGGGGAACTTTTAATAAGTGATATGATATTTGCCTGATTTTAAAATGTCTGTTTTCTAGTACTTTATACTTTGTGTGTCTGTGTGGGTGCAAACTGTTGAAATCTATACTTAGTATACTTCTGTAGGAAAGTCTAGGCAAGTGCTGTTTTAGCAAAACATCTATCTGAACCAACTGGCAGATACAGTCCAGCAGTGGGTCTTTAGACTTGCAGTTAAGGAGCCACTTAAGATGCTAACACCCCACATTGGAGTACTTAGATTCCGTACCAGGCTTTTGTTCCTGATTCCAGCTTCCTGTCTGTGTATACTAGGGGAGGGGATGGAGATGGCTTAAGTAATTGGTTTTTTGCCACTCATGTGGAAGGCGTGGGTTTAATTATTGGCTCCTGGGTTTGGCCCAGCACAGCTTCAGCTGTTGTGGGCATTTGGAGAGTGAGTCAGTGGATAGAAGCTCTATTTGTCTTTCTGTCCCTCTTTCTGTAATCTCTTAAATTAGTTAGGTAATTAAAAATAAACTCTGTCCTTAGTGTGCTGTACATTGAGATTTAATGCTATAACTAGTACTCAAACAGTATTTTTCACTTTGTGTTTCTGTGTGGGAGCAAACTGTTGAAATCTTTACTTAATGTATGCTAAACTGATCTTCTGTATATAAAGAGAATCGAAAATGAATCTTGATGTGAATGGAAGGGGAGAGGGAGTGGGAAAGGGGAGGGTTGCGGGTGGGAGGGACGTTATGGGGGGGAAGCCATTGTAATCCATAAGCTGTACTTTGGAAATTTATATTCATTAAATAAAAGTTAAAAAAAAAGACTGTAATGGAAAACATGAATAATGGGAAAATAAATTAGTTAAATGTACTTCAATATATAAATAAATAAATAAATTAGTACTTCAAAAAAAAAATAAACTTAATAACTCAGGGTGCCGGATTCTGTCCCGTTTGTCCCTCTTCCAGTCCAGCTCTCTGCTGTGGCCCGGGAGTGCAGTGGAGGATGGCCAAAGTCCTTGGGCCCGGACCTGCATGGGAGACCAGGAGAAGCACCTGGCTCCTGGCTTTGGATCAGTGTGGTGCGCCGGCTGCAGCGGCCATTGGAGGGTGAACCAACAGTAAAGGAAGACCTTTCTCTCTGTCTCTTTCTCTCTCACTGTCCACTCTGCCTGTCAAAAATATATAAATAAATTTAATAACAATAACATCTTTGGATGCTAAAAAGGCCTATGCCATTTTGTCAAGAGAAACCTTTTCCAAAGCTTTAAGCCCACAGATAATTTTGTTGCATTTGTCATGGGTATTGAATAATATAATAGATGGTGTTCTTTCACAGCAGTCTTACAAATGATAGAACCTTTTTTTTATGTTTACATGAAATCTAGGTAAAATTTTTTGAAATCGTTATACCTGATAATAAACACATGCATTCTGAGCCCAGGAGCAGATCCTTCAGCCTTAGTCTAGACTTGAGATACTTGCTGTCTGACTTGACAGCTTAACTATAACTTCATGACGTAGATTGACCTAGAAGTGCTCAACTGGCTAAGCTACTTTCAGATTCCTGACCCATAGAAAATATAAAGTAACAAGTGTTTGCTGTTATAAGCTGCTTAGTTTTGGAGTAATCTTCTTATACCGAAGGAGATGACTAATATGTGATAAATATGCTATGGTTTTTTTTTAGGTTGGAAGTATCTGGTATTAAATGTTAAATAGATAATTGTGTTCAAAACTTTCACATCTTTTTTATGGAAGTATATTAATTGCTTTGTATAGTTGAGGCTATAAGGAAAAGTGCTGAAAATAGATATGTACTTTGACTAGCTTACCTAAACAGCATCTAGTGATTTGAATAGGTGCAAAATAGTTAATAACAGTATATAAATATATTTGAACTTTTTCTCTGTTTCAGAAACTATGCTAAGCATGTTATGGGCACTGTATCATTTAGCCTTCACAAAATCCCATGAGGTACAAAAGGCTATAAGAGGTTAAGTAACTTTCATAAGGTTACATAAGCAGATGCAATCAGGGCTTAAACCCAAATCCCCTTTGCTTAAATTTATCCAGTGTACCATATTGCCATCAGATAACTTTGCAAGTATAGAAATTCATACAGCAAACATCTTAGGGATCCTTGAATTCTGATGGATGCTGGAGATAACAGTGGAGTAAAGTGAGATGCAACCTCTGATCGCTTGGCACTTAGAGTCTTGTGAAGGACATAGACAGCAATAAAATAAGTGCATATTTACAAACTAAGGTTAAGTACTATTCAGGTGAATTCTGTGAGATCCCCTTATAAAAACAAAGTTCTGTTGTGAGAGTGCAGTTGTATGCTGAGGAACTGAAAGAAGGGCAGCAAGATTGTAGCAAGGAAAATGAAAGGAAGAATGGTGTGAGATTAGGCTGGAAAGATAAGCTTGCCTAGATTGGCAAGGCTTTGAGGGTAATGTTTTATTTTTCCTAAGAGATATGAGAAGGTGGGGCTGGCGCTGTGGTGCAGTGGGTTAAAGCCCTGGCCTGAAGTGCCGGCATCCCATATGGGTGCCGGTTCTAGTCCCAGCTGCTCCTCTTCCAGTCCAGCTCTCTGCTATGGCCTGTGAAAGCAGTGGAAGATGGCCCAAGTCCTTGGGCCTCTGCACCCACATGGGAGTCCCAGAGGAAGCTCCTGGCTCCTGGCTCCTGGCTCCTGGCTTTGGATCGGCGCAGTTCCGGCCATTGTGGCCATCTGGGAAGTGAGCCAGCAGATGGAAGACCTCTCTCTCTGTCTTTAACTCTCTCTGTAACTGTCTTTCAAATAAATAAAATATCTCTTTTAAAAAAAGAGATATGAGAAGGTGTTAAAAAGTTTTCTATCTGTAGGCATAATGTTAAGATGTTCTTCTGTTTTAAAAATATTTATTTATTTGAAAGGTGGAGTTATAGAAAGAGGGAGAGGCAGGGGGTGGGGAGAGGTGGGGGGGGACTGATCTTCATTTGAAAAATAGTTAACAATTAAAAATCAACAGGACTTTGTGAGAGTTATTGATTCTCAAGTAGTGTGGGAGAAGGCAGTGTTGAAGATGATGAAAAGATTTCCACTTTGTCCATCTGGATGTATGGTGATGTAATTTGTGAAGATATAGACCATTGATGCTGCCATTGTGGTGTAGTGGGTAAAGCTGCCACCTGTGATGCTGACATCTCATATGGGTGCTGGTTCATGTCCCAGCTGCTCCTCTTCTGATCCAGCTCCTACTAATGTACCTGGGAAAGCAGTACAAGGTGGTCCAAATGCTTGGGCCTCTGCATCCTGGCTTTGGCCTGGCCTAGCCCCAGCTGTTGTGGCCATCTGGGAAGTGAATCAGTGGAGGGAATATCTCTTTCTCTCTCCCTGTCTCTGTAGCTCTGACTTTCAAGTAAAGGAATAAATCTTTTAAAAAAGATACAGAACATTGAAATGGAGATACTTTTGGTGGTAAAATTCACTAGTTAGTTCTTGATAAATTTGAGATGCCTTTGAGATATCCCAGGTGAAATGTTGAGAAGAATATATGCATAATAAGTTGGATTTCCAAGAGCATCAGAATGTTCATAAAACGGGACAATACATGGTAACTGTAGCAATGGAAAAGAATGGGTAGTCATAGTCTTTGTGCTCATGATGCCTACTCTTTGGTTGATGATAGGCAAATAAATGAATTCAGATAGGAATTGTGCTGAGAGGAAACAGGAAAAGATTAAGTGATGGTAACTGAGGTGGGGAAGACTAGAAGAGGAACAAGACTTTTTAGGAAAATCAACAACTTTTAGCTGTGCTAGTTTTGATATCCAGGGGATTAGTGGTAGCTGTTGCATGGTAATAAATAATACCTCATTTGCTCACGTTTTGCAAGCCAAAAGCTTAATGGTCATTCTTTTTTTAAATTCCATGTCCAGTCCATTAGCAACTTCTGACGACTATACCTTTGACATATGTGACCAATCTGATTACATTGATTACTTGGTACTCTCTAGTGCAGACTATTTCCTCTTGCCTAGACTATTGGAGTAGCCTCTTCCCTGGTCTTCCAACTTCTAATCATGTCCTCATGTAGTCTGATCTTCAGATTGTGGCCAGAATGATCTTTTTACTAAAAACTAAAATCTTACCATGTCAGTTCCTTGGTCAAATGGTCGAGTTGTTTCCTATTCTCTTTACAATGGCTACAATGCTTTGTAAGATCTAACCAATTGTCTCACTTCATATTGGAATGCTCTTTTACTCCAGCTATGTTGACTGGGACTTTTTGCTATTCCTATAAGTTATCAGTATTATTCCTAACTTTTAGGACACTTGGATTTCCTATTTCTTCCACTTGAAATGTTCTTCCACTGTATTTGCACATGTCTTTCTCTCTTATTCCGTACCAGTCTCTGATCAGGTGTGGCCTTATAAGAGGCTTTCCTTGACCATCCTATATAAATATGGCCCCTTTTTAAAATAATTATTTATTTTACTTAATTATTGGAGGTGGGGGGTGGGAGAGATCACTCCCATCTGCTTTTTCTTTCCTTTCCTTTTCCTTTTCCTTTCCTTTTTAAAGATTTTATTTATTTATTCAAAAGTCAGAGAGTTACATAGAGAAAAGAGAGGCAGAGAGAGGGAGAGAGGTCTTCTATCCAATGGTTCACTCCCCAGTTGGCTGAAACGGCTGGAGCTGCACCTATCCAAAGCCAGGAGCCAGGAGCAGGAGCAGGGTGCAGGGGCCCAAGGACTTGGGCCATCTTCCACAGCTTTCCCAGGCCATAGCAGAAAGCTGGATCGGAAAAAGAGCAGCCAGGACTAGAACCGGCACCCATATGGGATGCTGGTGTTTCAGGCCAGGGTGTTAACCCACTGCGCCACAGTGCCGGCCCCCATCTGCTTTTTAATTCCCCCAAATTCTCATGAGAGCTAGGACTGGGTTGAGGTTGGGTTGAGACTGAAGCTGGGAACCAAGAACTCAATCCAGATCTCCCACATGGATGTCACTTCCAACCAGGGTCTGCATTAGTAGGATACTGGAATCAGGAGTCAGAGTTGGCACTCCAGTATGGGATGCAGGCATACTAACCTATGTCTTAACCACTAGGCCAAATACCCACCCCACTGTGTCTATATCTGCCAATCAGTCTATATTTCCTTTAAACCATTTTATTTTCCTTCTTTTCACTTATCATCTGATATATATTATTTATTATTTTTCTCTCCCTCTAGAATGAAAGACTTTTGTCTTCTAATCTGCATTCCAGTAGCCTAGAGTAATGTCTGACGCATAATGTTCAATAAATATTTGTTAAATGAATGAATGAATATATAAATCTGGAACTCAGAAGATATTTCAGTTCTGAAATGTAAATTTAGTTGTCCATAGCATACTTATGATATTTTAAACCATAGGATTGGCTGAAATTACCAAGGGATACTGCAAAGCCAAAGCTGAAAATGGGACGCAGATTCAAGTCTTGTGCCACTTTTCTATTTATAATCAGAGTAGGACTTAACAACTTAGGAGAAAACCTGTGGAGGCATATGATTGAAACTAAGGACAGAAATGTTTTCAGGATATAACCATGTTGAATAATGCTGAAAGGTTGATTCAGATGTGGTTTGCAAATTAACTATTGGATTTGGTAAGATGATTATTTTGTGGACTACTAGAGTTATTTCAGGGGTGTGGTTAGGATGGAAGTCAGATTGGAGTAGATAGAAGAGTGAATGAGAAGAGAAGAAGTAGGGAGAACAAAGTAGAAAACTCCATTGAGAAGTGTTGCTATGAAGGGATGAATAGAGAATTGAGTGATACTTAAGGGAAGAAATGGAATCAAGGTAGAGCTTAAATATTCTTCAGAGCTTTCTGAATTT
Source organism: Oryctolagus cuniculus (assembly GCF_051225735.1). NCBI lineage: Eukaryota > Metazoa > Chordata > Mammalia > Lagomorpha > Leporidae > Oryctolagus > Oryctolagus cuniculus. The sequence continues at coordinate 51,545,791 of NC_142867.1, read as the reverse complement.
TACCCAGCCATCATCTTTGTTATCTCCTCTTATGCTGAGGTCTAGCTACCATCAATTAATGACACATCTATTTATTTATTTACTAGAGTTGCAGAGAGAGAGGTCCTCTATCCACTGATTTATTCCCCTGTTACCTGCAATGGCCAGAGCTGGACCAGGTCAAAGTCAGGAGCCAGGAGGTTCATCCGGGTCTTGCATGTGGGTAACAGGAACCCAAATATTGGACCATCTTCCACTGCTTCTCCCAGGCCATTAGCAGGAAGCTGGATGGGAAGTGGAGTACCTTGAACATGAACTGGTGCCCATATGGGATGCCAGCTTTGTTGGCAGCGGCTTTACCTGCTACACCAAAACATCCATCCACATAATGCCTTTTTGTAAGGTGGGAAAATTTGGTTTCCTTGACAAATCTTCTATCAAATTTCTCTCTTTTCTTCCATTTTATTAAAGTCCTTGGTAAATAATTCCTGTTTTTTTTTTTTTTTGAATCATAACTGTTTAGTAAGTTAAGCTTTTGTCTTTCTTGGTGATTTTATTGTGTTGTATAACTATCATAGATAATTTCAAGTGTTAATGATAGTGATAGTAATTATGATAATAAGGTGTTAATGTATTGACATTTATTTTTTGTGTGGGGCCCTTTGAAGAAATTTACTTGGATTTTTTTCATTTAATGTTCAGAACAGCCCTGGGAGGCACTTACTGTTAATATTGTCAACAAAGGATTCAGAAATTCGATATACACAGAGTTTAAGTAATTTTACTAAGTAGTTGCCAGTGTGGTTATAGAGCTTTTGCTGTTAGCCATCAGGCCTAGTCTGTCTCTATTTAACAAAGCAAATGTCTCATCTTCTAATTATATTAAATAAATATGACTTTGGTGAATTATTTTGGTAAAGTCAATAATTCATTTTCTCTGCTTTTACATTTATCATTTAAATGTTATGTTTTGGACTGAGTTATTGGTAACTCTTATTTCTATAATAATTAAGTTTCAGAGCTAGATGGGACATTTGATTAAATAATGACTTGAATAAAATTTACTAATCAGATAGAGCTGTTTCCTAAATTGCATTTTTCCCCTTTGTACGTTTTTTGGCATACTCTGTTGGCTATAAACTTTTAAGTTTATTTGTGCATTTAACAATAGGAACTATTTATTCCTTGGGTGATTTTACTAACCTTACAAGGCTTACCATTTGTAGAATTCAGTGTAACCACATCAGGTTTGCACTTCTTAAGTATACTTGTTGGGTTTCATGGAATTCCATTTTGACAGTGATGAAGAGCATGCTCATAGGCATCATTGAAAAGGAATGTTAGGACTGTGTGATGGTTCTATAAGTTTCTCAATTTTATCTGTTGTTACAGAAAGGTTTACCAGCGTGTTTACTATAGACTTTATAATCTATGAGTTCTTTTGTAGTTTGTTAAATGACTAATAAAAGAACTTATAGGAATTATAGTTTTGAGAACCTTTTAGGATTTAAATTCAAATTTTTGAAATTTTATTTCAGAAGACTGGCCAGATCAACTGTAGCTAACAAAGGAATCAAGTTGTTTTTCTATATTGGAAGATCAAAAGCTTAATTTTATATGGTTTTTGAAAGTAACTGTTATAGCTTAACAAAAATATTTTCACTGCTACATTTATGAAGACATTGCAAGAATCAATATTTAGTCAGTATTTTTCATGGTACCTAAAGAATGTCCAAGAAGGTGGGGAGGACTCATGGAGAGGATCAGAGAAGACGAAGAAGTAACATTTTTGGAGTACCTATTGTGTCCAGATGATTCAGTGTTGGGGCCTCTACATATATATATATATATATATATATTATTTCATTCTCACAGAGGTCTTGGAGTTATTTCTCATTTATAGTTGAGGAAACTGAAATTGCAAAAGTTAATTATTATGATATCTCTTACGTAGATACTAAAACCAAGATTCTAATCCAGAAATATCTGATACTCAAGCCTGATTCTTATTCTTGCTTCATGGAGTTATTCATGGGCTTCCTTAAACAGAAAATTGTTCTATGCCATGGCAGATTTTTTTTTGAACCAGGACTTAAGTTTTATTTACTTACTTTTCATTAACATCAAAATATTCTTATATTACTTCTATATAAGCCTTAAATATTTTCAATATAAAAACTAAGCTGCATATTGACTCATCTGTTGGAGTGATGTAGAATAATTAAAAGTGGGCCGATGCTGTTGGCTCAATAGGCTAATCCTTCGCCTGCGGCGCTGGCACCCCCGGTTCTAGTCCCTGTCTGGGCACCAGATTCTGTCCCAGTTGCTCCTCTTCCAGTCCAGCTCTCTGCTGTAGCCCAGGGGGTGCAGTGGAGGATGGCCCAGGTACTTGGGCCCTGCACCCGCATGGGAGACCAGGAGAAGCACCTGGCTCCTGGCTTTGGATCAGCGTGGTGCACCGGCTGCAGCAGCCATTGTGGGGTGAACCAACGGAAAAGGAAGACCTTTCTATCTGTCTCTCTCTCTCACTGTCCACTCTGCCTGCAAAAAAATAAAAATAAAAATAACTGATTACAATAGATCTTTCAGATATACATAATCATTTGTGTTCTTCCAAAGTTCAGATGGCTTTTATAGCATGTGCTTCCAGACCATGTTCAACCCATGAACAAAGGAATCCATGAGCTAGAGAATCTCATTACCTCAGATGTATTTTCAGATGAACTTGGAAAGATGAGATATTTCCTGGAATTTCCCCTAGCATTTACCTTAGAACACTAACAATAAATAGAGTATTGACAGATAGGAACAAATAAGAAAGCATCTTTATCTTTGTTGATTAAATTCGTAGCTCAATTGTCTTACAGATTTCAACTAATATGGCAGTGTTTTATTAATCTGATAACTCCTATTTTGAAGTTAATTTGAATATATTGACTTTTATCTTCATTTTAAAATCATAACATTTTAAAGATCACATTATACCTGTTTTCCCAGTGACCTTTGTCCAAAAGTAATACAGTTCTGTCCTGGCTGGAACCATGTTAGTTGTGGTTTATCAAATTTCCATAATGAGATAATTTGTTGCAGTGCAAATAAGTTGTGTTTTCCACTGCTACCCTTGTTTCCTTTTTCCCATCTTGATTACAGAAATTAACAATAACATGATAAAATGCTAAGGTTTTATAATTGTTTTTGTAATTTAATTTTCAAGCAGAAGATTTTGCTTCAATGTTTATGTGGCCAACTTAATGTGAGATAAATCCAATTGATAGTTAAAAGTTGATTTATCTAACTTGCACTATACCTATTTTAGAAAATAAGATTAATCTCCATCTGCAAGTATAAGAACAGCCTTTGAGTATAAAAACAGAATTGTTTTGCATTTAATGTAGTACCTAAACACTTTGCAATAAAACCAAAATATGATTAGAATGATTTAATAATCAAACAGAGCTATATAAATTAGGGTTCTTTGTTGCAACTAAGGGAAATCAATTTTGACTGTTTTAGAAATTTAAAAATATATTGAAATGTAAATGTGTTTGAGAAATTTATAGAATCACTAGAAAGTTTGGAGGCTCACAAAAGGACAAGAGAAGTTAGGCAGAACGGCAGAGCCAAAATCATAGCATGTCAAACTGTTGAATATATGCGTGAGTGCCACCAACAAAGAATACTTACTTGTCCTTTATTTGTTGTAATTATCAATAAAATAATATAGTCAAATTGTAAATGAGGCGCTGGCACTGTGGCTTAGTAGGCTAAGCCTCCTCCTGTGGTACATGCTGGAATCCCATATGGGCTCCAGTTTGTGTCCTGTCTACTCTTCTGACCCAGCTCTCTGGCATGGCCTGGGTAAGCATTAGAAGATGGCCCAACCACTTGGCCCCTGCATCTGCGTGGGAGACTTGGAAACTCCTGGTTCCTGGCTTCAGATCAGCTTAGCTCCGACTTTTGCAGCCATTTGGGGAGTGAACCAGTGAATGAAGACCTTTCTTTCTATCTCTCTCTCTCTGTCTATAACTACCTCTCAAATAAATAAATAAAATCTTTAAAAAAATAGTCAATGATACATAAAATGCCTCAAAGTTCTGATATAGGAAATCTCAGCTCTGCACACTGTGAACTAAGACTTTTCCTTCCTCAGTGCCCTGCACAGAGGAGGTGCTGATCAACAGCTTATCAGGCTGTCAGCCTGAGATGGATCTGAATCTTGGTGACCACCAAAATCACCAGGGAAACCATACAGTTGGTCTTAGTGCAAACATGTAAGACTACCTGTCGCTCCCCCTCTTCGTGGAGGAATGACACAGGACCCTACGCTGTTCTTTTGTCTGCTCGGCCCTCCCCGGGTTTGCTGCTGGTTCTTCCCAGGTTGGCTACCGACCCTTCCACCTCTGTGGAAGGGCGGTTCCCCCTGCCACTTTCCCCACTTCCGCGGGGGAGTGGCACACCGCCCGGCTCTCTCGGGGGCTGTTCAGGTGTTCCCCTTAGATGTTCCTGGTGCATGTTGTCTCTCTCCTCCTTTATAGTCCTCTTCCACCAATCCCAACTCTGCTACCCACACGCCGAGCACGCTGCTCTCCTCCAATCAGGAGCAGGTTCAGCTCCTTCAGGTCATCACTCAAGTTGGCGAGAGGCAGCTGCGTAGAAGTTGTTACTCCCTTCTCAGCGCCATATTGTGGGAGAGCAGATGCATAGAATAAGTCTTAATTCCAGTAACAATCTAGTTCGAGTTGCTCCCCACAATTACCAACTCTGTAAAAAAAATTACTAACATATGCTTTTTTTTGAAATGCCTATTAATTATTTAAAAATATAAAACTTTATAAAAATTTTAAATCACTGTTAATATCTCTACTTTGGGATCATGGGTGTTAACATTTTTCAAATATCATTAACAGAGTATGTTGCCTTCATTCCACTTAATATTATCCTAATATGAAAAATTAAGTGTTTCTCATATTGCTTTAAGTTATATTTACTTATTACTAGTGATTAGATCTTAAAATCATGTACTTTTGTAAGCTTTTTCATTATTTTTATTTCATTTCTTTTATTCTCTCTGCTTCACAGGCTTTTTTTTTTTTTTAAAGATTTATTTATTTATTTGAAAGTCAGAGTTACACAGAGAGAGAAGGAGAGGCTGAGAGAGAGAGGTCTTTTATCCGCTGGTTCACTCCCCAGATGGCTGCAATGGCTGGAGCACTGATCCAAAGCCAGGAGCCAGGAGCTTCCTCCGGGTTTTCCCACACAGGTGTAGGGGCCCAAGGACTTGGGCCATCTTCTGCTTTCCCAGTCCATAGTGAGAGCTGGATTGGAAGTGGAGAAGCAGGCTCAATGGGCTAATCCTACGCCTGCGGCGCTGGCACACCAGGTTCTAGTCCCTGTCTGGGCACCAGATTCTGTCCTGGTCACTCCTCTTCCTGTCCAGCTTTCTTCTGTGGCCCCGGAGTACAGTGGAGGATGGCCCAAGTCCGTGGGCCCTGCACCCGCATGGGAAACCAGGAGAAGCACCTGGCTCCTGGCTTCGGATCAGCGCTGTGCGCCGAACGCGGCGGCCATTGGAGGATGAACCAACGGAAAAGGAAGACCTTTCTCTCTGTCTCTCTCTCTCACTGTCCACTCTACCTGTCAAAAAAAAAAAAAAAAAAAGGTTTTATGGCCACTTGACACATTATATATGTTTGTTAAAAATAATCTGATTTTAAAAATAATCCCGTTAAAAATAATCAGAAGAATGAGAAAGATAGGAAGTAATTATGTATAAATAAGATCAGAAGATCTTTTGACTTCCCATCCAAAATTATTTTATTCCACCTAGTTAATCTTTAGTTTTTGTAATTGTGATTTTTTTTCATTTTCTTTCTTTTTTTTTTTTTTTTTTTTTTTGACAGGCAGAGTGGACAGTGAGAGAGAGAGACAGAGAGAGAAAGGTCTTCCTTTGCCGTTGATTCACCCTCCAATGGCCGCCGCTGCAGCCAGCGCACCGCACTGATCCGATGGCAGGAGCCAGGTGCTTTTCCTGGTCTCCCATGGGGTGCAGGGCCCAAGCACCTGGGCCATCCTCCACTGCACTCCCTGGCCACAGCAGAGAGCTGGCCTGGAAGAGGGGCAACCGGGACAGAATCCGGTGCCCCAACCGGTGCTAGAACCCGGTGTGCCGGCGCCGCAAGGTGGAGGATTAGCCTATTGAGCCACGGCGCCGGCTTATTTTTTTTCATTTTCAATTCTCTTTATATACAGAAATTTAGTTTAGGATATATTAAGTAAAGATTGTAATTGTGATTTAATTACAAAATCATGTGAGTACTTTTTTATGAAGAAGTGGTCAAATGTTATTAAACTATATTTAGATAGTTTTTGGTTCACCTTTTGGCTTTCAAAGAACTAGTTTTTCTTTGGTACTTTTTTTGTCTTGTCTTTAGGCTGAGCCTGGATAAATTATTTCACTAAGTAATCTGATTTCTCTTTCTCATTTGTCTCTGGACTTTCATTATAATTAAACTCATGATGGCTATGGAAAAATATTAAAGTATAATTTAGAAGAATTGCATGGGGAAGAAATTAAAAATGGGTTTAATTTTAAGCATACCCGTTGAATAAAGCATACCCGGGGGTGTCACTGGGAGGTCTGTGGAATAGACTGGGATACAACAACTCAAGGAAAATAATAAGAAAAACTGAGAAAGAAATATGGAAAGGAAGAAATATAGAGTGAAAAAATATTTGGCAATATTGTGTATCAAGAAGAAAATGTCTTTAATGCTATCTGGGAATATTTTTGGTTAAAAAAATTCTAAAAATTATGGAAACCAAGTCACGTTTTATTCTATACTCTTGTGAAAAATGGGGTGACAAATGTGCCTCAACTCTATTGTTTTCTGAAACATAGTGTACATGCTTGAAATGTACCATTGTGGAAGAAAGTTCATTTCTGACGTAGCACATCTGACCTTCCTTAGCTTGTGGCATTTCTGTTTCTCAAAACATGTATTTGTCATTATTTTGCCTTTTAGAAAGTCTGTAGGCATTCATCCAGGAAAAGAAACTAACAGCAACAAAATGAATCTATTATTGCCTATGATAAAAAAATATTGACGTTTGTAACTGTATCCTCGGATACCTTTTTTTCCCCTTAATTGCTTTTTTGCATTAGAAAATTTTAGATACAGAAAACTTTACCATTATAAACCATTGTTATTTTTCCTAAAATTATAGTTTAGTCCATCTATCTGATTTTGACTTTAGCATTTATACTTGTTGAAATTATTGTTAATCATTAGTACTTTTATTATTTTTTGATGGAATCAGAAATTATATTCTTTATTTGTTTTAATGTGGGTTTCCTTTTTGTGGATTTTGAAATCTACCATTTCTTCCTAACTAAGTTTTTAAATTTATAGACTTTGAAAAACAATATGATTTTGTGTGAATGATTTTCCTCTTTTATAAGTTTTTTTTTAATTTTTTATTAGGGAAAAAGGAGAGTGGACACACACACACAACTAGAGAGAGAGAGAGAGAGAGAGAGAGAGAGAGAGAGATCCAATAAGCAGTTTTAACCCCTTAAATGACTGTAGTGGCTGGGGCTGGGCAAGGCTGAAACTGGGCGCTGTGTACCTAATGTAGGTATTTCCCGTGAGTTGTAGCAATCCAGTTACTTGAGTTATCACTGTTGCCTCCCAGGGTGCATCTTAGCAGGAAGCAGGAATTGGGAGCAGAGCTAGTATTCAACACAGGCACTGTGCTCTAGGCCAAATACCTGCCCTGCTAAATTTATAAATTCTTTGCAGCAGTAAATTGTGTTTAATCTTAAAATTTAATGACTATTTCAATCTCTGTCATATTGTTTGTAGATTACAGTTTCTGAATGTTTAAAAACATAAAAATTCAGCACTGCAAATTTGTTTCAATACTAAGGTTGAAAAAATACTTAGAAAGTATATTTTATATATACCTTAGTTTAACAACCACAATATGCTTTATAATACTTAATTGTTCTTGGTAGTAAAGGGCTTTGACTATTCATATACTAGAAACTATACTATTATATACAAACACTTTCCTGGTACACTGCTCTCATTTTAGTCTAGCAGTATTGTACAGAAGAGGAGAATAATTTATATAGAAGTTTAGTAACTTGCCTTGGGGTCTCATTGTAGTAAATAGTAGAGCCAAGTCTTTGGATTCCTGGAGAGATGTGTTTGTCCACTATACTGTGATTTTTTTTTTTTTTTGCCTACAGTAAGCATGAAGTAGTAGATCAGGTTCTTCTAATCAAAATAATATTGCTAGATTAGCTGTTTTGACTGATTTGACTGATAAAACAACTTGCTTTCTTATGGTTGGTCTCAATGTCATAAAAATAGTATGAAGAACCCACAATTATACAAAGCAGTAGGAATTAGAAAGGAACCTCACTGTTTTGATACAGTGGATCCCATACCTGACCCACAGAATTGGTTAGGTAGCTTTTAAAAATGTTGTTTTGGGCTGGCGCCGCGGCTCTCTTGGCTAATCCTCCTCCTGTGGCACCAGTACCCCAGGTTTTAGTCCCGGTTGGGGCGCTGGTTCTGTCCCAGTTGCTCCTCTTCCAGTCCAGCTCTCTGCTGTGGCCAGGGAGTGCAGTGGAGGATGGCCCAAGTGCTTGGGCCCTGCACCCGTGTGGGATGGGAGACCAGGAGGAAGCACCTGGTTCCTGGCTTCGGATGCACAGCGTGCTGGCTATAGCGGCCATTTGTCAAAAAAAAAAAAAAATGTTGTTTTGGGGGCCAGTGTTGTGGCATAGTGGGTAAAGCCACTGCCTGTGATGCTGGCATTCTATATTGGCAGTAGTTAAGTCCTGGATGCTCCACTTCTGATCCAGCACCCTGCTAATGTGTCTGGGAAAGCAGCAGAGGATGACCCAAGTGCTTAGACCCCTTCATCCAGATAACCATCCTGATACCATCAAATTACTAGAGGATAACTTCCAGGAAACTCTTGAAGACGTTGGTATAGGCAAAGACTTTTTGGAAAATACTCCAGAAGCATGGGCAATCAAAGCAAAAATGGACAAATGGGAGTACATCAAGCTAAGAATCTTTTGTATTGCAAAGGAAACACCTGAGAAATTAATGAAGCAACCAGAAAATGGGAGAATATATTTGCAAACTGTGTAACTGATAAAGGATTAATATTCAGAATCTTTAAAGGGCTCAAGAAACTCAACATCAACTAAACAAACAGTCCAGTTAAGAAATGGAGAAAGTACTTGAACAGAAAAAGAAGAAATTCAAATGGCCAAAAACACATGAGAAAATACTCAGGATCACTAGCCATCAGGGAAATGCAAATAAAAACCACAATGAAATTTCACCTCACCTTAATTCAACTGGCTTTCATGCAGAAATCAACAAATAATAAATGCTGGCAAGGATGTAGGGAAAAAAGTTCTCTAATACACTGTTGGTAGGAATGCAAACTTGTACAACCATTATGTAAGACAGTATGGAGATTCCTCAGAAAGCTGAAAATAGATATATCATATGACCTAACCGTCACACTCCTGGGAATTCCAAATGAAATGAAATCAGCATATGGAAGAATTACCTGTACCTCCCGTGTTTATTGCATCTCAATTAACAATAGCTGAGATATGGAGTCAACCCAGATACCTTCAACTGATGTCTGGATAAAGAAAATGTGTTATATATACCCTGTGGAATATTACTCAGCCTTAAAAAAGAATAAAATCTTGTCTTTCGCAACAAAATGAATGCAGCTGGAAACCAGTGTACTTAGTGAAATAAGCAAGTTCCTAAAAGACAAATACTGTACCTTTTCCCTGATCTTTGGAAACTAATAGAGTAAAAAAATATATAATATATAATTATTTCCTTTGCAATCTGCATAAAATTATCTTGTTCATAAGTTGTGGAGAAGATATGGTTTAAAGTCTAAATGAACTTAATTATTGTCTTGTAGCCATCCAGGACACGTTTAGATGTTGCATTTTCATTGGTTCTATTTCATTGAAAGAAATTATCAATGACTGATTGACAAAAAAACCCTGTATATTGGTGAAATTGTCATTTTCTCATTCAATTATTGTTTATGGCCATGATCTGTATGTGCACTGAACTAGGGTCTTTTTTCTTTCTGCTTATTAAACTTCTTATTCAGTGTAGTATTGAACTTATTTACTGTAATGTGAATTTTTAAGGATTTTTTTAAAAGATTTATTTATTTATTTGAAAGTCAGAGTTACACAGAGAGAGGAGAGGCAGAGAGAGAGAGAGAGGTCCTCCATCCGATGGTCCACTCCCAAGATGGCTGCAACGGCCGGAGCTGTGCCGTTCTGAAGCCAGGAGCCAGGAGCTTTCTCTGGGTCTCCCAAGGGGGTGCAGGGGCCTAAGGGCTTGGGCCATCTTCCACTGTCTTCCCAGGCCACAGCAGAGAGCTGGATGGGAAGTGGAGCAACCAGGATTAGAACCAGCGCCCATATGGGATGTCTGTGCTTCAGGCCAGGGTGTTAACCCCCTGCGCCACAGCGCTGGCCCCTGTAATGTGGATTTGGAATATGTTATCTCAAAAACTAAAAAATAAAACAAGGGAAGAAGGAAGCAGACCTTTAGGGAGGTAGGGAGGGTAAGTGGAAGGGAATATCATTATGTTCTTGGACTTGTATCTACAAATCATATTGAATCTTAAAAATTAATTACCATTAAAATAAAATCTGAAAATAAAGATGGCGTTAATACACCCACAAAAAATGACTGCATAAGTATTACAATATTGAACAAAATTTTAAAAATAAGAATTTTTTCTCAATATTCTTTTTCTCTATTGTGAAAATAATTAGTTTTTATTTCAGTGGCATTTATGCAATGTGCTACTTTAGTTTTCTTTTTAGTGTTAAGCTGCTTTTCCACCTCACTTACATCAAATTTTTGTTTTGCAGTAATTTGTTACAGTATATTTACCACTGTCCTCAAAAGTGACATCAGAGCTGTAAAATGCTTCTTTAGAAGACAATTGGTGCGGCTCACTTGGCTAATCCTCTGCCTGCGGCGCCGGTACCCTGGGTTCTAGTCCTGATTGGGGTGCCGAATTCTGTCCTGGTTGCTCTTCTTCCAGTCCAGCTCTCTGCTAGTCAAGTTGTATGAATGACTGTTTCACTGAATTGCAGAGACTGTCCTATTTTTGCTAAATAAAAAGCAGTCATAAATGTTTGTTAAATGTGAATTGATTACAGTGTTTGAGAAGAGAGGTACTGATGTTTATACAACCTCCTCATTTTGGCTTGAAGGGAGTTGAAAAGTTCCTAGGTGAAACAGAGGAAGTGGAAGTACAAAGCCCATGTAGGAGGATACAGAGTAGAGAAATGTGATACAAAGCAGGAAATTAAAAAACAAATTTGAATCTAGCAGGTGTTTAAGAAATTTTAAGTCTTTGCTGAGTTGTAAAGTAGGACAGTGTCAAAGAATCATGAATAAATCTCATTATAGGAACTTGACATCTAATTATGAGTACAGGATGTATCCTGTATAGAAATTATTCCTTCTCATGGTAAGTGTGGAAGATGAGGAGATAGTATCTAGAACTCAAAGATGGAACAACACTTTTATGGCACTGGGTAGAAGAGATGAGGAATAATTATCTAGTTCTGTATTTGTTAGCCACAAATTGCTGTTTAAACTTCAATTAAAACAATTTAAATGATAGAAAAATTTAAATCTAGTTCCTCATAGTGGCTACATTTCAATTGCTCAGTAGCCACATATGGCTATTATATTAGAACATTTAAGTCCCTGGGAAGTTTATTTGGACTTGGCAGTAGACCCAATATAAAGCCTGCTGTTTTTTTTTTTTTTTAAGATTTATTTTATTTGTTTAAAAGAGTTACAGAGAGAGGTGGAGACAAAGGCAAAGAGGTCTTCCATCTGCTGGTTCACTCCCCAGATGGCTGCAACGGGCAGAGATGAGCCAATCCAAAGCCAGGAACCAGGAGCTTTCCTCTGGTTTCCCATGTGGGAAAAACAGGGTCTCAAGGACTTGGGCAATTTTCCACTGCATTCCCAGGTGCATTAGCAGGGAGCTGGATTGGAAGTGGGGCAGTCAGGACTCGAACTGGTATCCATATGGGATGTGGGTGTTGTGCAGGCTAGGGCTACACCACAGTGCTGGCCCTGGGCTTGCTGGCTTTTAGGCTATATATTCAGGATTTGATTAACAGCCTTTTAAGATGGATAAAAAATCCTTGATTATTATCCAGTCCAGATGAATCACTTAAGGATCATGAAGTGAGAAAAAAAACAGAAAAGCATGTTTAGTCTTCAGAATAAGCCCGGCATTTGGGGAATGATAGGTGGTGTGTGTTTGTATTTTTTTATTGTTGATTGATAAAGTGGAGCTGAAGAAAAAAAAATAGAAGACAAATAATCTAGATTTAACTGTACTGTTCTCCATTACACGGTAGGGGCTAAGCTTTTGATTTTCGCTGGGTGCCACTTGAAAATGGCCATAGAATGAAGCCCCTGGGTGATGGTAGTTTGGAAAGAAAGGCATAGAACAGTGCTGACTAAGGAGAACTAGCAAAAATGCTCAGTCATAAGACTATACTTGAGGGTATAGAAGAAAGTATGTTGAAGTATGTAGTCTTTCAGGAGTTCTCTCTGAACTTTTTATTTGACAAATACTTAATGCACTTAATGAGTTTTTGTGCTGTGCCTGACATTGTATGAGTCTTTAAAAGTCATAAGTTACTGAGTACTTTGCCCTCAGATTATCAGAGCTAGTAATTTTAGAGAAATTAGTAATGGGACACAGACACTAAACTCCCATCCCTTTGGAAAGATGTTTTAATGCTTAAAGACCTCTTTTGTACGTACTTTCTTTGAGTATTTTTGGTTAGAGAGACTGATGGAATTTTTAGCTGAAAAGGGAAGAACTGAAGTTGCCATAAGGGAACCAAAGCCTGATTACCTATCATAAAGAAACTGAAGTTCTAGCTTAGTTAAGATTATATGAGTGCATATTCAAATATACATTTGATCTCAGAGTTTGGAGAGAATTTACAAAACAGCATAGCATACAGGCCGTATTTTTCTTTAAGATACTATAGAGTGCAGTTTTAAAATACTGGAAATAGGTACATATTTTTCTGATTTTCAGAAGGGATAAAGGCGTTTCCACAAACATGAATTGGTTTGACATTGATCTCAGAAAAGGTTAAAGAGATGTGTTTGGAGCACTTGTAAAGGTAGTAATGGTCACCAGGATTCAGAGTGAGCTCATGGTGCAGTTTTGGGCTTTTTCTTTATCTCTGTGTACCTCAGGTTTTTCTCTCTCTCTCTCTGTTGCAGTCCTCCCTCCCTCCCTCCCTTCCTCCCTCCCTTCCTCCCTCCCTCTCTCCCTCCCTCCCTCCATCCCACCCTCCCTCCTAGGGAGAGAAAGAAATCATAAGTCTGCATCTACATAGGTTCCAGCTGCAACCTCTAGAACTAGTTGCTTTGGGTTTTCTTGAAGTGTGAGAGTAACTCTGGGTTTCTCTATATGACCATCTTGAATCTCTTTTTTCAAGGACAAACTTTGGTATTACTGATTATTTTTTAAATTTTATTTAAGTTATACAAGTTACATATATTTCATATATACATATTTGAGACATACTGGCACTTCCCCCACTGCCCTCCCTCCTACCTGTACTCCAACCCTTCCTCCTCTTCCCTCTTACATACCCGCACTTAATTTTTGCTAAGATCTGTTTTCAGAATGCTTAATGATTGTGTGGTTAACTGTAAGTAAAAGAGTTAAAAAATAATATGAAGAGAAAAATGAAAAAAAAAAAAAACCCTACTGTTCCTCAGTGGAAAAGACAAGGGCTATAAACAACCATTGAACATCAAAATGTCTATTTCACTCCAATACATTGCATTTCAGGAACTCTATTAGTTACCTCAGATCAGGGAAAACATATGATATCTCTTTTTGGGACTGACTTATTTCACTAAATATAATGCTTTCCGGTTGCAACCATCTTGTTGCAAAAGACAGGAGTTTTTTTTTTTTTTTTCACACAGTTGAGTAGTACTCCATAGAGTATATATACCATAATTTCTTTATCCAGTCAACAGTTGATGGATGTCTGGGTTGATGTCTTAGCTATTGTGAACTGTTCTGCAATGAACATGGGGTACAGATAACTCTTTCAAAATCTGGTTTCTTTTGATTTGGATAAATTCCCAGGAGTAGGATGGCTAGAACATATGGTAGATCTATATTCAGATTTCTGAGGTATCTCCATACTGTATTCCACTGTGGTTGTACCAGTTTACATTTCTACCAACAGTGTGACCATGGTAATTTTTTCCCCTACATCCTCACCAGCTTTTGTCATTTGTTGATTTCTGTAGGAGAGCCATTCTAACTGGAGTGAGGTGAAACTTCATTGTGGTTTTGATTTGCATTTCCCTAATGGTAGTGATCCTGAGAATTTTCTCAAGTGTCTATTGGGCATTTGAATTTCCTCTCTTTGAAAAATGCATATACAAGTCCTTTCCCCATTTCTTAACTGGATTGTTTGTTTTGTTGTTGAATTTCATGAGCTTTTTATAGATTCTGATGTAAACCTTTTTATCAGTTGCATAGTTTGCAAATATTTTCTCCCATTTTTTCAGTTGCCTCTTCACTTTGCTGAGTGTTTCTTTTGCAGTACAAAAGACTCTCAGCTTGATGTAATCCCATCTGTCAATTTTGGCTTTGATTGCCTGTGTTTCTGGAGTATTTTCCAAGAAGTCTTTGCTTATGCCAATGTCTTGCAGAGTTTCCACAGTGTTCTCTAATGATTTGATGGTATTGGGTCATAGATTGAGGTCTTTGATCCATTTTGAGTGGATTTTTTGTGTAAGATGTAAGGTAGGGATCTAGTTTCAAACTTCTGCATGTGGAGATCCAGTTTCCCCAACACCATTTGTTAAGGAGACTGTCTTTGCTTTAGGGATTGATTTTAGCTGCTTTGTCAAAGATAAGTTGGTTATAGATGCATGGATTGATTTCTGGAGTTTCTGTTCTGTTCCATTGGTCTACAAATCTGTTTTTGTGCCAGTACCAGGCTGTTTTGATTATAACTGCTCTTCAGTATGTCTTGAAATCAGGTATTGTGCTGCCTCCAGTTTTGTTTTTGTTGTATAAGATTGCTTTAGCTATTCAGGTTCTCTTGTGTTTCCATGTGAATTTTAGCATCATTTTTTCTACATCAGCAAAGAATGTCATTGGTATTTTGATTGGGATTGCACTCAATCTGTAAACTGCTATTGGAAGAATGGACATTTTGATGATATTGATTCTTCTAATCCATGAACTTGGAAGATTTTTCCATTTTTAAATGTTTTCTTCTGTTTCTTTCTTTAGTGTTTTGTAATTTTGTCATAGAGATCTCTGACATCCTTGGTTAAATTTATTCCAAGGTATTTGATTCTTTTTTGGAACTATTGTGGAATGGGACTGATATTCTTAAAATTTCTTTCTAAGCCATGACATTGCCTGTGTATACAAAGGCTATTGATTTTTCCATGTTTATTTTATATCCTACCACTTTACCAAACTCTTTTATGAGTTCCAGTCATCTCCAAGTAGAGTCTTAGATCCCTTATATATAGGAATATGTTATGTGCAACTAGGGATATTTAGATTTCCTCCTTTCCAAGTTGTATCCCTTAGATTTTCTTTTCTTGCCTAATGGCTTTGGCTAAAACTTCCAGGACTATATTAAATAGCACATGTGAGAGTGGGCATCCTTGTCTGGTTCTGAATCTTAGTGGAATGCTTCGAGCTTTTCCCATTCAACAAGATGCTGGCTGTGGGTTTGTCATAAATTGTCTTGATTGTATTGAGGAATATTCCTTCTATACCCAATTTGCTTAAGATTTTCATCATGAAGGGATGTTATATTTTATAAAATGCTTTCTCTACATCTATTGAGATAACTATATGGTTTTTGTTCTTCAGGTTGTTAATGTGATATATCACATTGATTGATTTATGAATGCTGAACCATCCTTGCATAGCAAGAATAAATCACATGAATGATCTTTCTGATGTGTTGTTAGATTTGATTAGCTAATATTTTGTTGAGGATTGTTGCATCTAGGTTCATCAGGGATATTGTTCTATTGTTCTCTTTCTCTGATGCATCTTCTTCTGGCTTAGGAATTAAGGTGATGCAGGCTTCACAGAAGGAGTTTGGGAGGATTCCATACCTTTCAATTGTTTTGAATAGCTTGAGATGAATTGGAGTTAGTTCTTTAAATGTTTGGTGGAATTCAGCATTGAAGCCATCTGGTCCTGGGCTTTTTGTTGTTGGGCGGGTCTTTATTACTGATTGAATTTCCATCTTGGTTATTCCCTTCTAGCTTGTAGCCATGTCTACTCTTAGAGTTTTCCACTGCATTTTTTATTTGATCTATTGAAGTCTTCATTTCTATTCTTTAATTTTTTTATTTCTTATTAAAATCTCAATTTCATGGGAAAAATTTTCACTCTTATCATATATGGTTTTCTTTAGTTTGTGATTTGCTTCAATTGCTTTTGAGTAATCCTATGATTAATTTTTTGAATTCTTTTGATGTTACCTCAATCTCCTCATCTTTGCATTATAGTATTGAGATGTTTATATGTTCCTTTCTTGGGTGTAATCGTGTCTTCCTTATTCTTGTTTCCTCATTTTCTGTGTTTGTTTTTAGGCATTTGTGGAGTTGGTTTTAGTTTTTTTCCTCTGACAGCTTTTATCTTTGAGGTATGCCTCTGTGGCATAGTGGAATGGCTCCACTTTCGGTGAATACCGTGGGTTGGGTGTGGCCATGAAGCTGCAGTCAGAGCTTCAGAGTGGGGCGAGTATCCAGGGTAACACTCAGGTTGGGCATGGTTGATCCCAATACCCAATGACAGCCTACACCTTCTCATGTATCCACTGAGTCCCAATGGTCTCAATACACAAGGATCCTGCAATCATTGGGTCCAGAGGTTTCTTTCTGCCCTTCCAGCTTGTTTAGTCAACAGAGAGATACATGTTCCCTGAGACAGCTCTGCCTAAGCATCTTGATCCTGGGAGGTTGCAGGTGCCTCACAATCCTACATGGTTGCCCAGACACCTGCCAGCAAAATTCGATGTCAGTGGGTACTGGGGATTGTTCCCTCCACTAGAATCTCTGGATCACATGCCTACAAGAGAGAACTGGCTCAGTGTTGTTCCCTGCTCACCACTGCCGTCAGTACTGCTGAGAAGGCATACTGTCTCAGCCAGTTGCTGTGTGTGTGCACAAAGGTTTCCACAATTTCTACCCAGACCCAAAATGGCGCCTGCCTATTCTCATTTGGGTGGTGGGTGCTGTTGTGGGGAAGTTGGGGTGAGATAAACATGCCCCCTCTACTTCCACTGGATCCACAGGCAACTACTAGCAACCATTAGCCCCCTGGACTGCAATCAGGACTCAAGTCATGCTCTCCCTCTGGCCGTATCAGCATGCATTGCTGCAGTCCGATCTTACCTCCGTCTCCAAACTGCCACCTGCTTGGCTCTGGCAACTGCAGTTGTATTCGTGTTCACGCTGCCTGGCTGCACCCTCCACACAGGGCTACAGAGTGTGGTTTGTTGTGTTTTCATTTTTGTCTCAATGTACTTCTAACACCACTTGTAGTTTTTCTTTGACTTATTGTTTAGGGATGTGTTTATCTCCATGTGTTTGTGAATTTCCTACTTTTCTTTTTTTTATTTTTTGAAAGTCAGAGTTACACAGAGAGAGGAGAGGCAGAGAGAGAGAGAGAGGGAGAGAGAGAGAGGGAGAGGGAGAGGGGCAGGGCAGGTCTTCCATCTTATGATTCACTCCCCAATTGGCTGCAACAACTGGAGCTGCGCCGATCCAAAGCCAGGAGTTTCCTCTGGGTCTCCCGTGCGGGTGCAAGGGCCCAGAGACTTGGGCCATCTTCTACTGCTTTCTCAGGCCATAGCAGAGAGCTGGATCAGAAGTGGAGCAGCCAGGTCTCAAACAGGCACCCATATGGGATCTGGCGCTTCAGGCCAGGGCGTTAACCCCCTGCACCACAGTGCCGGCCCCCTCTACTTTTCTTTCTGTCATTAATTTCTAGTTTAATTGTACTGTTTTTGCAAAACATTCTTTGTATGATTGTGGCCTTTTAAAATTTTTTGATGCTTATTCTGTGGTCTAACATATATGATCTATCCTGGAGCATTTAACCTATGTACTTGAGAAAACTGTATATTTTGCTGTTATTAAGTATAGTATTCTGTATATGCCACTTAGGTATATGAGGGCATTTTTAAAAGTTCATGGAAATGGAGTTAAAAGATAAGTTTATTTTTCAGCACTCTGGCCTCAGAATCAGCCCTTAAGGCATGTGGATCCGGCTGAAAAGCCCATGAGAGTATTTCAGGCATGGAAAGCCAAGACACTCTGGCAAAAAATAAAAAAAACCTAAATGAAAGACCTCCGCGAGTGAGATCCCAGTGGAAAGAACAGGTCTTCAAAGAAGGAGGTACCTTTCTCTGAAGGGAGAAGAGAACTTCCACTCTGACTACGACCTTGTCTAAATATGATAAGAGTCGGTGAACTCAAAAGGCTTCCATAGCCTTGGCAACTCATGACAAGAGCCTAGGGTGATTACTGATGCCATAAACAAGAGTGTCAGTTTGTTAAGTCAACAACAGGAGTCACTGTGCACTTACTCCTCATGTAGGATCTCTGTCCTTAATGTGCTGTACATTGTGATTTAATGCTATAACTAGTACTCAAACAGTATTTTTTCACTTTGTGTTTCTATGTGGGTGCAAACTGTTGAAATATTTACTTAATGTATGCTAAACTGATCTTCTGTATATAAAGAGAATTGAAGATGAATCTTGATGTGAATGGAAGGGGAGAGGGAGCAGGAAAGGGGAGGGTTGCAGGTGGGAGGGAATTTATGGGGGGGGAAGCCATTGTAATCCATAAGCTGTACTTTGGAAATTTATATTCATTAAATAAAAGTTAAAAAAAAGATAAGTTTATTTTTGTGAAAAAAATTTGAAGTCCATACACAATTTTTTCATAATATACATTTTCCATGAGCTTTTTTTTTAGAATCCCTTGTACATTTTTCTTTTAAAGCATAGAAATTACCAACCCAAAATGCAATACTATGACTCTTCTGTTCACTTCTTCCATTGTTCTTTATTTCTTCTTAAGCCTTTAAGTCACCATTTTAAAATTTTAGTCCTGAGGATTTTGTTTACCTGTTCTTTTTTTTTTTTTAATTAACTAATTTATTTGGAAGACAGGTTACAGAGAGGGAGAGAGGTAGAGAGAGAGAGAGGAAGAGAGAGATCTTCCATTCATTGGTTCATTTGCCAGCTGGCTGCAATGGCCAGGGCTGGGCCAGGCTGAAGCCAGGAGCTTCATCTGGGTTTTCCACATGGGTGCCAGGGGTCCAAGGACTTGGGCCATCTTCCACTGCTTTCCCAACTACATTTGCAGGGAACTGGATCAGAAGTGGAACAGCCTGGACTTGAACTGGCACCCAAATGGGATGTCAGTGCTGCAGGCAGAGACTTTATCCACTATTCCATAATGCCAGCCCCTGTTATCAGTTCTTACAGGGCAGATTTAATAGCGACAAACTCCTTCAGTTTTTATCTTGGCATATCTTTTCTTTTTATAATTTTATTTTATTTTTTATTTATTTGACAAGTAGAGTTACAGACAGTGAGAAAGACAGAGAGAAAGGTCTTCCTTATGTTGGTTCACTCCCCAAATGGCCACCACAGCCGGCGCTGCACTGATCCGAAGCCAGGAGCGACGTGCTTCCTCCTGGTTTCCCATGTGGGTGCAGGAGACCAAGCACTTGGGCCATCCTCCACTGCCTTCCTGGGCCACAGTAGAGAGCTGGACTGGAAGAGGAGAAACCAGGACTAGACCCCGATGCCCATATGGGATGCCGGTGCCCCAGGTGGAGGATTAACCATCTCAAAATTAGTTGTATAATGGGTAACTATCCTGTGACTTTAATTGTTTTCCTGGATATGTAGCTGTTTATGATTCAGATTGGCTGCAATCCCAGTTTATCATTGGTAGTTGTTTTTATTTGAGGCAGGTGACCTGAAGAAACAGCATCCATAAATTAAAACACTAATACTTTTTCTGTGTACTTTAAAATCTTTCTTAGAAACCTGAAGGCTTTTCAGTATGAAGGTAATTTCAAAGTCATAATAGTCCTTGAATTTTCTCAGTCAATAGACATTAACCTGAGTTTTGCATAACAATATTCATTTCAGTTTTGTAAAATAAATAACTGCTGAATTATCTTAACACAGAAATAAGCAAAGAATCCTAATTATTTTTATATCAAACTTAAAAATAATTGAATTCTAACCTAAATACAGGAATGTTTATTACCTTCATCTTTTAATCAATTCAAAATGGAAAAAGAAATATTTCCCGTGAAATTCTCATCAGACATTTTTAGTTCTCATTTATCATTCATTATGGGTTAGGACAGTCTCCAGGACAAATATGTTTATTAATTACATTGATGTTAAGGTAAAAGAGGAATGATCTTTTCTATTTATTGGTTTGAAATATCCATGCTAAAACAATAGTACTCAAAAAAAAAGTGAGGGGTAACTTTATGTTTAAAGAATTATTTCTGGCCTTAAAAACTTCGTATTTTTATTTTCTTGCTATGTTAGTGCACATGTAAATTAGAAGTAATCAAATATTCAGGTTGGAAATGAAGTAAAAAATCATATAGTCTAGTCTTTCAATTGAATTTCCTTAAACATATTAACTAAGTAGTAAGCTAGCTTCTCCAGAGACTGATCCATAATCAATAACTCAGTATTTTTAAGATAATATATTCTAGTTTTATACAATATTGACTAATGGGAAAGTAAATAGCTATATTAAACCAAACGCTGCTTCCTTGTGCTTTTGTTGTTGTTGTTTTTAATCTATTGCCTCTAGATTTCTTGGGTTTACAGAGAGTAGCCTGAACAATTGTTTCCCTATAATAATTATAAAATATTTGATGATAGCTTTTATTACTCTTCCATCTCTCTGTTTCCAAAGTTTCTTCTTTTGGTGAAATGGCCTTCAGTTCCTTCAGCCATTCTTTGTCACAAAGTCCTTTTCTGTTGTTCAAAATATGTTATAGATGGTCTCTATTAGGAGTAGAGCCCATGAATAGAACTCAAGACATCCATGAATTTGGTGATATTATTAGAGTTCTCCAGAGACAGAGAACCAATAGGATATGTGTATGTTAAATATACATATTTATAGAAGCTGAAAAGTCTTGAGATCTACATTTGGCAAGCTATAGATCCAGAAGAGTTGATGGTATTCATTACAGTCTGAAAGCTGGCCAGCTTCAGACCAAGAAGAGAAGATATTTTAGAGTCCAAAGGCTGGAAAAAATGAATGCTCTAGCTTAAGCTGTCAGAAAAGAAGGAGTTCTCTTATTCAACTTTATTCTTTTATTCATGTCTTTAGTTGATTCAGTGATGTCTGCCCATGCTAAGGAAGACAGTCTGCTTTACTTATTAGTCTGTTGTTTCTAATATCAATCTCATCTGGAAACACCTTCATATACAAACCATTTGGCTAAATGTCTGGGTACCACATCGCCTGGTTAAGTTAGTACACAAAATTAACCATCACTTTTCATGTGTGTGGCCCACTAAACTAAATAAGGGTAGATTATCAACTCCCTGCTTCCACATGACATGAACCAATTTTTCATTCGCTATTATAGGATCATGCTAGTTGGAATTAGTTCATCCTTTTGATTGTAGCTGGTCCTGATCTTTGTAGTTTCTGACTTTCTGTTAATGTGTTCTCTGTTCAATGCTTCTGTCATTTACAGTTACAGTAAGTATGCCCTCCTGATCACATATTGCCAATTGTGGCTTCTTACTAGACTCATCTTAGGAGTCTTATAAAAGAGATTCTTTGTGCCATCGTTGTGGTATAGTAGGCTAAGCCTCTGCCTGCAGTGCCAGCATCCTGTATGGGTACCAGTTCATGTCCTGGCTGCTCCTCTTCCAATCCAGCTCTCTGCTATGGCTTGAGAAAGCAGTAGAAGATGGCCCAAGTGCTTGAGCCCTTGCACCTGTGTGGGAGACCTGGAAGAAACTCCTGGCTCCTTGCTTTGGATTAGCACAACTCCGGCTGTTGAGGCCATTTGGAGCGTGAACTAGCAGATGGAAGACCTTTCTGTCTGTCTCCCCCCTCTGTCTGTAATTCTGCTTCTTAAATAAATAAATAAATAAATAGATTCTTACATTGTAACTCTCATTTAGTCAGAAATACTATGCACCTGGTTTATGCAACCTACTTGGCACTGGTCTGTGGATTCATATTTGGTAATACTATAGTTTTATATGATTTGTGTCTGACAATTTCTTTAGAATGGTATGGAAGTTATATTTTGTAGCATTGTGCTCATTGTATCTCCAGCTTGATCTGTAGCACCTGTTAGTTTCAAATGTGTTTACTGTGGGGAGCAATCCGGACTGGACTGAGTTACTGGAATTAAGACTTATTCTGTGCATCTGCTCTCCCACAATATGGCGCTGGGAGAGAAGTAAACAGCTTTCACACAGCTGCCTCCAGTTCAACCAATAAACTGTAGGACTTGCTCCTGATTGGAGAGCAGCGTGCTCGGCGTGTGGGTAGCAGAGTTGGGATTGGTGGAAAAGGACTATAAAGGAGGAGAGAGCTAACATGCACCAGGAACATCTAAGGGGAACATCTAAGGGAACACCTGTGCAGCCCCCCGAGAGAGCCGGCCGGCGGTGTGCCGCTCCCCTGCGGAAGTGGGGAATGTGGCCAGGGGGAACTGCCCTTCCACGGAGGTGGAAGGGATAGTAGCCAACCCGGGAAGAACCAGCAGCAAACCCGGGGAGGGCCGAGCAGACGAAAGAACAGCGCAGGGTTTAGTGTCGCTCCTCCACGAAGAGGGGGAGCGACAGTTTACCTCATTGCTGCATTATAATTCATATTTCTTAATTTTGAATATTTTTTTAGAAAAATTAAGAGTCTGCCTCATTTCTCTGATTTACCATCTAATAATAAATCTTGGCAAGAAAGTAAATTATCTCTCATTTTCTAGTAATTTGATCTAATCTTCTAATCACTTCTTCAACTGATTTCTCATAAATCATTTCTTAAATCTTTTTGTGAGCAACTGGTATCAGCTTCATTGTTTAGGCTTGAATTCCCATAGAGGTCAAGTCTGAGACTAGGACATGGTCTGGTAGTTTATTTTGGGAGGTGATCTCATGAGATGCTGGTAAGGAAGAAGGGAAGAATAAGAGAGGAAAAGAGGACAAGCCAATGTAAGAATGCATTCTGCTCTAGTTGTGGCAGCAATCCTGGATCCTACTAGGATGTCCTAAAAGGTATTCAGAATGCCTTCTAGAATCCCTGTCTGAGAGATAGGTGATTAGATAATTTGTCTATTAGCTCTTGTCCTTGGTTGGTCCATTGATTGATGGTTGTCCTCTCTTTCTCAACCGTACCATTGTAGTGCCATTGAAAGCCCTGAGACAGAAAATGGAAAGATGGGCAAATGAATATTTAAAAGTGGCAATCGGGAACTCAGGATACCTGTTTTTTCCTATCTGCCAACCACTGGACTAGGAAAAGTTAATTCACCCTAACAATAAGTGAAATTTCTCCCTCTTTGGAGGGAGAAAGGGAGAAAAGTTTCAGTGCATGTGATTTTAAAGTTAAGAATATATCCATACATTTTTCATCAGTGTATATATTTATTAAAGATTTTATTTATTTATTTGAAAGGTAGAGTTACAGACAGTGAGAAGCAGAGAGAGAGAGAGAGAGAGAGAGAGAGAGAGAGAGAGAGAAAGGTCTTCCTTCCATTGGTTCACTCCTCAGATGGCTGCAATGGCTGGAGCTGTGCCGATCTGAAGCCAGGAGCCAGGAGCTTCTTCCCAGTCTCCCAGATAGGTGCAGGGGCCCAAGCACTTGGGGCATCTTCTGCTGCTTTCCCAGACCATAGCAGAGAGCTAGGATTGGAAGAAGGGCAGCCAGGACTAGAACCAGTGCCCATGTGGGATGCTGGTGCTGCAGGCAGAGGATTAACCTACTGCACTATGGAAACAGCCCCCATCAGTATATATTTTAAAATCATTTTATACATTAGGAAAAGAAAGAAAGGAGGAAGGAGAAATGAAAGTGTTGAGAGCACAGAGGAAAATATTTAAGGAAAAGAGAAGATTAAGGAAAATCAGAGTGGTATTATGAGATCATATTAAGTATAACAAAGTGAATTCCATGTTGTTAAAGAAACTGGAAGTGTAATTTTTAGGTTCAAAAATCTAATCATTGGGTTCATAAAGTTGACATACTGTTTTCATATGCCAATTCTGATCTCCTTAAGATGAAAATTGTGATTATCTGAGATTCTAGTAACTTTGATTTCCTTAGATAAATGTTAAACTAAGCATCCAGTGTTGTATCTTCAGTGTTTTCTATCAGAGAATTTGTATGCCTCTATGTTTAAAAGAAATAAGGTAATTTAATTGAAAAGAGAACTAGAAACTTAAAGTATCCTTTTTTTTTTGGATGGGGGGGAAGAGCAAGAACTCCCAAGGTGGCCACAGCCACCATATTGCTTTAAAACATTTTCTCTTAGCGCAGTTAAAAAATAAATTTATAAATATGTCAATGGCTTATAAAATTGCCTTAAAAAGTCCTTATTTTCATTATTTTTATTTTCCTCAAAGAGATAATGAATAGCATATTTTCTACCATGTTTATTCAACTCAATTAGGTGTTCAAATATTTTAGTAAGTAGAATGTATATAAAACCTTAAAGTCAATACTTTTTTCTGGGAAAACTCAGACAGACACCAGAAATTTTTAACCCTCTACTTCATGTTAGATGAGTAAATCATGTTTTGTTTTTGAAATTGAAAAACAAAACTTGTTATAAAATTTTTTTACCCCATGCCAATGAAGTCTTATTGCTTATTTATTTTTATTTTTGAATAAGATGGAGTGAAAGTGGAAACATGTTTTAGGGACTTCCTGTCCTATTTAGATTATGTTAAATAACATAACATTTTAGGAAAAAACAGCTTTTTAAACAAATAAGACTTTAGACAAGGTAATATGGGTACAAGATGGGGTTTTACAAGACTCAGTCAGGAATGCAAGAACTTCAAAAGGTGCTTCATGGAATACAGGGGTAGTTCCTCTTTCAAGAATACTTGTTTTTTTCTGAATTGCATTTGAGAAAGTTAAAATTCATTTTTTCCTTGGTAATTTGATAATCTAAATTTATACCTACTGTTCAAAAAATACCAGTTTTCATTGTTCCTTAACTCTCTTTTTGGATGATTATTTTAGATCTTTTGTAACAGGTGCTTGCAGTTTGAATTTTTTGAAAAAGATCAAATTGTAATTTATTACAAATGAAAAATGAAGTTTTTAAAAATTTCAACTTGACCCCATATGCAAGAATTTGAAAACAATTGAAGGTGTATAGAAAAACCAGGCTTTAAAAAACGTTTGTCCTTACCAGAAAGTGGTATCTTCAGATAAAAATAATAAAAACCCAGTGCTGTACAGACAATGCAGATAGTTCTACAAATCTGGTCAGTGGGCAAAAAGCAGGCACTTAGGTCTTCAGCTGCCATCTTCTGTTCATTTCTTTGCTGGAATTTTGTATTCATTTCTTCTTGTAAACCAAATAGTAAGCCAGCATTTACTCAGCCCCACCCTGCTCAGTCTCAGGAAGGGACAAATTTTCAGTCGGCGGATTTGCTGCTTTTGTCTCTGTCATCCTGTGGTTTAGGATTTTCTGGACATATACGTGGGTTTTTGATGTTGTGGCACCACTGATGTTGAGGTGACCCCTGACCTTGGGTCTCATCTTCTTGCATTTCCTTATCCTCTTCATCCCTAGGCTGTCTTTGGCAAGGAGGCCATGGCACAATTATGTTCTACAACCCCATACGTACTCTGTCTCACTGGTGTACCTTGTTCTCCTCCATCCTGGTTATCAGCATCTTCCATCACGTCTGCCTGCATAGGAGGGTTGGAATACTGTGATCAGTACCCGCAGGGTCTCTACATGTATTAAGTTTCACCTATAGCAAGGCTGGTGTGGTTGGGCCCATGGTACCTCTTTCTTTTCCTCACTCCTTCTATTCAGGGAATTCTGGTAATTTCGTGGAGAGATCCCTTTAGTGTGGATGGTGTGCGTATATTGGTTAAGATCTGCTGCATATTTTCCACCTTGCACTGGAACTTCTCCAGGGCCTGCAACATTTGCAACTTTTCTCCTTCAACATCAGATTCCAGTCTTTCCAACCCCTACATTGCAAAGGAACTTCATAGGGTTATTCTTTATGGCTGGCTGGGATACAAATACATCTGTCTTCTTTGGTGCCATTCTAGTTGATGAAACCATATCCATTTCTGTGGGGAGCAAACCGGACTAGACTGAGTTACTGGAATTAAGACTTGTTCTATGCATCT
Source organism: Oryctolagus cuniculus (assembly GCF_051225735.1). Classification (NCBI taxonomy): domain Eukaryota; kingdom Metazoa; phylum Chordata; class Mammalia; order Lagomorpha; family Leporidae; genus Oryctolagus; species Oryctolagus cuniculus. The sequence goes on along the minus strand of NC_142867.1, from coordinate 51,519,266 downwards.
GCTCTCCCACAATATGGCGCTGGGAGAGAAGTAAACAGCTTCCGCACAGCTGCCTCCAGTTCAACCAATAAACTGTAGGACTTGCTCCTGATTGGAGAGCAGCGTACTCGGCGTGTGGGCAGCCGAGTTAGGATTGGTGGAGGAGGACTATAAAGGAGGAGAGAGACGGCATGCACCAGGAACATCTAAGGGGAACATCTAAGGGGAACACCTGTGCAGCCCCCGAGAAAGCCGGCCGGCGGTGTGCCGCTCCCCTGCGGAAGTGGGGAATGTGGCCAGGGGGAACTGCCCTTCCACGGAGGTGGAAGGGATAGTAGCCAACCCGGGAAGAACCAGCAGCAAACCCGGGGAGGGCCGAGCAGACAGAAGAACAACGCAGGGTCCTGTGTCGTTCCTCCACGAAGACGGGGAGCGACACATTTCTTTTTCTTTTTTTTTTTTTTTGACAGGCAGAGTGGACAGTGAGAGAGAGAGACAGAGAGAAAGGTCTTCCTTTGCCGTTGGTTCACCCTCCAATGGCCGCCGTGGCCAGTGCGTTGCGGCCAGCGCACCGCGCTGATCTGATGGCAGGAGCCAGGTGCTTCTCCTGGTCTCCCATGGGGTGCAGGGACCCAAGCACTTGGGCCATCCTCCACTGCACTCCCTGGCCACAGCAGAGAGCTGGCCTGGAAGAGGGGCAACCGGGACAGAATCTGGCACCCTGACCTGGACTAGAACCCGGTATGCCGGCGCTGCAAGGCGGAGGATTAGCCTAGTGAGCCGCGGCGCCGGCCCATATCCATTTCTTTTTTTTTTTTTTTTTTTTTTTTTTTTTTTTTTTGACAGGCAGAGTGGACAGTGAGAGAGAGAGACAGAGAGAAAGGTCTTCCTTTTCCGTTGGTTCACCCTCCAATGGCCGCCGCGGCCGGCACGCTGCGGCCGGCGCACCGCGCTGATCCGATGGCAGGAGCCAGGAGCCAGGTGCTTTTCCTGGTCTCCCATGGGGTGCAGGGCCCAAGCACCTGGGCCATCCTCCACTGCACTCCCTGGCCACAGCAGAGGGCTGGCCTGGAAGAGGGGCAACCGGGACAGAATCCGGCGCCCCGACCGGGACTAGAACCCGGTGTGCCGGCGCCGCTAGGCGGAGGATTAGCCTATTGAGCCGCGGCGCCGGCCCCATATCCATTTCTTAAATTGAACCATTTTATTGTTCCTAAAACCTTCCTTGTGATGATCTTTCTGTCTCTCTGCCAACTTGGTGAGTTTGCTTGAGCCACTGCTCCCTGTGTATGGCAGCGGAGCAATGCTTAGTTCCCCAGCCTCCGAGGTCAGGAGCGGCAGGCAGCTGCTAGGTCTCAGCCTCACTGCTCGTGGTTGCAGTGGTGGTGAGAAAGGCAGGCTGTGGCAACTGTAGTTCCTTCGGGAGTGTGATGGTAACTAGGCTGGGCTGCCTAGAGCTCTCTGGATTCTGCTGTCTGTTCCAGCTTATTAATGAACTCTCTTGGACTATTGTAAACAATCATTTAAATCACCAGAATTAATTGACAACAATAATACTAATAAATCATACGAACATTTCTTTTTGTTCTTTATTTATTCTATTTATTTGAAAGACAGAGTTACAGAGAGAGGTAGAGACAGAGAGAGAGGTCTTCCATCCAATGGTTCACTCCCCAGATGGCTGCAATGGCTGAAGCTGCGCCAATCCGAAGCCAGGAGCCAGGAGCTTCCTTTGGGTCTCCCACGTGGGTGCAGGGACCCAAGGACTTGGGCCATCCTCCACTGCTTTCCCAGGCCATAGCAGAGAGTTTGGATTAGAAGAGGAACAGTTGGTACTCGAGCCGGCGCCTACATGGGATGATGGTGTTTCAGGCCAGGGCTTTAACCCGCTGTGCGACAGTGCTGGCCCCCCAACATTTCTTGAGACCAGTGTCTATAGTAATATATAAGCCCTTGATGTATATTATCTCATTTGAGCCTTAATAACTTGAATATAGATAATTATTACAGCTTTGTAGATGATATTACTTGAAAGAACTGCAGTAAATCCTTTGGAAAAAGGAGTGTTTTGGAATATAAACAGTGACACCCTAATTTAGCTCTTTTACATAACTTTATATACCTGAATTCTTGTATATGATAGTATTCTTGTTAAACTTGCTATTCCTAGACCTCTTCATTTATTCATTATTTTTATGAATATCAGCATTATCTTTTGTGTCTACTTAGACTTGAATGCTCTAGGTTTCTTTGAGTATGCACCCTTATTTATGTTCCCTCCTCCTTATCTCCCCAAACCAGGAAGTTTTGCAGTTTCGTATAGATAATTTTTGTATTCCTCCCATTATTTACTGTAATTTTTGAGATCAGAAATGGAAATGAAATTTTTTGGAATGAGAAGAACCACCTTCAACCACTATTATTTAACACTGAATAACTTTGGAGATTATCTTTTGCTGTAGACTTGATGATTTTGCTTAAAGAATTCAGCCTAAAGTTATGAATAATAATAGAGCTTAAAATGTGAAATTTATACAGTGGTAAAATTCATGTTGATGATAATGAGTGTTTTAATGACAAGTAATGTTAAGCTGATTTGTACTTACATGTTGCCAAAAGTTACAACAAGAAGTGAATTCTCTATTCCCACACAGATTTGCCTCACTTAACATTTCCTAGATGAAATTACAGCTCTGGCAGCAATTTTCAGACCTCAAAGCATGTTAAGGATTTGCTATATTTCAAAATCCACTTAACTGCAATCGAGGAACTTCCATATAACCTTCAGTTGGAAGTGATTATCTACAGTGTAATAACTTGCTAAAAAGCAAATGTCAGCAGAAGAATCTAATAGAATTCCATAAATACATTCCAAGTGATGAATATGCTCAATTATGATCAAATACTTGTGGACTGTTACCAATATTTGGCAGTGGATAGCTGTGTGAAAAGTCATTTTCAAACATGAAACTTGTAAAGTCTCATTACAGAAGAATATTTATAGATTTACATCGATTTTGATGATACAAGTAGCAACTTAGAGCTCTAATTAAAATGAAGTACTCTCCCAGCAAAAGAACTCTATTCTTCTCACTTGATAGACTTGCCTTACAAATAATTATACTCATTGTGTTTTGAATTTTGCTAATGAAATACTTTGTGGAAATAAATTTGTCTTTTATCATATGTGGCCCTTTCCATAAAATGTTTGTCAAACTTGTGCTAAATACTTACTCATTTTTAAGTATGTTTATCAAACACAGAACAATAATTCTCTATTGGTAGGATTTAGTGTTTTTTTCTAGTATACTTCATTTACATGTAGGTATTTATGCTGGATGCCAAAAATAATAAAAAAAATTAAAAAACAAGGTCTGTATCATCAAAGGAAATTAATCTATTTGGGGACTTTATCATTCAGGGTTCCAGCAAGAAACAAATGGCACACACTCAAATGTAGTGATTGAGGATCATTTAATGAAGAACTATTTAAAAAAGTGCTCCATCTTAGAACCAGAGCTTGAAGATACAAAGATGGTTATAGGAACAGGGTCTCCAGGAGCAGCTGGGACTTACAGTGGAGGAATCCAGCTACTGTCAACCTGCTCTGTAAAGAAGGGCCTTCAGCCTCCTGGCCTGTAGATAACTTGACCTTATTCTCCTCCTGCCCTCTCACCTCCTACTGATGCCTCCTATAGTCCTCACCCCACAAAAGCCAGATGACAACTTTTTGATGCAGTCCCTTAGCCTCCTAAGGGAAAAGTGCCACTTGGAAAGTGGATCTGAAGACAGCAAGATTATTTGCACAGTAATAACACTTGATAACTATTCTAAGTGTGAATACTCTGACAGCATGTACTTTAGACGATAGGATATCATTTGATCAGCATTTTTATAGTATTTCACATTTTAGGAAATGTCATTTTAGGAAATATACTTTTACATACATAACAAATTTAAGACAGTGCATTCTATTCTACATTGACATTTGGAACAGAAGTAATTCAGTCATTGGTATTCTAAACCAGTAATCCATAACTTCTGCATAAACTTGTTTTACTGTATAACAGAAGCTTACCTTGTTTTAAGAAGTTAAGAACTCAGCCTCAGGAAAGAAAATAATGTATTATTACTGTTATTTGTAATGAAAATTAATTATTTTAATATTTTTGTAAATTGCTATTCTCTATAGGATTAAAGAGATTTATGTAGTAGAGAGTGTGTATAAAAATAAATTACGAATATTCTGGTATAATACTGTCATTCAAATTATGGATCTTGTAGTCATACATGGTTTGAATTCTGGCTCTACCACCAAGTTGCCATGTAAGCTTGGACAAGTTCCTTTGGCTCTGTCAGTCACAGTTTATTGTAAAAATTAGAAAAACCAGAAAATTGTTTCAAGTCATAAGTGATATAATGGCTTATAGTGAACTCTCAAAAAATGTTAATTATTAGTGGTATTAACAGATTCTGTAACCAAATTTTCAAATTTATTAAGTGGGACAAATGATATTTATAGCTTAATTCATTCTACAAATATTTGGAAGGCAGCTATTAGGTGCTGGGCATTCATTGGTAGATGTTGGGATCACAGTAGCAAGAAATCAGACCTTGTCTTCTGAGGCTTAAGATACGTAATTTTATATCTGATTTATATAACTAGTTGGTGAATTAGTAAACAGTGCCTACACTGATATGCATACTGGCAGCCTAATGGTTTATTCAGTTATTCTCATTGACTATCACCATACCCAAAAGAGTAGAGTAGTTTATTTCTCTAGTAGTTTGTAGTCAAGAGTTAACACTGTGCTAGACTCTCTACTCAGCAAAATGCCATGTTGGTGTGCATTGGCCTCCTAATAAATAAGCAACTGTTAACTAATAAAAAAAGACTATTGATTTGAAAATATAAATATTTTTATATTTTTATTTTTTTAAAGATTTATTTATTTATTTGAAAGAGTTACACAGAGAGAGAAGGAGGGGCAGAAAGAAGGAGAGAGAAGTCTTCCATCTGCTGGTTCACTCCCCAGATGGCTGCAACGGCGGAGCTGTGCCAATTCGAAGCCAAGAGCCAGGAGCTTCTTCCGGATCTCCCACATGGGTCAGGGGCCCAAGGACTTGAGCCATCTTGTACTGCTTTCCCAGGCCATAGCAGAGAGCTGGATTGGAAGTGGAGCAGCCAGGACTTGAAACCGGCGCCCATATGGGATGCTGGCACTGCAGGCGGCAGCTTTACCTGCTACGCCACAGTGCTGACCCCAGAAATATTTTTGCCAGCCCCAGAAATATTTTTAAATTTAATGCTTTTATCATTGAAGGTCCTTAATATAATTATCTTATTTCTTTTTAACTTTCAAAAATAGATTTATTTAATTTTATTTGAAAGGCATAGTGACAGAGAGAGATGGAAGAGTCTTCCCCACTGGTTCACTCCCCAGATGCCCAAAACAGCCAAGGTTAGACCAGGCCAAAGCCAGGAACCAGGAACCTCAGCTGGGTCTCCCACATGGGATGCAGAGTCCCAACTACTTGAATCATCACTTGCTGCTTCCAGGATGTGCTTAGCAGGAAGGTGAAATCAGAAACAGAGCCTAAATTCGAACCCAAGCACTCTGGTATGGTATGCAGGTGTCTCAACTGGTATTTTAACTGCCATGCCAAACGTCTGTACCTATCCTTATTTTTAACTGAACATTAAATTTGTACATATATATGGGACACAGTGAAACGTTTCAATACATGTATACATTGTGTTATGGACAATCTGGATAACCACATTTATTTTCTTTTCCATGGATTTTGAGCTGGAATGCTAGTTTTTATTGTGTGGCACAGAAAGTGCCATTGCTTGGGAAAAAATGTTATTCCATAATAAACAGTTAGTAGTTGCTCTTATTTTAAATAGCATCTCTAGAAGTTACTTGACACTTGATTTTGCTGTCTCAGTTTCTTTCACACTATAGTAGTCAATTCAGTTCTAATTCCATGACTTTGCTTCTTCTGTGAAATTTAATACACAGAAAATTGGTGTTTAGTGGTCCTCTACTTTGTGAAGTTTTTCTAAAAATGTAAATTTATCTGTATGTTTAAAGTTTTTAAAAAAAGTCACTTTGCTTATGCAAGACATGAAACTTTAGAATATTTTGTCTTATCAGTTTAGGGTAGCAGGATGATCCCTAGGGAATCTAATTTTTAATAGACAAGAGGTTCCCAGTATCTTTGTTTTCTTAATTTTAAACTCAGTTATCATGACAAAACATGTTTACTCAACTAATGCCTAGCAATGTCAAATAGATACTGCTGGCAATTTGAATAATTTCCATCTGACAAATAAAAATGACAACCTTTCATTTTAAGTAAATTAGTTTGTATAAATTTATTTGTAAGATTATTGGTTACCTCAAATCTACTTTGATGCTTTCTGTTTATTTTCTTGAATACTTGTATCTTGTAAATTTAACTTTCAGTTCTAAAATAAAGGCAGGTAGGGACCTTGGTCAGTGTATCTCTGTTAATATTTCAGTCTATCTGTAAAAAGGAACTTCACACAAGTGATAAGTAAACATTCTTAGAAATACCTGTGCTACTTTCCTGTATACTTTTTTTTAAAAAAAGATTTATTTATTTATTTGAGAGGTAGAGTTATAGACAGACAGGGAGAGACAGAAAGTCTTCCATCTGCTGGTTCACTTCCCAGATGGCCTCAATGGCTAGAGCTGCGCCGATCCGAAACCAGAAGCCAGGACTTCTTCAGATCTCTCACTCTGTCACTGTAGAAAAGCTGTGGAGTTCTTGTCTTTGTGCAAGAAAGAATTTAGGCATGAGACAGAGAGCAGTGGAAAGCAAAGTAGCAAGGTTTATTAGGGGTAGGACATCTGTAAGAACAGATGGTTCCTCTCCAGACAGAACCTGAGACAGTGCTGCTTGGTTTACATTTAGGCTGGGGTTTTTAAGAGAATGGGTCTTGGCTTCCTGCCTTTCCTCTTCCACCCTCCTTTTTCTCCTCCAGAACAAAGAACTTGTTGGGTATAAATAGGAAAAATTCAGTTTACCACCGAGGTTGCCAGGGGAAGTCTTGCTGGTGTTGGCCAAAGGCTTCTCTCTAGGGTGCCTGCCTTAGAGGAAGGATGTTCATCAGGCCAGGTAGAAGGGGCTGGACTGGGACTGCCTGGAAGGTTATCAGGGACTAGGCAGGACTTTGAAATGCAGATGCTGGGTACAGATGCTGGACTGTTGCAGATGTCATTTTCCTTAGGCCTTTCTCACACACATAGGCTAATTTCTAACTTCCTCCCTAACAACTCCAGTGCAGGGGCCCAAGCACTTGGGCCATCTTCCACTGCTTTCCCAGACCATTACCAGGGAGCTGGATTGGAAGTGGAACAGCTGGGACTTGAACTGGCACCCATATGGGATGACGGGGCCGCAGAGGCTAAGCCCACTCTGCCACAGTACCGGCCCTTCCTATATACTTTTTGTATGAAAGGCCTTTTATTGTTTTGGAGATAGCCATTTGGCAAAATCTGAGTTCTTTATTTTGGTCCTGAATCTTTACCATTTTGGTAGTGTGTTTGTGAGATTGAATAACCTAATTTCTGATTGTTGCTTGAAAGCAGTTACTGCTTTAAAGGAAAAAGCTTCATTATTTAAGGAATACGTCCATTGTGGACTTCAAATATTTCTTCTATTTTAAGTGTAAATATATAACAGGGATTAAGAAATAGGAAATAGAGACTAGAAACCCAGGAAAACAGAAAGATGCTAATACAATTAGAAAGTGCCAAGCAGTTTTTGTTGCTAGATTCTCCCCACCCCTTACTTTTGGTTTGAGGAGATAATTACATGTGAGTTTGGCTGGAAGATGGGTTGGTAGAATTATAAAGGCTTGTCTCACCTAAGACTAAATGGCTTATTTGTTTCCTTGAAGTCTACAGATATTTTAGCTGAGTAAAGTTAGGCAGAGGTAAGAAAGACAATAGTCACTCTCTGTGGTCCCTGTTTTCATTATGTGTAAAATGAGAAGATTGGAATTCTTAGCTTTAAAATTCACATCAGCTGAAAAATACTCTGTGTTAACATTAGTTAACGATGGTTTTTTTGGGGGAGGTAATGAAAAAGTCTTGATTTTGACTGTGGTGATGGCTGTACAGCTGCACATAAGACATTAATTGTATGGTGGGTGGATTGTATCTTTTTTAAATATAAATTTATTTATTTGAAAGACAGAGTGGCAGAGGCAGAGGAGAGAGAGAGAGAAAGTCTTCCATCCACTGGTTCACACGTCAAATGGCTGCAACGGCTGGAGCTGGGCCAATCTGAAGCCAGGAACCAGGAACTTCTTCCGGGTCTCCCACGAGGGTACAGAGGCCCAATCACTTGGGCCATCTTCTACTGCTTTTCCAGGCCATAGCAGAGAGCTGGATCAGAAGTGGAACAACTGGGCCTCAAACTGGCACCTGTGAGATGTGGGCACTGCAAGTAGTAGCTTTACTGTACGCCACAGTGCTGGCCCCTACATGATATTTTAACAAGATAAAAATGGCTTTGAAGGTTTGTATAAAGTGGATAGAATGTTAAAGGGAAAATTGGAAGGAGGCTATTAAAAATGATGTGATAAAAATGTGAAAACTGATTATTGATAGGGTAAAATGTGAAAAATGTAGTAAAAGTGATAGAAAAAGTGATAGAAAATTAGGAATACCTAGATCAAATTAGGTTGGAATGGAGAAGGAGAGGAGGAATTTTAAAAACTGAGCCATCTGTTCACTCGACAAACCTAGGTTTCATGAAACTAGAAAATCAGAATAGTAATACTGATCTTGTAGGACTGAAGCTCCAGCAGAGTTCCTAGCATAGTAAACATACAAACTTTTTTTTTTTTTTGACAGGCAGAATTAGACAGAGAAAGAGACAGAGTGAAAGGTCTTCCTTCCATTGGTTCACCCCCAAAATGGCCGCTACGGCCGGTGCACTGCGCCGATCCGAAGTTAGGAGCCAGGTGCCTCCCTCTGGTCTCCCATGCAGGTGCAGGGCCCAAGCACTTGGGCCATCTTCCACTGCACTCCCGGGCCACAGCAGAGAGCTGGACTGGAAAAGGAGCAACCGGGACAGAATCTGGCACCCCAACCGGGACTAGAACCCGGGGTGCCGGCGCTGCAGGCGGAGGATTAGCCTAGTGAGTCGTGGCGCCAGGCCATACAAACTTGCATTCTCTTTGGTTGCCTGTGGTTTGCTGGACTTGGGATACCTCCTTTCTTTGGTATAATTGCAGTGAAACAGAAATTTCAGGGCATTAAAAACAGATACTGATAAAAAAGTTACACCCACCATTTATTCCTTTTAAAATGCACAACTGCAACAATATTTAGATATTATCTATGATGCTCCCCATCCTTTGTCCAAAATCGGAAAGCTTCAACAGTCAGATTAGTCCTTGGACTAACTGCTGGCATTGATCATTATAATGCTGAAGGGCTAGTTAGAATAGGCAGACTGTTGAGGAGTATCAGCCTGGAACTGAGCCCCTTTAGGGAATTTTCAAACTCTTTCCCAGCAGAGTATTCTAACTCTTTTCATTACTGCTCTTGGGACAGAGATTACAGATTAATGATGAAATATATTTGTGACCTCTGCCCATGGTAAAATAACATTAGGACTCTCCTTGTATTATTTGAAAAATAAGTGTTCACTGTCTGAACACATTAAAGAGGCATAGATATCAAAAGAGGCAAGAACAGAATTCCTAAACAGAGACATTCTTGCAGAGAATGTGCCTCTGTTAGTTTTTATTTTTCTTTATATTTGACTGTTTTACCAATAAGTCTGATGTGTTTGGTTGACTTATTTGGGGGAAAAGAGCAACCTAGCCTCCTCTGAATCATAACTCAGTGGTTATTAGATTGATACACTGTTGACAGCTTGGGTTCTAGCATGATACTACTTGCACTATTGTATTGATTGATGGGGACAGTTCTAGATTTGGTCACAAAACTACCAATTTAGGCAAATCTGCCATCTCCCCAAAAGGACCTTGGCTTTTGATTTCTCTTTAAGAATATCTTTTCAGACCTAGAGCTAAGTTTGCAATCTTGATTGTAAGCCATGCATGGGATTCTATGATATTAGTATATTTTCATGTGATCCTGAATTGTTCAAGTGTCTTAGTAAGGTCTTTAAATATTGCTGTTACAAATCTAATCTCTTATTTGCTTAAAATTATCTGAAAATTTTATTACAACCCAAAAAGAAAAAAAAGATACGAGTAAAATAGAAATTATATTCCTAGAGGCTTATAATCACAGTTTCTTCAGTTATTTTTGATTTCTTTTCTTGGAATGTATAGTTCTTGGTGGAATGTAAAAACTGTATCACAAATGGCGATAAAAGTTTGCTCATGGGGCTGGCATCTTGTTAAAGTGCATCTGGTTAAAGTGCTGCCTGTGACCCCAACATAACATATGGGCATTGGGTTGCATTTCAGGTGCTCTACTTCCGGTCTAGCTTTCTGCCACCCATGTGGGCATCTGCCACCCTGGAAGAAGTTTGTGGCTCCTGACTTCAGCCTCGCCTAGCCCTGTTTGTTGCAGCTATTTGGGGAGTGGATGGAGGATTCTCTCTCTCTCTCTCTCTCTCTCTCTCGATCCCCCCCCACACACTTTCTCTTTTGCTGTAACTCTTCTTTTCAAATGAATAAATCTTGAAAGTAAATGAATTAATAAATAATAATGTGCGAAATGTAAAAATGTTCGCTCAATAGGTTAGAGAAACCAGTTGAAACCTGGGCCAAAAAATATATCTAAAAGATAGGGGAGAGAAGTAAGTAGGTGAAACTTGAAAATACCTAGAAAGAATAATACTGGTAAAATAGAGGCTATTTCACATTACACTTAGAAAATTGTTCATAGTACTTGAATTCTGTTAACACACTAATTAGATTTCAGCTACATAGATTGTTTTGTAACTCTGTGGTGGTTCTGAAAAAAAAGTAGGCACTTTACTCAATTTCAGAACATTCAAACAAACAAATAAATAAAACAGTCCTCTGAAAGTTAAAGTATAAAAAATGTTTAACACTTAGTTTTATCAGTAGCATAGAGAGATTTAAGGAATGGGTACTTGTACAGGTTAAAACTCTATGTATTTTAAATAGTATATAACTTCAATACTTTCTTATTTTGTTTCCTTAACCATGATTATTCCCCCGCTTTTTAATTTTTTATTTGAAAGAGAGAGAGAAGTGGAGAAAGAGACAGAGAGGTCTTCCATCTGTTGGTTCACTCCCCAGATGGCTGCAATGGCTGGAGCTGAGCTAATCTGAAGTAAAGAGCCAGGAACTTCTTCAGGGTCTCCCATGTGAGTGCAGGGGCCCAAGGACTTTGGCCATCTTCTACTGCTTTTCCAGGCCATAGCAGAGAGTGGGATCGGCAGAGGAGCAGCTGGGACTAGAACCTGCGCCCATAAAGGATGCTAGTGCTTCAGGCTGGGGCTTTAACCCACTATGCCACAGTGCAGGCCCCTCCCTTTTCTTTAAAATGTCTTTTTTTCTGATTCTGTACTTGACCAAAAAAATTATATACATATTATATAAAAGCTGATATATCAATACAGCTTCAGAAAATCACACCTGAGAATAGTGTTATGTTATTATTTTATTTTGAATTTATTAAGAAAAAAAAGGAATGATATGGGAAATGGTCTTTATTGAACTGACTGGCATGTTCAAGGAACAGGAGGTATACCAGTATAGTTGGAGAGGCCATTGTTCAAAGCTCAGAGTTTTTGTGTGGGCTGGGAAATGATTGAGAATGTAGACAGAGACATGACCTGATGTGACTTAAAAGTCTAAAAGGATCACTTTGACTGCTGCGTTGAACATAGATTATGGTTGGGCAAGAGGAAACAGGGGGTGTGTAGAAGGCTATAGTACTAATCTAGGCAAGAGATTATGGTGGTTTAGGCTAAAGTAAGAGCAGTGAAGATATAAGAAGAGTTCATATTTTGAAAGTATTTTTTAAAAGTAGAGATATGTTTTGAAAGTAGAGATAACCTGTTCTTTTAGCATCGTAGAAGATACTGAAATTAGAGGTTAATAAACTTGAGTTAAGATCTGGCTCTGCCCTGTGCCAGCTGACATGTGACAGAACTTAGTATCATTTAAGGGTCCAGAGAGAAAAGGAATTCACTCAAAGGTGGTTCTGATGAAAATATTTGAATAAAGAGTCTTCTTTGTGAAGATAAGTAGGGTTGAAACTAGCCCCTTTGGGAAGCTGTTAATCTCACCAGGGACTGAAAGAAGGGAAATGGTGTTTGCAGAGTTTAGTGATGGCTGAAGCTGTGAAGGGCTGGAGCTATGCCGATTCGAAGCCAGGAGCCAGGTGCCTCCTCCTGGTAAGAGCTATAATCATGAAAGAACACAGCTGTTGCCAGACACAACTGATGTGTAGGCAAGGAGTGATCTCTGTCTCCTTTCAATCTCCAGTTTCCTGCTGTTTGCTCCCGTTGGCCAAAGCTAAGCAGGAGCCTGCTGCAAGGTTACTCAAGTGATATGGAATATAAGGTCAGCCTCTGTAGGGTACAAAAAATGACAAAGAAGGAATCTTGGAAGCAAATGGAGAATAATAAGTATAACCACTAAGCCTCAACTTCTCCATATTTAAAATTGAACCACTTGCAAAATTGCTGTGATTTTTACATGCATTTTTGAGTGTTTGGCATATTGTTAGGGCATAGTAGTGTTTAGTAAATGATAAGTATAAGAAAATGTTGCATAATAGTTAACAATGCTTAATGCTTTGAAATTAAGCAGATCCATTTACATTATGTCTCTTTGCCACTTACTAGTCATGTGACTTTTGGCAGTGTCTGTTTTGTCAACTTTAAAATGGATAAATAAGATTGGCCACAGAGGCTTCTAGTAAAGATTAAGGACATGGTATATTTCAAGTCTCTAATGTAGTGCTGGTACATAGCATGCAGTGTAAGTCACTACTTCCATTATCATATTGTTTGATTAGTAGGAATAGTAAACAAGATTAGTTTCCAAGTAATACTAGTCTTCCTTCCTTATCCCCCACCCCCTGCCAACCCTCCCTCCCACATTAACCTTTTCTTCTGCTTCTTAGTGTTTCTGAATAGGTTTCTCTGTCATGTAAGGATCCAGGTTACTGTAATTTTTGTACTTTAAGCTAGAAAGCATAGCTTTAGTAAAACTTTTTGGCTGTTTATTTTGTTTTTGATTTATGTTTGATAAACACAATCAAAGAGGTAAAATAATTTTCTTTTTTGGAACTGTGTTGAAAAGTATAGAAGTAGAAAACAGTTGTAAATACTGAAATTCAATTTCATTAGCATAGATTTATATATGAAGTTCAGGAAAAATGTCACCAAAAATAATATTTCTAACAGTTAATCCAAAGGTGTACCATAATAATAATCTTATAAGTTTCACAAAAATGTAGCAGTTCTGTAAGTTTGATTTGAGGGCACATATATGCTTTTGCATTTTGGCTACAGTGGGAACAATGAAATAAAACCTCATTGACGTAATTAAACCTGATAACATCTCCTGATTTTGCTGCTGATGTTTCACTGTGGTTTTGTTGGTTTTGTAGAGTTCTGTAAAGCATGTTAGACTTGTAAACATATTCAAACAGAAACTTTTATCAGGATTCAACTTTAAAATCACAAAGAAAAAGTACATTTAAATAAAGGTATGGTCTTTGGTACACTTTATCAAATAAACTAAAAAAGACATTTAATAGTATGTACCTCCTATGTTATTTAAAGAAAATATTCCTTTTCTTTAAATTAGTTTTGAACATATAACCACAGTGTGCAAAGATACAATAATTTCTGATAGTGTATTTCTGATAGTGTAAGTTTAGAAACAGGTAGATATAATAATAGAAATTCCTAAAACCAAATTAAAATTTCTTTCTTTCTTTCTTTCTTTCTTTTTTTCTTTTCTTTTCTTTTCTTTTCTTTTCTTTTCTTTTCTTTTCTTTTCTTTTTTTTGACAGAGTTAGACAGTGAAAGAGAGAGACAGAGAGAAAGGTTTTCCTTCCGTTGGTTCACCCCCCAAATGGCTGCTATGGCTGGAGCTATGCTGATTTGAAGCCAGGAGCCAGGTGCCTCCTCCTGGTCTCCCACGTGGGTGCAGGTGCCCAAGCACTTGGGCCATCCTCCACTGCTTTCCCGGGCTACAGCAGAGAGCTAGACTGGAAGAGGAGCAACTAGGACTAGAACCCGGCACCCGTATGGGATGCCGGCGCCACAGGCGGAGGATTAACCAAGTGGGGCCACGGTGCCGGCCCCCAAATTAAAATTTTAATCAAAGTGTGTGTCTTATAAGTGTAATAGAATCATATTTTGAAAATGTGACATAATCACTCTAACTTTTTTAAAAACCGTAATTCAAAATTTAAAGTTTATATGCCTAAAATTTTGCTGATGTGGAAACAAGGCATATTACAGAGCATTTGCTATTTACATAGAACTAAAATTTTTTTAAAAACTTTGCTTTTATATAGGGAGAATGAATACTTGGACCAATATTTCTTAAATTTTTTTTTGACAGGCAGAGTGGACAGTGAAAGAGAGAGACAGAGAGAAAGGTCTTCCTTTTTCTGTTGGTTCACCCCCCAGTGGCCGCTGCGGCCGGTGCGTTGTGGCCGGTGCACCACGCTGATCCGAAGCCAAGAGCCAGGTGCTTCTCCTGGTCTCCCATGTGGGTGCAGGGCCCAAGCACTTGGGCCATCCTCCACTGCACTCCCGGGCCACAGCAGAGAGCTGGCCTGGAAGAGGAGCAACCAGGACAGAATCCGGCGCTACGATGGGGACTAGAACCCAATGTGCTGGCACCGCAGGTGGAAGAATAGCCTATTGAGCCGCAGCGCTGGCCAAATTTTTTAATATATATGTACCATCCACAATACGTTCAGTGTTCAGTGTTCATGGTAGCCATCTACCAATTTTAGGTATAAAAATTTCATCACAGTTTTTAAAAACAAAAAACAAATTTTATAACCATGTATATTATTTGTGATATATCTTTCCAGCTCAGTGATGACTGTAAATAAATTGTATTGTAGTTTCATTCTTTTTTTTTTAAAGATTTATTTATTTATTTGGGAAGCAGAGTTACAGACACAGAGAGGGAGAGACAGAGAGAAAGGTCTTCCGTTTGCTGGAAGACTTCCCAAATGGCTGCAAGGGGTGGAGCTGGGCCCATCTGAAGGCAGGAGCCAGGAGCTTCTTCTGCAGGTTCAAGGGCCCAAGAACTTGTGCCATCTTCCACAGCTTTCCTAGACCATTAGTAGAGAGCTGGATCAGAAGAAGAGCAGCCAGAACCTGAACTGGCGCTCATATGGGATGCTGGCAGTGCAGGTAGAGGCTTAACCTGCTATGCCACAGCACCGGCCCCTGTAGGTTCATTCTATATCCAATCATATTTTTGTCTTTTCTATTTCTTTTAATTAAAAAAATACACCCAAAATGGTAATTTATGAGGGAAGGTAGCAATTGTTTGTTGACTGTTGGTTTTGAATATTCAGGTTAAGCTTAGACGTCATATATATTATATAACTGTAATTATAAAGAATTTCTCAATGAAGACTACTTTTAGTGCTATATTGGTTGCTAAATTGATGAGCATTATATTTAAAAAGCATGAGATATGACAGTTCTTTGCATTTTTTTTTAAAAAAAGGTTATTTACTGTTTATTTTAAAGACAAGAGTCACAAACAGGCTGGGGAGAGATTTTCTATCTGCTGGTTTATTCTTCAAATGCCCACAACACCCAGGATTGGGCCAGGCCAAAGCTAGGAGCCTGGACTCTATTTGATTACTCCAAGCCAAGTACTTAGGCTACCGTCTTTTGCCTTCTTGGATGCACAGCAGAAAGCTGGATTGGAAGCAGAGGTGCCAGGACTGGAACTGGCACACAAATATGGGATGTGGGTGTCCCAAATGGCAGCTTAACTCACTGCACCATAACACCTGCCTCAGTTCTTTGCATTTTTTTGAAAAAAAAAAAAAAACCCTCTTTTATTATATTTGGTCCTACTTTATATTTGATTTTTAATAAATTTCTATTTGTTTCATTTTTTCACAGCAAACTGAAAAGATGTGTATGCTTTGTGGCCAGAAATGGAGTGTTTTACATTTGTACTATTTCTTTAACATTGAATCATGCCTAGTACATGTGTTTTATCCACCAGCTCTTTTCTGTGAATAAGAGCAGTGTGCAACTTATTGTCATACTGTCATTGATTTGCAAAGACTTTTGCTGCACAAATAAAGGATTTCCTTTTAGAATTGATTCTATGTCTGATTTCCCAGTCTTTATCATCATTTACAAAATAATCACTAAATAGGAAAAAAAGAAGGGATCCTTTTGGGGCAGGTGTTTGTCATAGCAGTTGGGATGCTTGCATCCCATATTGGAATTGCCTGCATTTGAATTCCACTTGTACTCCTGATTCCAGCTTCCTGCTAGTGCATACCCTGGGAGGTAGCAGGTGATGGCTGAAGTAACTGGGTCCCTGCCATGGATCTAAAAGATTCATACATTCATTTTCTCTCTTCTCTCTCTCTCTCTCTCCCTTTCAAATAAGAATTTTTTTAAAAAAAATATTTTAGCATAGGATTTTCAGTTATAAGCACATTAAAAATTTGTTATTTCTTCTCATGTGTATTATGCATTACTAAGAGTTGATTTTGACATGCCTGAATTTATTCAGCAACAAAGAAACTGCTGTATACAAATGTAACTCTTTTACATTTAATGCCTTTTCTATTCTGTGATTCCCAAAGTGTCATATGGAAAGTATGTTTTGGAAATTATTTGATCTGTTCTCTCTTTCAGCATAATATTTATCATTTGTGTTACTTGTTTCATAAATCTGTCAGCATGGTTAATCTTTTAAGTGCTTTTGCTTTGAGGACCACAGAATCTAAATGATACGTTTTTTTGTTTTGAATCTCCTGAACTATTTATTTATTATTTTTTTCTTTTTTTTTTACCCCAAAGAAACCATTTATTTAATGAGTACAAAATTCACACATACAACTTTAGGAATATAGTGATTCTCATCCTACCCACCCTTCCACCCAACCTCCTCCTCCTTCTCCCATTCCCAGTCCCACTCTCCATTAAAAAAAAATTGTTCCTTGATAGTCAAGACAAGGGCTGTTCAAGTCATTGCTTCTCAAAGTATCAATTTCACTTCTACAGATTTCCTTTTAGGTGCTTTATTAGTTATCACAGATAAGGGAAAACTGATGGTATTTGTCCCTTTGGGACTGGCTTATTTCACTATGTATAATGTTTTCCAGATTCATCCATTTTGTTGCAAATGACTGGATTTAATTTTTTTTTTTTACTGCTGTGTAGTATTGCATAGAGTACATATCCCATAATTTCTTTATCTAGTCTTCAGTTGATGGGCATTTAGGTTGATTCCATGTCTTAGCTATTGTAAATTGAGCTACAATAAACATGGCAGTGTAGATAACTCTTTTCTTTGCTTATTCATTTCCCTTGGGTAAATTCCCAGGAATGGGATGGCTGGGTCATATGGTAGGTATATATTCAGATTTCTGAGATATCTCCAAACTGATTTCCATGGTGGTTTTACCAGTTTACATTCCCACTAACAGGATTAGAAGGCCTGTTTAGTGAAATAATAACAGAAAATTTCCCCAATTTGGAGAAAGAAAGGGGCATCCAAATACAGGAAGCACAGAGAACTCCTAATAGACAGGACCAGAAAAGATCTTCACCATGACACGTTGTAGTCAAACTCTCCACAGTAAAACATAAAGAAAAGATTCTAAAATGTGCACAAGAGAAACGCCAGATTACTTTTGGAGGATCTCCAATTAGACTCACAGCAGACTTCTCATCAGAAATCCTGCAGACTAGGAAAGAATGGCGAGATATAGTCCAAGTCTTAAGAAGAAAAAGCAGTCAACCCAGAATACTATACCATGCAAAGTTCTCATTTATGAACGAAGGTGAAATAAAGACCTTCCATGACAAACAGAAACAAAGAATTTGTCACCACCCGTCCTGCCCTGCGGAAGGTACTTAAGGATGTGCTGCACACAGAAGCACAGAAACACGGTCAGTACTGAAGAAGAAGATAAAGGAAGGAAAGCTCTCAATAAAAGTACAAAGGAAATAAAAAGTAAACAATCGGAATAGTTATGAAAAATGGCAGGGCAAAGTTGTTACTTATCAAGTCACTTTGAATGTAAATGGCCTTAACTAAGACACAGACTGGCTGAATGGAATAAAAAACAAAACCCATCTATTTGCTGCCTACAAGAAACACATCTCACCTTTATTGTTTTTATCTCTTCTCTTTTAGAAACAAATATTTTCAAATTTCATAAAATAAAGCAGTATGTACTTGTATTAGAAAAATTCTGTTGGTGTATCAAAGAGGTTTTTATGCTTTGTTTGAAGTTTTTCTGGCTTCCTGTCATTATTTGATAAAGTTTGAAAGTTGATAATGTGCAGAAGTATGTAGAATGAATGAATGATCGGTCTAAAAAAAGAGAGAGAAATCAGCTTTTAGATAGTTGCTGTTATATGTCCTCATAACATTTTTGTTTTTACACATTTATATGGGATTATTATGCCTACAGGTTTATATTCTGTTTGCATTAGAGTTCTGTTCCTGATTTAGCTTTAACATTCATTTTGAGTTACTTGTTACTATTTTTATCATTACCTTAGGCTTTAGAAAACCTATGATCCACTTATTTTTATTGGTGATATAATATAATATAATTCAAATAATACAAATTAAATAGATACATGTAAACAATAACATTGAAATGGCATTTTAGCTAATGTGATTTGTAGTCTTATAGAATAATGTAGGCCTTAGGGCACGTGCCCAGCTTAATTTTGAGAATATAGTTATTAAGGGCTGCCACTGTGGCATAACAGGTAAAGCTGCCACCTGTAGTGCCGACATCCCATATGGATGCTGGTTCCAGTACCTGCTGCCTGACTTCTGATCCAGCTCTCTGCTTTGGCCTGAGAAAGCAGTGGTGGATGACCCAAGTGCTTGGGCCCCCTGCAGCTGCGTGGGAGACCCGGTGGAGGTTCTTGGCTCTTGGCTTCCATTTGGCTCAGCTCTGGCTGTTACAGCCATTTTGAGGGAGAACCAGTGGATTGAGGATCTCTGTTTTTCTCTCTGTTTCTGCCTCTGCTTCTTTGTAACTCTGACTTTCAAATAAATAAATCTTAAAATATATATATATAGAGAGAGAAGCCAGCGCCGTGGCGCAGTGAGTTAAAGTCCCAGACTGCAGCGCCAGCATCCCAAATGGGCACCGGTTCAAGTCCTGGCTGCTCCACTTCTGATCCAGCTCTCTGCTATGGCCTGGAAATGCAGTAGAAGATGGCCCAACTCCTTGGATCCCTGCACCTGTGTGGGAAACCCAGAAGAAGCTCCTGGCTCCTGGCTTCCGATCAGCTTAGCTCTGGTCGTTGCAGTCATCTGGGGAGTGAAACAGCAGATGGAAGACCTCTTTCTCTCTCTGGCTCTACCTCTCTCTACCCCTTCCTTCCTTCCTTCCTTCCTTCCTTCCTTCCTTCCTTCCTTCCTTCCTTCCTTCCTTCCTTTCTTTTGTTAAAGATTTTTATTTATTATTTATTTGAAAGTCAAAGTTACACAGAGAGAGGAGAGGCAGAGACAGAGAGAGAGGTCTTCTATCCAATGGTTCACTCTCAATTGGCTGCAATGGCCAGAGCTGCACTGATCCGAAGCCAGGAGCTTGTTCTGGGTCTCCAACGCGGGCACAGGGGCCCAAGGACCTGGGCCATTATCCACTGCTTTCCCAGGCCATAGCAGAGAGCTGGAATGGAAGTGGAGCAGCCGGGCACAGAAGTGCTTTACTGGTAAGGAAATAATTTCATCCCTTAACACTGGTTTTAAAAATGATGAAGATGGACCTTTGAAGACAAGGGAGAGAGGGGAACAATATCTGAAGATGCATGGATTTTTTTCATATTTTTTATGACTGGATGTGATTTTGGTTTTATATTCCTTTTTGTGGTAATAAGTATTTGAAAAATTAATATACCATATTTTAGTGAATTATCTGATTATTCTTTATTTTTGAATTTCATTTACAGATTAACTAAAATGTTTTGTCTAGAGATTATTTTTATTCTCACCTTCCCAATTCCTCTCCCAAATTTTAAATTAGTTCAGATATCTGCAATTGAAATGCTACATTTTATCTTTATGTTTGTTTAATTCTATTGTGTAATCAACTGAATTTCTTTTTCCAGATGATTCTTTGGGATTGGGACTTAAAGCAGTGGTGTAAACCTCATTATCAGGTAAATATGAGTTTTTATATATATTCCATTATTGCTGATATAATAATTAATATCTTTAATGAAACTTTGACATTTAAAGTTGTATCACAAGATTTCTGTGCTGTAAGATTTTTCTTTTACTTTTACTGAAATAAGTTAGCCAGAGCATTCAAGAGCTAGGTTTTAAAAAATGTCTTTTAATTTTAAGGAAAAAGAAAATTATATGAAACCAAACAATAAAATACATTTTTTTTTGGAAATACTGCAAATGTAATTTGAGTTCAGAATAGACTAATATTTCTGTTTTAAGGAAGTGGGTTTTTTTTTTTTCCTTTTCTGATGTGGTCCAGTGATCACAGAGGCAGAAAAATAGATTGAAGAATATGTAAGACAGAGCAAAGCAATTGGCAAGACGTTCTATATAGGAAGTAACTCTTTTATTGCTATTTTACTCCTTTATTTTTTTGAAGTAACACATTTTTAATTTACATCATAATCAAAGGTTCCAATAAATAAAGAGTCCAATACATTAGAAGTAAAAAAGACCATAGTTCATCAGAAGAATAGGCAAAGCCTATGAACAATCATCAGATGAAAATTTATTTAACTCAGTCATATGAAGTAAATTTTAAAATAGTTACAAAATCATTCAAGCTGTAATAGTATATAATTCTTAATTATCTGACAAAGATTTAAAATAAAGTTTGACAAAACACTGTATTTGCAGCATAACACACAGGCATTTCTTTTTTTCTGTTGTTTTGATTTTTTTAAATTTTAGCTCCCACATATAACGGAGAACATATGGTATTTTCTTTCTGTGTCCAGCTTATTTCACTCAACATGATAGGCTCCAGTTGTAACCATTTTGATGTAATTCACAGAATTTCATTCTTTTATAGCTGAATAATATTCCATTGTGTATATATCTTTTCTTTATCAGTTCTTCTGAAGAAGGATATGTTTTATATGTTGTTTTGAAACCTGATTTTTTTGCAATAATGGGTGAACATTAATAAATATTATATCATTTATAGTCCAAAAATGTTATCTCTATTTATTAGATTTATTTAGCTCATTTTCCCAATAGCAGTTTTTGCTAAGTGAATATCCAGCTGAATTGCTGATTTATTTTCTCTTAAACTGTGAATAGAGTAGTCATAACAGGCCAAATTTGGACTTGGTGTGAGCTAAATAATATAACTTGCTGTCAGATGAAGTCAAGGAGAAGGCCACATCTTACCTAAATGAAGATGGTTCCATAACCTACATGGTGAACTTTATCATCATTCATGTTCCCCAACTCAGCAAATATCTAAACTAATGGTAAAATCTAAAGATAAATACTCAGTAATTGCCTAGAGTGTGGTAGACTTGTTGTCAGACTGATGTATAATATTAAGTACTTGTATCTTTTTTCTGACTTTTACCTTTTCTCCCTCTTTGCATTCCAAAACCTCTTTTTAAGAATTGAAATCTAACATTTGTATGTAAAAGTACTTAGCTTATAAGTATACAGCTTGATTAACTTGATGAGTTTTCTTAAACTGAATCCACATATGTGACCATCATTGAGAAGTAGAATTCAGCACCCCAGAAATCCTCTAATATTCCCCTCTAGCTGTCACTGTCTCTCATGTGTTATCTCAATGCTGATTTCTGCCATTACTACTTTTTCTTGTCTTTAAATTCTATGTAAGTGGACCACCTTACACATATTTTCTCTTTTGCTTTTCTTTTCAAAATTTTATCAGCAATTAATAAATGCACAAAGCAGCAATTCATTCATTTTCATTTTATTTAGTATTCCATTAATTAATGTCTATCTTGTAATAAATGGACATTTATTATACTTTAAAATTTTTGACTATTGCAAATCATGCTGCTGGAACAACATTGATGTCTTTTGTTGGGTATGTATGTTGGAAAAATTGCTAGGATGTGTTACCTTTAGAAGATAGAGCTGGACGACTTTCCAAAGCACTTGTTAATGTTTACCTGTATCCTCACCAACATTGGTGCTGTCCTCTCTAAATCATCCTGATAGATGTTAACTGTCTTGTGGCTTAAATATCTGCATTTCACTGGTGTTTCATGTGGTTGAAGGCCTTTCGTATGTCAGTTGGCTACACAGATATCTTCTCAGGTTTGCTGTTTGCTGACTGTTAGCAATCAGTATGAGTTTTTTGTGTATTTTGGACACAAATATATGAATATATACAGATACATATATGTGTTATATATATTGTACTTATCTAATGTATGTTGAAAAATTTTATCTCACTGGCTTAAAATGGTGTTTATACATGAAAATAGTAAATATTTTAATTCAGTGCTAGTCTACCAATAATTTCCTTTTGGTTAGTGATTTTTTTGTGTGTGTATTCCTAAAGAAATATCTGCTCTGAGGTCATGAAGATTTTCTTCTAGGTTATATCCTAGAGGTTTTATTTATTTTTTAAATATTATTTATTGGGGCTGGCACTGTGGCATAGCAGGTAAAGCCACTGCCTGTGGCACTGGCATCCCTGGGCACCAGTTTGAGTCCCAGCTGCTCTACTCTGAACCAGCTCTCTGCTATGGCCTGGGAAAGCAGTACAAGATGGCCCAAGTTCTTGAGTCCCTGCACCTGTGTAGGAGACCCGGAAGAAGTTCCTGGCTCCTTGCTTCAGATTGGCACAGCTCCAGCCATTGCAGCCAATTGAGGAGTGAACCAGTGGATGGAATCTCTTTTTCTCTCACTCTCTCTCACTCTCTCTTCCTTCCTCCATCCTTCCCTCCCTCTTCTTCTCTCTCTCTGTAACTCTGACTTTCAAATAAATAAATAAATCTTCAAAAAATATATTATTAATTTATTTATTTAAAAGGCTGAGTGACAGAGAGAAAGACAGACAGAAACAGAGATATCCCATCTACTGGTTCATTTCTCAAATGGCCTCCACATCCAAGTCTGGGCCAGGCTGAAGCCAGGATTTAGAAATTCCAGTTGGGTCTCCTACATGGGTAATGGGAACCCAAAGACTTGAGCTTTTAATCTACTGCTTCCCAGGTGCACTAGAAGAGAGAGGGATTGGAAGTGGATTAGCCAGGACATGAACTGACACTCTGATATGGGATGTGAATGTCTCAAATGGCTGCTTAACTCACAGTTCTATAATGTGTCTGGAATTTATTGTTCAGTTTGAGTAGGATTGAAAATTGATATTAATTCTGTATCGTGTGGTACATAACCCTAGGTACATTTTTTTCCCAAACAGACATCCAATAGATCAATTCTCATTTGAAAGCTCTATTTTACTTTTAAATAGAAATAATTTGAGGAATTCTTTTAGGATTTCTTCATCTCTTGGATACTGATTATAAATTGGCAAACGTCTTCAATGGAAAAGCAGCTCTGAATTTAAGCTGGCTATTTTTTCCCATCTGTCTGAGATCTTACTTGGTCTTTCATGTCCCCTCCTTGTGTTCATAGCCTTAGTCTCGAAATTTGGTCTCCCAGCCTCTTGAGACTATAGTGTGCTTTACTCTGTTTCCTTATGCTCTTAAAAGCTCTGTTTCTCATCCTGTTTACCATGTAGGAGTTATGAATCAGCAGTAAGTTCCTTGAGAGGGGAAAAAGTAGTACAGAATGTTGGATTCCTTTTAGTCTTAGCTGAGTTCTTGTCCTCTCAAGCTCAGGCTGCTTGCTTGGTGTGCTATGTCTTAATGCATTTGCTTTTTGTATTTTATTTTAGCTTTTCAGAGTTGTTCCAGGTACAAGAGTTGGTCTAACACAAATTAATCTCTCTTTGCTGGAAAGTTAGGCAAGTCTCTATGTCTCTCTGAACCTCATCTATAAATTGAAAATATTAGCAGTTCTTCAGAGGGCCAATTAAACTAATAACATGTGCCTGACACATAGTATCACTGAATGAAAATGTGAACTGATATTATCTTTAAATTATAAAACACTAATGAAAGGAATAGAAAACAAAAATGGAATGATCTCTAATGTTCATGAAATGCAAGCATTAATGTTAAAATGTCCATATCCAAATAAATTTTATTTTATTTATTTTTTTATTTTTTTGACAGGCAGACTTAGACAGTGAGAGAGAGACAGAGAGAAAGGTCTTGCTTTTCCGTTGGTTCACCCCTCAAAGGGATGCTATGGCTGGCATGCTGTGGCTGCGCCAATCCAAAGCCAGGAGACAGGTACTTCCTCCTGGTCTCCCATGTGGGTGCAGGGCCCAAGCACTTGGACCATCCTCCACTGCACTCCCAGGCCACAGCAGAGAGCTGGACTGGAAGAAGAACAACTGGGACAGAATCCAGAGCCCCAACCAGGACTAGAACCTGGGGTGCTGGCACCACAGGTGGAGGATTAGCCAAGTGAGCCACGGCGCTGGCCACCCAAAGCAATTTACAGATTCACTGCAGTCCCCTTCAAAATATGAATGACATTCTTCCATAAAACTAGAAAAAATAGTCTTAAAATTCTTATGGAAGCACAAAAGATCTTAAATAGCCAAAATTGTGTTTAACAAGAAGAACAAAGCTAGAAGCATCATAATACCAGATCTTAAGACATACTACAGAGCTGTTGTGATCAAAACAGCATGGTACTAGAATAAAAAGACATATGGAATAATGGAACAGAATAGAGATCCCAGCAATGATTCCACATGTGTATAGCCTACTGGACTTTGACAAAGGTGCCAGCAACACATACCAGAGAAAGAACAGTCTCTTCAATAAATGTTGTTGGGAAAACCAGATATTCATAAGCAGAAGATTGAACCAGGATCCCTAACTGTTATCCTATACAAAAATCAACTCAAAATAGATTAAATATCTAAATGTAAGATGTGAAACTACTTAACTATTAATAGAAAACATAACACTTTAAAATATTTGCATAGGCAGTGATTTTTTTGGATAAGACCCTGAAAACACAGATAAGAAAAATGAAACCAGACCAATGCGAATATACCAAATCAAGAAGCTTTTGCACAGTAAAAGGATCTATTAGCAGAACTAAGAGACAGCTGACATAATGGGAGAAAACATTTAGTAGTTATTCATCTGACAAAGGATATAAGTATAAAACAAACTCAAAAAACTCAATAATAAACAAGCAATACAGTTAAACAGTCCAAGCATCCGGATAGATATTTTTTCAGAAGATAAAATACAAATGGTAATGAATTCTTTTTTGTTTTTTAAGATTGGTTTATTTATTTAAAAGGTAGAGTTACAGAGAGGCAGGGGTGGGGAGAGGGAGAGAGGTCTTCCATCTGTTGGTTCACTCCCCAGATGTCCGCAACGACTGGAGCTGCGCTGATCTGAAGCCAGGAGCCAGGAGCTTCTTCCAGGTCTCCCACACAGGTGCAGGGGCCCAGGAACTTGGGCCATCTTGTACTACTTTCCCAGGCCATAGCAGAGAGCTGGATCAGAAGTGGAGCAGCCAGGTCTTGAACCAGCACCCATATGGGATGCTGACGCTGCAGGTGGCAGCTCTACCACTTCACCACAGCGCCAACCCCATGAAAAACATTTTAAAATTCCCAGAAATGGGCATTTAGACTCTTAGTTGAGATGCCTATGTTGCAAATTGGAGTTGCCTGGGTTTGATTCCCAGCTCTGGTTCCTGACATCAGCTTCCTGCTAGTGCAGACCATGGGAGGCACCAGCAATGGCTCAAATGATTGGGTTTCTGCCACCCTCATGGGAGACCTGGACTGTGTTCCTAGCTCCTGACCCAGTCCTGGCCATTGTGGGCATTTGAGGAGCAAACCAGCAGATGGGTACTTTCTGTCTCTGTTTTCTCTTTCTTTTTCTCTAATACAATTTAAAAAGAAGTGCTCAATAGCACTAGCCATCAGGGAAGTGAGTCAAAACCACAATGAATTATTATGTCATTCTACTTAGAATGGTTATTATTCAATAGAAAAACATTACAAGCTGGTAAGTATTTGGAGAAAAGGGGGTCCTTATGTTGTTAATGGGAATGGAAAGTTCTTCTGCCATTATGGAGAACAGTATGGAAATCATTCAGAGAACTAAAAATGGATCTACCATAGGACTTTGCTGTCCCGCTTCTGAGAATATGTATGTATATTATCTCCAAAGGAAATTAAATCAGCATATAAATCCAAAGGAAGTTAAATAATAGAGACACTAGCCCTCTCAAGTTCTTTGCAACACTATCGACAATAGTCAAGACATGGAATCAATCAATAGATGTCCATTCATTGATGAATGGATAAAGAAAATGTGATATATATATATACACAACGGAATACTATGCAACCATAAAAGAATGAAATCCTGGCATTTACAATGAAATGGATGGAACTGGCAGTCATTATTGCTAAATGGAATAAGCAGGCACAGAAAGAAAAATACTGCATGTTTTGTGTCATGTGGAAGTTAAAAACAGTCAATCTGAATTTAAAATAGTGATTACTAAACCTTTGGGAGGATTGGGAAATGAGGGAAAGAGGGAGGTTGGATAATTGATATCAAAGCATAGTTATTTTTAATTAAATATTTATTTATTCAAAAGACAGAATTACAGAAGAGGGGGTAGAGACAGAGAAATCTTCTATCTATTGGGCCAGGCTGAAGCCAGGAGCCTGGTACTCCATCCAGGCCTCCCACCTTGGGGACAGGGGCCCATGTTCCACTGCTCTCCCAGCCATAATGGAGGGGAAGTGGATAGGAAATGGAGCACGTAGGACTCAAACTAGCACCCATATGGGAAGCCAGCATTGTAGGGGTGGCTTAATCTGCTACACCACAATGCCATCCTGAAACAAAACACAGTTAGATAGAAATAATAGGTTCTCCTGTTCTGTAGCACTGAAACTATAATTCAGTATATAAAGAATTTGGAGGGGCTGGCGCTGTGGCACAGCGGGTTAACACCCTGGCCTGAAGCGCCGGCATCCCATATGGGTGCTAACTTAAAAGTGGTGAAATTTTGATGCCAGTAGACTGAAAAAATCACAGAATTATGTTATATTACCAAGAGCAGCCACTAGAGAAACTGTATAAAGTATTACAGTAAAAAAATTTCTGTGAGTCAATCATAATATAATTTTAAAAAAAGTTCTAGTAATTTTGCCCCCAAGAAAGCAAGAAGAAAGAAACAAAGGACAAGAAAAAGAAGAAATACCAAAATGGAAAACTTAAGGCATTAAAAAAGTTACAATATGAGAAAAAGAGAAATTGACCATGAAAAAGGATTTGTCTATGAAAATGAATTAGGCATTCATGTTGTCAGAAGTATTTAATAGTGAATTTTAATTACATTGTACTGTTAAAGTGAAAATCACAATGTACTGTTTTGGTAAATTTGTGAATTGTCCTTTCCTATTTGTCCTGAATAATGTTTAGAAAATAATGCTTTTGAAAAAATCTTCTATTTTCATACATGTTCCATTTGAATTTTGTAGTAGTTAAATGAGATTATAAATAGACAAAGTCTATGGAAATATGGCAGGGAACATTGAGAATTACAGTAATCAGAGAATTCTGGTTGAAGCAGCAATGAGATTATTTTTTTTTTTTTTGCCTATGAGATAGGTAGAGATTAATTAAATTCATGCTATCCAATTATAATTAGGGCTGTAGGGTAAAAAGTGCCATTATATACAATTAGTGGGTGGGGTAGACTTGATCAGCATATTCCAGAGAAGGTTTTAGAACAGTGATCAAATTTTAATATGCTCATTTGCTTTGGTTCAGGAATTCAAGTTATAGGAACCTGTTTATCAGAAGTATGCTTACTTGTTCACAGTGATATATATAGAGAAGTGTTATTTTAATGCTATTTATAACAGATAAAGGCTGGAAATAACTAGGCTATGTCGTGATAACGGGGAATGTTTAAAATCCAGACTTTGTGTTCCACAAAGATCAAAGATGTTATTAAAGTATTTTAGCCTTTCGTAACATTTCTCAATACTGAAATGTGTTGCAGGTACTTTAAGTTTCCTGGTGAACAAAAAGTTTGAATAATTATCAGTTTCAGACATACCCAAATATAAGTTCAAGAAACAATAAAATTACAAAAAGTAACATTTAGTTCACTGTTTTCATTATTGGTCCATTTGTTTCTATGAATAATTGAGTTTAATATCGTATATATGTATTGTCAAAAAGTTGAAATTATATCTTATGTATATATCAGTGTCATAATTCATCTTTTGAATTAAAAAAATTTTTCCTACCAAATTTTTATGGCTTAGCCTAATGCTACCTTTTGACGTTTATATTGACCATTCATCTTAAAGTTGTTGCTGTCACTTTTGAACTTTGATTCCAATTTTCTGTTTTTATGTCATCATTTCCATAATATTAATAATAATAATGTTTATTGCACTTTAAGTACATGTACTAAAGAGTGTTCTGTGTACTTCACATATATTATCAGATTTATTTCTTTTGTCAGCCCTTAATTAGATGGATATTATCCTCATCTAACATTGAATAAATTTTAAAATGTTCAGATTGAAATAAATTACTCAAGGTCACAAAGTTAGGTTTTAATTCCAGATTATAAACTGGGCAGTCTTTGAAACAAAGCCTTGCTGATATGTTAGACTGCTTTTTTAGTGAACAAGGTAAATGAAAAAATGCTCTTTATGTTTAGAAGAAAGTTTGACGTAAACGAATGGACAGGCTCAATAAACTAGTGAAATATACAAATTACAGATTTTAAATTTAATAGACTTAGTTCTGTACTAATTACAGTGGGCCAGTAATGAATATCATTAAATGTAATGAATAAGCTAATGAAAAATAAATAAAAAATTAAAGTGTATCATAGTGAAAAAAATTTTCAACTTAGAATTATACCATTTGTTATATAATTTATGCCATGTCCAAATAAACGAAAATTTAAATTTAAAGGAATAAATTACTTAGATAATATTAGATAGACTTTATTTAAAGAAAATATTTCTTAAATGTTAATTTTTCTGTGAAACAAATATATAATTTTGCTTTTCTTCTTTTCTAGAATTCTGGAGGAGGAAATGGAGTTGATCTTTCAGTGCTGAATGAGGCTCGCAATATGGTGTCAGATCTTCTAATTGATCCAAGCCTTCCCCCACAAGTCATTTCTTCCTTACGGAGCATCAGTAGCTTGATGGGTGCTTTCTCAGGTTCCTGTAGGCCAAAGATTAATCCTCTCACACCATTTCCTGGATTTTACCCCTGCTCAGAAATAGAGGACCCAGCTGAGAAAGGAGATCGAAAACTTCACAAGGTCAAAATCAGTACTCAGTTATCAGCCAGCCCTATTTTTATAAATAATATTGTTTTTAAATTAAAACTGTCCCTTTAAATATTATATAAAATGCAGTTACCTCTTCAAGGACCAGCTCCTTTTACATTATACTGAGCTGCTAGGGACTTTAGAGGCAGTTATAAACTCAAATAATTCTAGATGTGTGTTCAGTTTCTACTTTGATATTACTATAATTATAACTTGAATGGTAACAATCATTTATTATCATTGTTATTGTTAGGAAAAGGAAGAAAAAAGCAAATATAGTTCCAGGTTTATACAAAAAAATAGTATTCAGGTCATGTCATTAATCTATTTTATTCTTTAGAATCCAGGATTTGTTCTTGAACCAAGAAATGAAGAAATCTTCATTGTAATATTCAGTTTATGAATTACACAGCTTTATTTCAAATGATTTTCCCATTTCTGAACCCTGTTTTTCCCCCTGTACCTAGTGGCAATTACCATAGCCCAATAAGCATTGATTTTTCTATCAGATGTGGGATTAATTTCTCTCTAAATACCAATATTTCAAACAGAATTTCCTTTAGGATATAACAAATACTGTTCTACTGGACAGGCATACTTATACATAATGCTTGTTCAGAGTGCTTTTAGTTGTTTTGTTTGATTTATTATCAATAATGAAAATCATCAAACTTTGAAACAAGAAACAGTTTAGGGATTACTCTAATTCAACTAATTTATTCCACAACTAGGAAACTGACCAAGAGAGAAGATGAAATTCAAATATGTTAATTTTGTTAATTGTAATAGTCTATGTAGAACTTTAAAAAAAGGAAATATGAGAAAAACTTAACTGTAGTTTTTGAAGGGATTTTTATCATCAATTAATTTTATTTTTCCAGATCTCAGCATTAGGTTTTAGAAACGTTGAAACATTTTGCAGGCTTAATTAGGGTAAAAGGATTTGAACATTATTGATCACAATCTGTGTCATAGATACTTATGTGAGGCTTTTATTGTTATTTTAATTTTTATCAGAAAGGCACAGAGAGAGAGAGAGAGAGAGAGAGAGAGAGAGGTAAAGATGTGGAGAGATCTTCCCTTTACTGGTTCTCTCCCCAAAATTCTGAAGCAGTTGGGTCTGGGATAGGTTGAAGTCAGGAGTGCAAAATTCCACCTGGGTCTCCCATGTGGATGGCAGGGACCTAATACTTGAGCCATCATCTGCTGCCTCCTAGAGTATGCATTTGTTAGAAGGTGGATCAGAAGCAGAGTAGCCAGACACTCCTGTATGGATGCAGGTGTCCCAAGCAGCGGGTTAACTGCTGCTCTAAAATGCCTGTACCTGAAGCTTTTATTTTCAAAAAGCTTTTACAGTAGCACCTGCATTAGTAAAGACCCAGTTAACAAGAGTGCTTAGTCATGTGACTTTAGAACTCTGCTCTCTAAGAAAACTTCCAAAGAGGATAACAGTCATCAATAAAATAATACATTCGAAAATTTTTTTTCAAAGATTTATTTTATTTATTTGAAAGAGTTACAGAGGCAGAGATTGGAGAGGGAGAAGAAAGGGAGATAGATAGTGTGAAAGAGATTTTCCATCTACTGGTTCATTCCACAAATGGCCAAATGGCCACACAGCCAGGGCTGGGCCAGGCTGAAGCCAGGAGCCAAGAGCTTCATCCGGGTTTCCCATGTGGGTACAGGGGCCTAAGTACTTGGGCCATCTTCCACTGCTTTCCTAGGCACATTAACAGGGAGCTAGATTGGAAGTGGGGCACCTGGGACTTGAACTGGCACCCATTTGGGATGCTGGTGTCTCGGGAGGCAGCTTAACCTGCCATGTCACAATGCCAGCCCCCTTATATTATATTATTGAATTCATTTACACCTTTATGTTTCATTTGTTTCTGCCTATTATAGTAATTTTTTAAAAAAATAATTCTTAAAATTGTAATCATAAAAATCATACTGATCTCAGTATAATGTTTGTTATTGTGTTTGCTACATAGGAAAATTTGGGGCCAGAACTGTGGCTCAACAGGTTAAACAGCTACTTGGAATGCTGGCACCCCGTGTCGGAGTGCCAGTTCACGTCCCAGCTACTCAGCTTCTGATCCAGCTTCCTGTGAATTGTCTACAAAGGCAATGAAAGTGCCCAACTACTTGGGCCTCTGCCATCCATATAGGAAACCTGAGTGGAGTTCCTGGCTCCTAACTTTGGCATGGCCCAGAATTTGCTGTTGTGTACATTTGGGCAGTGAAAAGATGAAGATATTGCTCTCCCTCTCTCTTTCAAATAGATTAATTAATAAATAAATAAATCTATAAAATAAAAAAATTTGGTACACTTTAAAATATTTTAAACATAATATTACTTAGATAGAAGGTCTGAATACTTCATTTCCTGAGCATTGCAGTATCAGGCTAATTTTGGATGCTGTAATCATGTAATACTGACATGAGTAGCTCATATAAAGACCTGGAAGCAATCCTTATGAAAAAAACCTTCATTTACTTTGTGTTGTATAAACTCCTTGGGAAAATTCCATATCTGTCCCTTCTTATAGAAAAGCATACTAAAATCCTGATGTTACTTCAGAAAAGATCAACAACATTTATGAAAAAAAGCCCAGTAAGGAAAAAGGGAGTAAGAACATACCATATGATGTAAATATCTTATAGATATGTTAAAAACTAAGAAGGATTATAACAACCTACATTATAATCAGCCAGGATTATGCTACATAAGGAATTTTTTCACTGAATTTCCAAGTAATCATAGTTAACCCTAGATCTGAACAAAATCAGTATCCTTGGGAAAGCTTAAGTTAAATATAGTATTTCTCTAAGATTGTTGTAGTGTCTGGTGATAGGGAAAATTCATAAGAAACAGAAACTGGGCTATATAGATCTCAGTAAAACTACACTCACAATGGTAAAAATGGGATATTTTCATCAATTGAACATTTGGATTGAGAATATTTTCAAAATTAGTGTAAAATATCAATGCAAAAAGTATTCTCTGTTTAATTTTATCATTATTTCAAATGGTAACTCAGGATCCTGAAGTTTCTCCAGTTTCACCACTCTGTACATTAGCCAGCATTGTACTGAAAATATAAAATAATATATTGACTGATCATCTCTGATCTTAAGCTTGACTTCTGATGTTAATTTTCAGAATCTATCTACATATTTATATTTAAATTTCCAATTCTTTATTTTTAATGGAAGTTAAAGTATAATATGCAAAAGAAAAATACTAGTTTAAATTCTATCAAGTTCAGCAATCACTTTTTAGTAGGAAGAAAATACATTGAACAGCAGCTATAATGTGAAATTTGTAGTAAATCGGCAGGTTTTCAGAATGAAATGCCTCGTTTCTTCTTTATATGTTAAGAATATAGTTTCTATTGTTAGTCATGTACTATCATTAATATTACATGTACAACATATTAAAAGCTGAAAATTTTAACCATTGTTGAATTATTCAACAGGGATTGAATAATAGGAACAGTTTACCAACTCCACAGCTGAGGAGGAGCTCAGGAACTTCAGGACTGCAACCTATTGATCAGTCTTCAAGGTGGGAACGCAATAATGGCAGAAGGCCTAACCAGGAATTTGGCACTTCAAGGTAAAATCCCCGGAGCCATTAAATGAAACATTCTAATGCACCCACTTTGTTTCCGTGAATAATTTGTGGAATAATTCAAAATGTAAAAGGCAATTCTTGAAGTATTTTAGGTGAATTACAATATGGGTAGTAATAATATGGTGTAATAGAGAAGCTGACTCTTGGAAACCTCCCTCAGAATCTAGGTGGATTGGGTACACAGCAAGCGGGAGCCTTAGGAATGTGAGCTAGTGAAATGGTTCAGGGAAATTGGGATCCATTTAATACAGAGTATTGTGAAAGCTTTTACATTTCTAAAGGTTACCATTATAGGAGTAGTCACCAATTCAATGTGTAATATCCAAAGTCAGCAGTTACTGACTTGTGAAAGGAAGAACAAGTTCCCAGGGCTCATTACAGTTGTTAGGTCTAAGGTGGCAAAACTTTTTAAACTCTGTCCTACTAGAGGCTGAGACTACCAGTATATTCTATAATATATTGAGAATTTACACGGAACTGAACAGAGCTAATCCTATAAATGAAAGACATAAGTTAACTACAAGTAAATGAGTCTGGGACAATGCAGGAACTGAAATCTTCTGAATGTCAATACAAATAAAGGGTCTTCAGAAGTTCATGGAAAATATTTATTATTAAAAAAACTATGCATGGGTTTTTTTTTTTTTTTAAAGATTTATTCTATTTATTTGAAAGACAGAGTTACAGAGAGACGTAGAGACAAGAGAGAAAGGTCTTCCATCCTCTGGTTCACTCCCCAGATGGCTGCAATGGCTGGAGCTGCGCCGATCTGAAGCCAGGAGCCAAGAGCTTCCTCCGAGGCTCCCATGTGGGTGCAGGGGCCCAAGGACTTGGGCTGTCTTCTACTGCTTTCCCAGGCCAAAGCAGAGAGCTGGATCGGAAGTGGAGCAGCTGGGACTAGAACCAGTGCCCATATGGGATGCCGGAGCTTCAGGCCAGGGCGTTAACCTGCTGTGCTACAGCACCAGCCCCCCAATGCATGGATTTCAAAAAAATTTTTGTAGCAAAGTAAATTATCTTTTTTAACTTTTATTTAATAAATATAAATTTCTAAAGTACAGCTTTTAGATTATAGTGGCTTTTTTTTTTTTTTTGACAGGCAGAGTGGACAGTGAGAGAGAGAGACAGAGAGAAAGGTCTTCCTTTTGCCATTGTACAGTGGCTTTTTCCCCCCATAACCTCCCTCCCACCCGCAACCCTCCCATCTCCCGCGCCCTCTCCCATTCCATTCACATCAAGATGCATTTTCAATTATCTTTGTATACAGAAGATCAATTTAGTATATACTAAGTAAATATTTCAACAGTTTGCACCTACACAGAAATACAAAGTGTAAAGTAGTTTGAGTACTAGTTATACCATTAATTCACATAGCACAACACATTAAGGACAGAGATCTTACATGGGGAGTAAGTGCACAGTGACTCCTGTTGTTGATTTAACAATTGACACTCTTGTTTATGGAGTCAGTAATCACCCGAGGCTCTTGTCATGAGTTGCCAAGGCTATGGAAACCTTTTGAGTTCATCAGCTCTGATTTTATTTAGACACAGTCATAGTCAAAGTGGAAGTAAATTATCTTTTAATTCCATTTTCCATGAATTTTTTGAAATATCCTTGTAATCCTGGTAACAAAGAGTTTGTTACTTTGTATTTTGAAGCCAGGTACTGATCTCTTGTATGGGTTATAAGCTTCTCTTGAATTATCTATTTAATAAAATTAGAATTAGCATACATTCCACGTTTAATCATTCTATTACTAATGAGCATGTGTTGTACTTTTTTAGTTTGAGACGTTGTCTTTTTGCATTTGAAACAGTAGATGGCAGGATTGGATCATAGCTGTTTATTAAAATTTATGTTAACATGTATGAAATATAATCAGATGATTATGTTTTCCCAATTCTTATATGGCTTATTAATTTGAATTTTCTATAATATAATGGAATGGTAGACTTATTTTTTGTAAAAGAAAAATTGTATGAAATGATGTGTAGACTTATGTATGAAAAATGTTGTTAGGAAAATAAGCTTTGGTCCAAAGTTTACCTAGAGTATAAACATGATAGTCTTTTGTTTTGTTTTGTTTTAAATAGAAGCAGGATATAGGAAAGTGAAGTCAACAACCTAAAATGTGCCAGGTAGTTCTTAATCAAGGAACAATTATATTGAGGTTATCATTAGGTTTAAAAAAGGGATTGGCCGGCACTGTGGCTCACTAGGCTAATCCTCCACCTGTGGCGCCGGTAGCCCGGGTTGTAGTCCCGGTTGGGGCGCCGGATTCTGTCCCGGTTGCTCCTTCTTCCAGTCCAGCTCTCTACTGTGGCCTGGGAAGGCAGTGGAGGATGGCCCAAGTGCTTGGGCCCTGCACCCACATGGGAGACCAGGAGGAAGCACCTGGCTCCTGGCTTCGGATTGGCGCAGCGCGCCTGCCATAGCAGCCATCTGGGGGGTGAACCAACGGAATGAAGACCTTTCTCTCTGTCTCTCTCTCTTTCTCACTGTCTCTCTCTCTTTCTCACTGTCTAACTCTGCCTGTCAAAAAAAAAAAAAAAAAAAAAGATGAAGAAAATAATTCTGTTTTTTAATCTTTCACACTAATATAACAGCAATGTATTTGTAGTCAAAGAAACACTTGATATATGTTGGGTTAAGGTTAGATATGTACATTG
The DNA here is from genome assembly GCF_051225735.1 of Oryctolagus cuniculus. Lineage (NCBI taxonomy): Eukaryota > Metazoa > Chordata > Mammalia > Lagomorpha > Leporidae > Oryctolagus > Oryctolagus cuniculus. The sequence goes on along the minus strand of NC_142867.1, from coordinate 51,483,364 downwards.
AGATAAAGTATTTTTATCCGGCTACCTCTGGTGGTTGATGTTAAAATAGAAACATGGTCTGGAGAAAAATCAGGAACTGAGAAGTGTTCTCTCACAGGGGTGGGGGCTGTTTACTGCAAGGCTATATAAGGCCCAGGAAATCATTTGATCTGGCCTTTCTAAGGCAACCGTAGGCAAGACTCAAAATTCAGTAAATCTATAGCAGGCTAATTTTTCAGTTGATAATTTTTATAGCCTATGAAGTGTATTATAATTATCCAAATGGCCCTTGGCAGAAAAAAAGATTCCCCACCATGGTAAAAGTAGGCAAATTTTATATATTCAGTTAACTTTCATTAAAACAAAATCATATGACTCAAAAGATTTACATATTTGAAAAATAATTATGTATTATGTATATCTAATTTAAATTGACCATGTATGGAACCTTTTTAATATACAAACTAAAGAGTCTTTGAGTAATATTTATGAGTGTCTTTTAAACATAGACAGGGTAAGATAGGAATATATGAAGCATTCACAACCACTACTCCTTTTCAAGTTCAAGTCTATAGGTTGTTGCTGTCCAGTAGAAATTTCTGTGATGACGTGTTGTCCAAAGATGGTAGCCATAGCTGTATATGACTGTTGATCATTTGAAATGGGCCTAGTATGACTAAGGAACTAAATTTTAAATCTGAGTTCATTAATTATAATTAATTTAATTCAAATACAAGGAGCCTATGTAAATATCATATAGACCTATAAGGGTATTTCACACTCTTCATGGAAAATGGGATTGAAAGGTAAGGTTATTTTGCTGCAAAAATATTGAAATTCATGCATAGTTTTTTCATAATGCACACTTTAAGTGAATTTTTCTAAGATCCCTCATGTATAATATGTGGCATCTTATATTAGACAATAAAGGTCTTGATTTTAATGAATTATGGCATTTAATTCAGGAACCTTTAGACTTTGGTAGCCCAATTAATAGACTTGTGTTTCTGGAATCACCTTGAGTTTATATTAGAATAGCCCAGAACTAACAGCACATTTACTAGGTTTTTGAGCCTTGATTTGAACTCAGCTTTGGATTCTGATCCATTCCTTGCCTGATTTTAACTGACACTGTGATTTCAACATGATTCCAGTATTGAACTTCTCATTCTTGAAATCTATCTCTGAAGCCAGATTTCTCATCCTTTCAGCTGCTTTTTCATCTGTGGCTTTTTCCAGCCCTTAGACTGTTGCTGTCTTCTGGTCTAGCAGTTGCTTTCAGAATTGATTTACTTAGAAAAGTTGGTGTTACCTTTGTATCCTGTTACTTTATTTTACAGGTAATAGTTGTTAAGTTTACCTGTGCAGTATCTTTTCCTCTATTTATTCTTCTTGATAACTTTACTACAGTATTTCATGCTTTCATTATCACTTACTTGGGCTCTTGAACTAGCCTCTTAATTAGCTTTGCAACTTCCAGTATCCTTCCCCAATGAATTCTTCTTCTACCTTTCATTAGAAATCTTCCTTGAACAAAATCTTGATTATATCACGGTCTGTCAAACCATTTTGTGGAAAAAAAGAAGTTATTTTTGGTGCCTAAGTGTTTTGAAATCCATGCTATAGTTTTTTCATGCTACACATTTTCCATGAACTTTCTGAAGACTATTCACACCGTTTTTCTAGTCATTAAGTTTTTGAGTGCTTTACCAGTGTTTGTAGAATAGTACTCACGGGGAGAGAGAAACCAGTTATGATGTATTTGTCCCATATCACAATACCTGAGTTCCATACCCAGTCCTGACCTTGATTCTTGCTTCCTGCTAATGCACAGCCTGGGAAGCAGTAGTAATGGCTCAACCAGTTGGGTTCTTACCACTCATGTGGGAGACCTGAACTGAGTTCTTAACTCTGAGCTTCAGTCTGGCATAGCCCTAAAATATGTTGTAGACATTTGGGTAGTGAACCAGTAGGTGAGAGATTCCTTTCAGTCTGTCTTTGTCTTTCTCTCTCTCTCTCTCTTTGCCTCTCAAATAAATATATAAATAAATAAAAAGTAATGCTCAAATCCCTAGTCTGGATTTTAAATCCTGCTATTACCTCATGACAGAGTTGCACCTTTATTTAGAAAAATTAAATGAACTGACATAGGTGAGCAGTTTTTTAAATTTTATGTAAGTTATACAAGTTTCATGTATTTCATATATACAGATTTAGTAACATAGTGATACTTCCCTCCCTCCCACAACCTTTCTTCTCCTCCCTCTCCCATTCCCACTCTTAATTTTTGCAAAGATCTACTTTCAGTTTACTTAATGATTGTAAGGTTAACCCTACACTAAGTAAAAGAGTTCATCAAATAGTATGAAGAAAAAAAACCATTTCCTCAATATAAGAGACAAGGGCTATAAACAATCATCAAATGTCAAAGTGTTCATTTCACTCTAATATATTACATTTTAGGTACTCTATTAGTATCCCTGATCAGGGAAAACATATGATATCTGTCTTTTTGGGACTGGCTTATTTCACTGAGTATAATGTTTTCCAGTTGCATCCATTTTGTATCAAAAGACAGGAGATCATGCTTTTAACAGCTGAGTAGTACTCCATAGTGTATATATACACCATAATTTCTTTTCTTTTCTTTTTTTTAAGATTCATTTTATTTGTTTGAAAGAGTTACAGAGAGAGGTAGAGACAGAGAGAAAGGTCTTCCATCCTCTGGTTCACACCCCAGATGGCTGCAATGGCTGGAGCTGCGCCGATCTGAAGCCAGGAGCCAGGAGCTTCCTCCAGGTCTCCCACACGGGTGCAGGGGCCCAAGGACTTGGGCCATCTTCTACTGCTATCCCAGGCCATAGCAGACTGCTAGATTGAAAGAAGAGCAGCCGGGACTCAAACCGGTGCCCATATGGGATGCCGGTGCTCCATGCCTGGACTTTAACCCGCTGTGCCACAGCACCGGCCCCATACACCATAATTTCTTTATCCAGTCTTCAGTTGATGGACATCTGGGTTGATTCCATCTTAGCTGTTGTGAATTGAGCTTCAATGAACATGGGGGTACAGATAACTCTTTCATATGCTTATTTCTTTTGCTTTGGGTAAATTCCTAGGAGTGCAATGGCTAGATCATATGGTAGGTCTGTATTCAGATTTCTGAGTTATCAGCATGCTGTCTTCTACAGTGGCGAACCAGTTTCCATTCCCACCAACAGTGGATTAGGGTACTTTTTCTTCCACATTCTCACCAGCATTTATTGTTTCTTGAGAGAGAGAGAGAGAGAGAGAGAGAGAGAGTGAGTGAGTGTTGGTTCACTCCCCAAGTGGCTGCAACAGCTGGAGCTGTGCCGATCCAAAGCTAGGAGCCAGGAACCTCTTCTGAGTCTGCCACGCGTGTGTAGGGGCCCAATGACTTGGGCCATCTTCTGCTGCTTTCCCATGCCATAGTAGAGAGCTGGATCAGAAGTGGAGCAGTCAGGAATTGAACTGGTGCCCATGTGGGATGCCAGCGCTGCAGCCAGCGGCTTTACCTGCCACGCCTTAATCCTGGCCCCCTCATTGTGGTTTTGATTTGCATTTCCCTGATTGTTAGTGATCCTGAGCATTTCTCAAATGTTTATTTGCTACATTTGAATTTCCTCTCTTGAAAGATGAGCAGCCTTTAAAACAATGAGAAGAGAAGAATGATTTGGAAAGCTCTCTATGTGAAAAGAATAGGCATATAACTTGTCTTATCTCTTCCTTGAGGTTTTCTGATAATTTTGTTCTTAGATTAACTCCATTTGAAAATTAAGCTGAATTATATTTCAGAATAATTGAAATATAAGCAAATGATATACAAATAATGTATTTAGGTGAAGAGTAATAACTTTTTGGATAAAGAATAATATAGGACTAAATTTTATTATTCATGTTTGGTTGGAGAAAAAAGAGTAATATGCATAGACATGATAAAAAGAAATGTTAGTCCCTGGGTAGTCACCATAAGAGTTTAATCACTGTTGATCTCATAGAGGACTTGAGATTTTACTGTTTGAGGAAGACATTCTTTTCCAATACCAAAAATACCTTTCCAACATCATCTTTATTCACCTAAAATTCCAGTCAAACTCAACCTTTTGATGTTCTCTGTCCATGTCTGTGCCCCTTTTTAAATTAAAAAGGAACTTAACTAGACTAGATATTCTCACTCTCATTTCTGTATATTCTTTTTTTAAAAAAATATTTATTTTCATTTATTTGAGAGGCAGATGGAGCCTGAGAGACACACAGAAAGAGAGGGTGCTTCCATCCACTTTAGCATTGCCCAGATGCCCACAATAGTCAAATTGCTCCATGCTGAAGCCAGTAGCCAAGAACTCAGTCCAGATCTCCCCTGTAGATGGCAGGGACCCATCTACTTCAGCCCTCATCTGCTTCTTCCCATGGTGCACATTAGCAGGAAGCTGTAATGGAACTGGGACACTATACAAGGCATTCTGATATGGGATATGAGCATCCTCACTGGCATCTTAGCTGCTAAAACAGACACCCAACTGTATATCTTTAATTTACCTCAAATACCACATCTTAAGACTAAGACATTGATATCCTCCTCATTCTATGGAAATTTCATCTGCAAATTTCCATAATATCTTTCTTTACATATATTTTTAAAAAATATTTATTTATTTATTTGAAAGAGTTACACAGAGAGGAGAGGCAGAGAGAGAGAGAGAGAGGGGTCTTCCATTTGATGGTTCACTCCCAGATGGTTGCAATGGCTGGAGCTGAGCTGATCCAAAGCCAGGAGCCAGGACCTTCTTCCTGGTCTCCCATATGGGTGCAGGGGCCCAAGGACTTGGGCCATCCTCCACCACCTCCCAGGCCACAGCAGAGAGCTGGATCGAAAGTGGAGCAGCCAGGTCTCTAGCCAGCACCCATATGGGATGCGGAAGCTCCAGGACAGGGCATTAACTCGCTGTGCCACAGTGCTGGCCCCCTCTTTACATATCTTATGGGACTTTTCACCTATCTTTTGTTGCCATTAGTGCTCCTCTGAGTCCCCTTTGATTCTTGTGACAGGTTTGGGATTGTCTTTAAATGCTTGCCTAACATGTATACTGCAGGTGTATGGGATTATGACACTTAAACCCGTCTTCTGCTTAAGATTCAAACCTGGGATGCAGTTTCTGTGATCACAAAGTTCTAGTAATGATTAAATAGTGGTTTTCTGGATTATTTGACAATTGAGTTATCCATCTTTGAATTCTAGTTTTAGTACTTAGGATTAAAGAATGAACTGGGACCTGCACTCTGGCGTAACGAGTAACCTGCTGCGCCAGCATCCCATATAGATGCTGGTTTGAGTCCTGGCTATTCCACTTCTGATACGGCTTCCTGCTATTGCACCTGGGAAGGCAGAGGGTGGCCCAAGTGCTTGGGCCTCTGCACCCATACAGGGGACTCGGAAAAAACTCCTTGTTTTGGATCATCCCTGCTCCGGCTGTTGTGGCCATCTGGGAAGTAGACCAGCAGATAGAAGACTCTCTCTCTCTCCTTCATCACTCCTGTAACTCTGCCTTTCAAATAAATAAACAAATCTTAAAACACACACACACACACACACACACACACAAGGACTGAAATTGAACTGCTATCCTTGAATTGGCTGATGTGACCCAGCCCTCGGTGATATAGACAGACATATTCATGGCTCTATTTGAAAATTAAGGAGACTCATTCTTTAAGCTAACTCACAGCTTGCTCTTTTTCAACAGAATTACCGTGGGGAAAAATTTGGCAAATTGTACTCAATTACCCTGTGGGATGTCAACTATTGATATACTCTACACTGAAAAGACTGGCTTTTAACATATTCTGTGGTTCATCCTTCATCTCACCATCTGCTCTATAATCAAATCTTTTTTTTTTTTTTTTTGACAGGCAGAGTGGACAGTGAGAGAGAGAGACAGAAAGGTCTTCCTTTGCCGTTGGTTCACCCTCCAACGGCCGCCGTGGCCGGTGCGCTGCGGCCGGCGCACCGCGCTGATCTGAAGGCAGGAGTCAGGTGCTTTTCCTGGTCTCCCATGGGGTGCAGGGCCCAAGCACCTGGGCCATCCTCCACTGCACTCCCTGGCCACAGCAGAGAGCTGGCCTGGAAGAGGGGCAACCGGGACAGAATCCGGCGCCCTGACCGGGACTAGAACCCGGTGTGCCGGCGCCGCAAGGCGGAGGATTAGCCTAGTGAGCCGCAGCGCCGGCATATAATCAAATCTAATACTTTGTTTCTAACAGTAGTATGTACCCTAAATAATGGCCTTGGGAACCAGCTTCTCAAATCGGTGCCTTATAATTTGCAAAGATTTCAACCCTATTTGAACCCCAGAAATTCAAGAGGGCTGATGATATCATCCTGATAGCATCTTAAGAGTGGCTCTGTAAATCTAGACATCATATAGGTATAAAGTTTATACAGTTGCTTTTAAAAAAGATTGACTTGTTTAAAAAAGATAACCTTATTAAGATAATTTACATTGACTGTCTAGAAGCCAACTCAATAAATGACTTAACTCTGTGACTCTAACTTTTAGCATCCCTTATAATATTTGTGCAGTGACTTTGAGATTCATTCTCAGGTTTGACTTTAGTCACCCTCCCCCACTAATTTCTGCTAATAATTAAAACTTCTAGCCTGTCTCACCTTCTTCTTTGTTCAGTATTGCTTTATATAATTCACTGAGATATATATCCAGTTCTAGGCACAAAATTAATGAGAAGATCCTGGAACTGATTTGAGAATTTATAATTTGACCTGTTCCACTCAACTCTAAATAGCTACGTGAATATATGATATATAGACTTCTACCCTAGATTAAGGTAGAAAACTGTGGAGGGACTGGTGTTGTAGCACAGCAGGTTAAGCTACTGCTTGCTATGACAGCATCCAATATCCAGCTGCTCTGATTCTGATCTAGCTCCCTATGAATGTTCCTGGGAAGGCAGCAGAAGGTGGTCCAAGTACTTGGGTCCCTGCTAGTCACATGGGAGACCCAGAAGGAGTTCCTGGCTCCTGGCTTTGCCCTGGCCCAGACTTGGCTGCTATGGCCATTGGGGAATGAACCAGCCAATAGAAGATATCTCTCCCTCTCCCTGCCTTTCAAATCAATAAATCTTTTAAAAATTGTTTATTTTAATTAAGAAAGATGAAAAACTGTGGAGCAATACTATGGCTGTGTTCTGAATAAGATATATCATTCTTTGTCATGATTATTAATCATGGAGTAGACTTTAGTATAGTGCATAGATTTTTCTTTTTTTTTTAAATATTTATTTATTTATTTGCAAATCAGAGTTACACATAGAAGGAGAGGCAGAGAGAGAGAGAGAGAGAGGTCTTCCATCCATTGGTTCACTCCCAGTTGGCCACAACGGCCGGAGCTGTGCTGATCTGAAACCAGGAGCCAGGAGCCTCCTTTGGGTCTCCCATGTGGGTGCAGGGGCCCGAGAACTTGGGCCATCTTCTACTGCTTTCCCAGGCCCTAGCAGAGCCTGGGATCATAAGTGGAGCAGCTGGGACTAGAATCGGTGCCCATATGAGATGCCGGCACTGCAGGCAGTGGCTTTACCTACTATGCCATAGTGCCGGCCCCAGTACATAGATTTTTCTCTTTTAATATTATGTCAAGTAGTATTGTTACTCTTCTTTCCCAGTTTTGCTTACTTTGCATGAGGGCAATGAATACTCAAATTGAGCATTGGTAGGGAAATGAGTTAACTGGATCTTATTATTTGCCTACTGCTTCTTTTTGTAACATTGTTAAAAGTTGATTACTGGCGAGAGAAAAAATAAATACTAAAAATCTTTAATTTACTGATGGAGAAATAGACAAAAACACAGAATCAGAATTGTGTTGTGGAAGTGTGCATACATTTTAGAGTCAGAAAAGTAGGAGTTTGAATTTTAGCTCAGCTACTTACTATCTGGGTGATGTTGAAACATTACCTAGCCTCTCAATGCCTCAGTTTTCCTTTCTGCTAAACAGGAATACCAGTAGTGTTGTTAAGATGACTAAGCAAGATAAGATATAAAAGATGCCTGAATGAATGAATGAATGACACATAATAAATACTCAAAATCGTGTGTTTTATAATTCTTGTTATTATAAATAAAGAAGTTTTAATGAAGTGATAGCCAACTGATTTTACATGCCTTTTCTTTGTAAAACAGAACCTTTTTCTCCCATGGAGGTATAAAACAGGGTAGATTTCTAGGAAAAAGATCCAAGAAATACCTAAAAAATGGTAGTTAGATAATGAATGAAAGCCTATTTACTTGATTGGGGAGTGAAAAGGTTTGTTTGTAGTAAGTGTATAATAGGAGCTCAAAAGGATTAGTGTCGTTTATGCCACAAATATCTGTTGAACACCTGTATTTACTGTGAATATAAAGATTAATGAGATATGGCCTACAAAGGAACTCACATGAGGGAAAACAATTTGTAAGCAGTAAGATTATGATAAAATATGGGTAAGTGTTATAGAGGCATGAATGAACACCTGTTAGTGCACAGAAAACTAGATCTTTTCTGAGTAAATGGAATGTAAGGAAACATGAAAGAAGGGAGAAGTTAAGGAGGAGCTTATTGAGAACTTAGCCTATGCTAATAAAAGTTGAGTGAAACTGGATTAAGTTAGATTTTCCTTGAGACTGTGGCAGAATGTCCACTTTCTTTAAGAATCTACTAACAAAAATAAAGGCCAGTGAATATGGAAAAGAAGATAATATTTATAACATGTTTCATATAAACATGGCATTGGGTGAAAGCTTTCGTCCCGGTATATATTACACCATTTAATTTGTAATGGATTTAATAAACTGTTTTATTTGTCATGTTGGTATATACTGTGACTTCCTGTGTGTAATTAGTTTATTCACAACAACCTTGAACATACACTAAATATTTCAGCTTTAGGAAATGAGTGGGTGAATGGTGGTCAATATCTGTAAATATAGGAAACAGAAAATAACAAAACCTGTGTTTTAGGCCAGTGGTTCTCAGTGAGATCCCTGGACCAGCATCAGCATCATCTAAGAATTTTTACAAAATGAAAATTCATGCCATACCCTAGGTCTGTAAACAGAAGCCATAGGAATGGGATCAGAAATCTATGTTTTAAGAAGACTTCCAGGTAATAATGATAGTCTTCTTCAAGTCAGCAGTCTTTAGAGCATAGCATGTGGACTTAAAATGCGTTATAACCTGTTTTAGTAAATAGCATTTTATTCAAACAACCATACCAATTTATTATTGTTTATGGATGTTATTGTGGTATAGTAGCAAACTTGATTAGTTGCAATAGAGACCTTATTGCCTACAATACCAAAGGGATTTTCCATCTGGTTCATCACAGAAAAGGTTTGTCTACTCCTGCTTTAGGCTTTAGGTACTAGATAGAGATCTAAACTCTGAATGTATAAGCAGTTATTTGTTAATTGAGGTAAAGATTAAAAAGAAATTTTTCATGGTTTTAAAATTCGTAATGTTTTATCTTTCCCTTTTAGTCAAGGATGCTTTGTAAATGGACCTTTCAGTTCAAATCTTCTTACCATCCCAAAGCAAAGGTCATCTTCTGTGTCACTGACTCACCATGTAGGTTTGAGAAGAACTGGTAAGAAAATTCTTCATAGTGTCAATTGTTAAATCAACAACAGGAGTCACTGTGCACTTGCTCCCCATGTAAGACCTCTGTCCTTAATGTTTGTACTATGAGAATTAACAGTAAATGTAGTCTTCAAACAGTACTTTATACTTTGTGTGTCTGTGTGGGTGCAAACTGTTGAAATCTTTACTTAGTATAGAGTTGATCTTCCTTGTATAAAAATAATTTAAAATGAATCTTAATGAAGAAAGTGATGGGAGAGGGAATAGGAGGTGGGATGGTTTGGGGGATGGAAGGCGGTTATGGGGGGAAGAACTGCTATAATCCAAAAGTTGTACTTATGAAATTTATATTTATTAGATAAAAGCTTTCTATTAAAAAAATAAAAGTATGCACAAAAAATAATCATTCTTTTTTTTTTAAATTTTTTTGACAGGCAGAGTGGACAGTGAGAGAGAGAGACAGAGAGAAAGGTCTTCCTTTGCTGTTGGTTCACCCCACAATGGCCACTGTGGCCGGCGCACTGTGGCCAGCGCACTGTGGCCAGCGCGCCGCGCTGATCCGAAGCCAGGAGCCAGGTGCTTCTCCTGGTCTCCCATATGGGTACAAGGCCCAAGGACCTGGGCCATCCTCCACTACACTCCTGGACCACAGCAGAGAGCTGGCCTGGAAGAGGGGCAGCTGGGACAGAATCTGGCGCCCCGACTGGGACTAGAACCCGGTGTGCCGGTACCACAGGCGGAGGATTAGCCTATTGAGCCGCGGCACCGGCCCAAAAGAATCATTCTTTATGATTTAAATGTGGGGGTTCTCGAAGTATATGATAGTATAAATTTTTTTCTTTACACACTTATAGTTAACTTTTAATACTATTTCATAGTTTCATGTGTTTACCAGTATATATATACTAAGAAATTTGAGTTTCTTATTATTAACCATCTGCCAGTTCATTGACTGAACATACTTTAAGCATCTGTTATGTACCAGGCAATTTTTCAGATGCTGAAGATTGAAAGATAAAATATGCAACTGGTTTACTATTCTGACTAGTTACAGATCCAGAATAAAGGAAAATCTTCAGGAGAAGGTGTTTCTTTTGTAGCACAGTAATTGTAGAGAAAGAAAATCTTGGTGTAAGAGTAGATAAAACCCTTTATCTTAGCAAGTCTTACCCTTGTATCTTAGCAAGTCAAATGAACAGAAATTTTCTTTTAATCAAGAGATTATAAAATGTTTCAAAGCTTCCTGGGAAAGATATTTTACAAATACAGCATAGTATTAGCAGAGCAAAACTGATATTCTGCTTTTAAAGTATGTTATGACTGATGTACAGTTACAGTAGGATGTAAGATCACAGAATTCTTACATACAATTTTAAAAGCTATAAGACCAGAGAGGTAGTAAAATGTTATTGATAATGATGAAAAGCAGGCATTAGGAAGAAATCTGCATATGATATTGATATTGAATTTATAGTATTTTTTAAAAAGATTTATTTATTTATTCAAGACACAGAGCTACAGAGAGAGAGGAAGAGAGAGAGAGATGTCTTCCATCCTCTGGTTCACTCCCCAAATGGTCACAATGGTCAGAGCTGGGATGATTAAAATCAGGAGCCAAGAGCTTCTTTTTGGATCTCCTACGTGGGTACAAGGGCCCAAGCGCTTGGGCCATCCTCTTCTGCTTTCCCAAGGCATTAACAGAGAGCTAGATCTGAAGTGGAGCAGCTGGGATATGAACTGGTGCCCATATAGGATACCAGCAGTGTAGGCAGAGGCTTAACCTACTGTGCCACGGTACTGGCCTACAGAGTTTTTTAAAAAATTCAATTATTTATTTGAAAGGCAGCAATAGAGGGAGAGAGAAGAGATGGAGAGAGACAGAGAGACAGAGAGACAGAGAGAGACAGAGAATCTTCCATCTGCTGGTTCACTCCCCAAATGGCCGCAACAGTTGGAGCTGAGCTAGTCCAAAGCCAGGAGTTAAGAGCTTCTTCTGGATTCCCCATGCAGGTGCGGGGGCCCAAGCACTTGGGCCATCTACCACTGCTTTCCCAGACTATAATAAGCAGAGAGCTGGATCAGAGGTGCAGCAGCCAGGACTTGAACTGATACCCATATGGACACTTCATTCTGTTTGTTTTTTTTTTTTTTTAAATGTATTTTCCCTCTCTGTAGACATATTTCCATGTTTTCAAGATCACTATTTTTATATTCTGTTGTGTTCAGTCTATTGTTAACTCTTAATATAATAAAAATACATTTCTCAGTTCTAGAATGCCTATCATTTCTTTTCTGGAGCAGCCAGGACAAGAATTGGTGCCTGTTTGGGATGTTGGTGCCACAGGCAGAGGCTTAGCCTACTACGCCACAGCGCTGGCCCCAAATAAAACTTTTTATACAAATTAAAGCTGAAAGGAATTGTTGCTGGAAAACCTGTACTACTAAATTTCAGAAAAGAAAATTCCTTATGTAGGAGGAAAATGATGCAGTTACACCATATAACCGTAGGAGTAAATAGCAAGTACTAATAAGCCTAAGTAGATGGGTAAGTATAAGAAACTAATAGTAAAACAGCAATAATAGCTTCTTTTTAACATTTATAATATATGTAGAAGTCAATATATATATGTATATGTTAAGAATATTGTAGAAGGTAGGGAAGGAGTTAAGTACTTAAACTTGTACAGTGCTGGCAATGATTGAAAAGTACTAAAAGCTTCTAATTTAAAGTGACACTAATACTTCAAAGATACAAATTGTAATATCTAGAGACAACTGAAAGAATAATAGAGAGGGCAGGTATTTGGCATATCATTTAAGTTGCCTCTTAGGATGACTGTATCCCATATTGGAGTGCCTGGATTTAAGTCTCAGCTACTCTACTTCTGATCCAATTTCCTGCTAATGTACTTCGTGGGAAGCAGCAGATGATGGCTCAAGTGTTTGCATTCTTGCCACCATTTGGGAAATCTGGATGGGGTTCTTGGCTCCTGGCTCAAACCTGTCCCGCTCCTGGCTCTTGTGGACATTTAGGGAATGAACCAGCAGATGGAAAATCTCTGTTTCGCTGCCTCTATCTTTGTCTTTTTGCCTTTCAAATAAAGTGGAAATTTTTTTAAAAATTTTAAAAATAGAAAAATATGTAACTAAAAATTGATTTAGAAGGTAAAATGGCATGAATACTTCAGTAATCCAGGGTAATCCAAGAAACAAAAAAGGATGAACAAATAAAAAATAGATAGCGAGGAGATAGATTAAATATATGATGTTATATTAACTGTATATCTTAGAGACAGGAAGATCTGACCAGAGTTGCTATAATATACAGTAGTCCCCCCCACCAACATTTTCACTTTGTGCAATTTCACTTACCTGTAGTCAACTGCAGTCTGAATAGTAAATGGAAAATAATAAATGGAAAATTCCAGAAATCAGGAATTCATGTGTTTAAAATTATATGAAGTTCTGAGTAGCATGATAAAGTCTAGTGCCATCTATCTCCATCTTGCCCTGGACGTGAATCATTCTTTTGTTTTGCATTTCCACAGTGTTTATCCACACTGTATATGCTACCCTTCTGTTGTCATTTATAGCCTTCTCTGTTATCAGATCAGCTGTTGTAGTATTGCAGTGTTTGTGTTCAACTAACACTTATTTTACTTAATAATGGCTCAAAGTGCAAGAGTAATAATATTGGCAATATTATTGCAATGTGTTATTATAGCCATCCTATTTGTTTTTATTGTTGTTAATTACTTACTATGCTCAATATTATAAATTAAGCCTTATCATAGATATGTGTGTATAGAAAAAACAGTATATATAGGGTTCTGTAATATTTATAGTTTCAATTACAGTATATATGGCGCACAATACTAACTGTGGTCTCGGAATTTATGCCACCGTGGATAAGAGGAACTCCTGAACTATCTGACTATCCAGTGCTTTATCAAAAAATTGGACTCCACAGTCAATTTAAAATTATGACTGAATTAAAAGTAGAAGACTCCCTGTATTTGCTCTTTCCCAGAGACATGCTCTAATTTAAGGACAGAAATAGATTTGATCCCATAGTTGTAAAATATTTGGATTAACAATGTATAGAACTAATAGACAAATTCATGTTCATCTTTGAGAGATTTTAAATCACCACTCTAATTAACTAGCAGAATAAACAGACCAAAGTAGTATGGCTGTGTGGACTATTTGAATAACATGATTAACTGACTTAACTGCTTTAGCTGAATATAAAGCACCATACCCAGCCATTACAGGATGTTCCTTGTTTCCACAAACACACAAAAATTTGTAACAGCAAACACTTGCTGTACTTGACTATAAAGCAAGTTTCAATGAGTTTGAAAGGCTTAAAATCATAGATGGGGAGAGGGTGACTTCTAAAATGACAGAGGGAGGATCTCACTCTCCTTAAACAATGAAAGTAGGGACAAAACAAGTAAGTCAACCGTTTCAAAACCCTGGAAGTTAACAAAATTCAGAGAATATATTAGAAGTTATTTATCCAAGAGAACTACTGAAGTTTGATAAGATAGTGGATTATGTGACAGTTTTAAATAGGAGTTATTATCATCTAAAATAGTCTAGATTTTCTATAGAATGGAATAGTCTAGGGGCTCCCATTGTGGCATAGCTGGATATGCTAGGATTCCACATATGCTTCTAGGATTCCTTATAGGTTCCGATTGAGATCTGACTGCTCCACTTCCAATCTAGCTCGCTAATGTTGTAGGGGCCTACATTGTGGCATGGTGAGCTGGACCTCCACCTACAGCACCGACATTCCATACGGGCACTGGTTGCAGTCGCGGCTACTCCACTTCTAATCCAGCTCTCTGAGATGGCCTGGGAAAGCAGCAGAAGATGACCCAGGTGCTTGGGCCCTTGCACCCATGTGGGAGACCCAGAAGATGCTTCGGCCTGTCCCAGCTCCGGCCTTTGTGGCCATTTGGGGAGCAAACCAGCAGATGGAAGATAGCTTGCTTGCTCTTGCTGTCTCTCTCCTTCTCCTCTTCTTCTCTCTGTAACTCTGCCTTTCAAGTAAGTAAAGATTAAATCTTAAAAAAAAAAAAGAAGAGTCAAGTTTTGGTAAACACTCAGAAGAAGGAACATTCATACATTGCTGGAAGGAAAGTAAAGTGTCAAGCCATATTGGAAGACAATATGGCAGATTCTCAAGATGTTAAGCATAGAGTATTATATGACCCAGCAATTCTCCTAGATGTATATGCAAGAAATGAGGCCAGATGTCCACAGAGGTACTTGTCCATAAATTTTCATAGTAATATTATTCTTTTTTTAAAAAAATATTTTATCTATTTATTTGAGAGGCAGAGTTATAGACGGAGGGAGAGACAGAAAGGTCTTCCATCTGCTCTTTCACTCCCCAAATGGCCGCAACAACTGGAACGGAGCTGATCCAAAGCCAGGAGCCTGGAGCCCCCTCGGGGTCTCCCATGCAGGTGCAAGGGCCCAAGCACTTGGATCATCCTCTATTGCTTTCTCAGGCCATCTCAGAGAGCTGAATTAGAAGTGGAGTAGCTGGGACTGCAACCAGTGCCCGTATGGAATGTCGGTGCTGTAGGTGGAGGTCCAGCCCACCATGCCACAGTGTAGGCCCCTACAATATTATTATTAATAGCCATAGAGTAGAAAGAACTGAAATGACTATCAACTTAGTGGATTATTAAAATGTGTTCTGTCTATACAATGGATTATTATTTATCACAAAAATGGAATGATGTAGTAGCCATACGTGCTACAACATGAATGAACTTTGAAAACATTAAGCTAGCCAAAAAAGATCCATACAAATAGTATGAATCCATTTCTGACACATACAGAATAGATATTTCCATAGAGATAGAAAGTGCATTAGTGGTTGCTGTAATTTTAATATGTTCCCCAAAATACATGTGTTGAAATAAAATCTCTAATGCATCAGTATTAAGAGATAATGCCTTTAGGAGGTTATAAGGTCGTGAGGTGATAGATCATATCATTTGTAGCCCTCATACCATTTGTAGCCCTCATGAATGCAAATCAGAGCCTATAAAAGTGGCCCAAGGGGGCTGGGTGTCTGTGGCTTAGCAGTTAAGTTGCTGCTTGGGACACCTGCATCCAACATAGAAGTGCCTGGTTCTTGTCCTAGCTACTCCACTTCTGACTCAGCTTTTTATTAAGGCCCACCCTGGGTTAAGACAGAAGATGATGGCTTGAGTTGTTGGCTCCCTGCCACCAGTGTGGGAGACCTGGATGAAGCTTAGAGCTCCTGGCTTCATCATGGCCCAACCCTGGTTGTTGCAGATATTTGGAGAGTGAGCCCACAGATGGAAGATCCTTTTCCATCTGTCTCTGTCTCTGTCTGTGTGTGTGTGTGTGTGTGTGTGTGTGTGTGTGTGTGTCTGCTTTTCAAATAAAATGAAAATTAAAAAATTAAAAAAAAAAAAGAGATACAAGGGAGCCAGCTATCCCTTTATGTTACATGACTGGGCATTGGAGAGACAGGATTGAAAAATGACTGCTAATGGGTATAAGGTTTCTTTTTAGCTTTATGAAAATATTCCAGAATTAGCAAAACTGTGAGTATACTAAAAGTAGCTGATGTGTCTAATTTAAAAGGATGAATTTTGTGGAATGTGAATGATATCTCAATAAAGCTATTAAAAAAGCTTATAGGAGTGGGCATTTAGACTGGTGTTTAAGATGCTAGTTCAGATGTGTACATCCCACATTTAAGTACCTGGGTTCAGTTCTCTGCTCCGGCTCCTGATTTCAGCTTACTACTAATAAAACCCTGGGAGACAGTGCTGATGCCTCAACTACTTGGGTTCCTGCCCCAAATGGGAGACCTGGATTAAATTTCCCACTTCCACTCCCAGCTTTAACCTTGGTGCAGTCCTGGCCACTGCAGGCATTTGGGGAGTGAACCAGCAGCTGAGAGAGAATCTCTCTCTTTCTCCTACTTCCATTCTCTCTCTGTCTCTCAAATAAATAAAAATTAAAAGAAAAAGGTACACATAGCAATTCTCTCATAACAGTAAAATTAGACTAAAGCATTTAGAAATATGTGCAAGATATCTCAAAATTTATAACCTGTATGTCAAAAAAGCAAAAATAGGGGCCGGTGCTGTGGCGCAGCGAGTTAACACCGTGGCCTAAAGTGCCGGCATCCCATATGGGCACTGGTTCGAGACCCAGCTGCTCCACTTCCGATCCAGCTCTCTGCTTTGGCCTGGGAAAGCAGTAGAAGATGGCCCAAGTCTTTGGGACCCTGCACCCATGTGAGAGACCTGGAAGAAGCTCCCGGCTCCTGGCTTTGGATCGGCGCAACTCCAGCCGTTGCGGCCATCTGGGGAGTGAACCAACAGATGGAAGACCTGTCTCTCTGCCTCTCCTCTCTCTGTGTAACTCTGACTTTCAAATAAATAAATAAATCTTAAAAAAAATGCAAAAATAATGAAAAGTAGAAAACATTTTGAGCTGAATGATAATGAAAATAAGACATCAAAACTTGTGGGCAGAAGCTAAAGTAGTGCTTTGAGTTACAAAATTTATTGCAAAGAGTAGAATAAAAGTCTGTTAAACTTATATCTTGGGGCCAGCACTGTGGCACAGCGGGTTAAAGCCCTGGCCTGAAGTACTGGCATCCCATATGGGTGCCGGTTCTAGTCCCAGCTGCTCCTCTTCCAATCCAGCTCTCTGCTATGGCCTGGGATAGCAGTGGAGGATGGCCCAAATCCTTGGGACCCTGCACCCATGTGTGAGACCGGGAGGAGGCTCTTGGCTCCTGGCTTCGGATTGGCACAGCTCTGCCTGTTGCGGCCATCTGGGGAATGAACCAGTGGATGGAAGACCTCACTCTGTCTCTACCTCTCTTTGTAACTCTCTCAAATAGATAAAATAAATCTTAAAAAAAAAAAAACGTATCTTAAAAAGTTATTACTTTATCAGCAAAATTTATCAATAGAAAAAATAAAAGAATAAGGCTGGGTGGAAATTAATGAAATAGAAAGCAGCAAGAAAATGAAACTTCAAAGCAAAAATATCCATAGAAATTGTTCATTTGTGTAGATTAATGAAATTGTTACCTCTGGTAGAAGATAGATATGGCAAAATAAAGGGAAAACTCAGTCTTTTCATGTAACAAGTAGAAATGGTATATTATCACTAAACCCAGAAATTTAAAGAAAAAATACTTGAACCATTATATGCAAGTAAATCTTATAATTAAATGAAATGAATTCCTTAAAAACACAAATAGATGAACTGATACAAATTTTGAAGAGTCATATATCTTTTAAAGAAATTATTGTTGTACCTAGAAAACTTCCTACATAGAAAATTATAGGTGCAGTGTCCAGTGCTGTGGTGTAGCAGGTAAAGCCCCTGCTTGCAGTGCCATCATCCCATATAAGCACCGGTTCGAGTCCCAGCTGCTCCACTGCCAATCTAGCTCTCTGCTAATGTGCCTGTGAAAGCAGCAGAGGATGGCCCAAGTGCTTGGGCCCCTACACCCACATGGGAGACCCAGAAGAACCTCCTGGCTCCTGGCTTCAGATCAGCCTGGCTGCAGATATTATGGCCATTTTGGGAGTGAACCAGTGGATGGAAGACCTTTCTCTCTTGTCTCCCTCTCACCCCCCATAACTTTGCCTTTCAAATAAATAAAAACATCTTTAAGAAAAAGAAAAAAGAAAATTATAGGTCCAGATAACTTTACTGATGAATCTTGCCTAACATTTAATGAAGATGTCATTATGAAACATTGTGTCCAATACCTAGTTTCTTACTGTTGCTTGCTATAGCCTGAATATTTGTGTCCTCTCTCCCTAATTCATTTGGTGAAACCTGATTCCCAGTGTTGAATGAATGACTGAGCTGGGAATATTTGAGTATATTTTTAAAGGAATCTGACACTATGTTAGCATATAATTTTATCACAAACTCAGCTTGCTTAATGCTATTAAAAACTTTAATTCTTTAATAAAATTGAATTTATTGAATTGAAAAAAGCTTAGAGAATTTGGTACAGATGGTTGCTCATGTGAATAATCAAACTTATTGGGACACACAATATGAGAGATAAAGACCAATATGAATTAGGAGACTGTACCACACAATATGTACATTTTATTCATACTCTTAATGTTTAACTATTATGTCTACTTTGCAATAGGATGTTTACTTACCAATCATTGGTGATGAGAAAAACAATTAATAATTGTATATATTACTAAAATATCTTGAAGCCCCAAGTAGAAATTTATTTTATAGTTTAATTGTAAATACTTCGCTTTTGCTAAAGGAAGAAAATACTCTTAATTAAAAAACAAACAGATACATACATATACATTTGCCTAATTCCTCTCTTTTAATTTTTAAGGTGCCTTAGCCAACTTGAACCCTGTGCATATTCCCAGCCATGGACCAGTGTCTGCTGCCTCTCCAACTAATCAGTCACCCATAGGGTGTCCTGATATTGCTGATTTTCTTACTAAGCCAGGTGTTACTTTACACAGATCTATGAGCAGTGCACCCAATACACCAGATTTTTATCAGCATCTTAGAAATTCTGATAGCAATCTGTGCAACAGGTAAGTTGCTCAATTGTTTATTATTTCTGTTTCAAAATGTAACCTGTATAAAGTATTAAAATTTTCCTAGTTATATGTTATAACTAGCTGAAGAATTAAGACTACATCATTTTATTTCTATACATAGTAGTTTTTATTCTAAGAAAATTTTTCTTGTTTTAGTTCTATTATAGACTTGCTAATTAAATGATCTCCAACTGAGATGAAATGTAATGGTATTTTACACAATACAAGATATCAGTAAATCTAGAGAGAATTATTTTAGTGTGATCTACTTTAGTGTCTATTCATGGTACACAGTTATTTTGGTGTTTAGTCTCATTTCTGCTATGATAAAAATAAATAATGATTTACATAAAACCCTAATATTGACATTTAAAAGTAAATTATTTCTTTCAGGGAAACACAGATGCTTTCTAAGATAAAGCTTTTTAAATGTATAAAGAGATTAAAATATTTGAATGTGTTGCAATTGGCATCTAAGTTAAAAATTTGAGAATTTCCAATTATGTTTAGGTAAAAATTTCTACCTCATTTATCACATACATTATTTATTTTATTCTACAAGCTGTGGGCATCAAATACTGAAATATGTTTCAACATCCGAATCAGATGGTACAGATTGCCACAGTGGAAAATCAGGTGAGGTTGCACAAATCAAATGTATTTAACAGTAAATTCTTAAAATGTTTTTTCAAATACATAAATGAATGAGTTGCACTTTATCTCTCTTTAAAATGAAGATTATAATAATATAATGTTTTTAATTACTTCACTGAGGGATTAAGGGTTCCAGTCCTGGTCAGGGCGCCAGATTCTGTCCCGGTTGCCCCTCTTCCAGGCCAGCTCTCTGCTGTGGCCAGCGAGTACAGTGGAGGATGGCCCAAGTGCTTGGGCCCTGCACCCCATGGGAGACCAAGATAAGTACCTGGCTCCTGCCATCGGATCAGCGCGGTGCGCCGGCCGCAGCGCGCTGGCCGCAGCGGCCATTGGACGGTGAGCCAACGGCAAAAGGAAGACCTTTCTCTCGTCTCTCTCTCACTGTCCACTCTGCCTGTCAAAAAAAAAAAAAAAAAAAAAAAACAAGTTAATATTAGTAGATGGTGAAAATATTTTGAAGAGCAAAAGTGTGCTGTACTAATAATGTAGTCTTCTTAGGCTATGGTTAATTTTCATAGATAATGAGTTATTTATGTTAATATTGAAATTTGTACTGTGCAATCGAAGCCCAAAGGGATTTGCATAAATTTTCATGGCATAGAGAGCAGGTGTTGTGTTTTTTTTTTTTTTTTTTTTTTTTTTTTTTTTTTTTGACAGGCAGAGTGGACAGTGAGAGAGAGAGAGACAGAGAGAGAAAGGTCTTCCTTTTGCCGTTGGTTCACCCTCCAATGGCTGCCGCTGCAGCCGGCGCACCACGCTGATCCGATGGCAGGAGCCAGGATCCAGGTGCTTTTCCTGGTCTCCCATGGGGTGCAGGGCCCAAGCACCTGGGCCATCCTCCACTGCACTCCCTGGCCATAGCAGAGAGCTGGCCTGGAAGAGGGGCAACCGGGACAGAGTCCGGCGCCCCGACCGGGACTAGAACCCGGTGTGCCGGCGCCGCAAGGTGGAGGATTAGCCTATTGAGCCACGGCGCCGGCCCAGGTGTTTTAAAATTTAGAAAATTACATTATTCTGAAACATTTTGCATCTTCAAATAAGAAATATTGTTGTGGACACTTGGTGCAGTGGTTGGAATACCATATTGAAGTTCTGCCTCCACATCTGATCCAGCTTCCTGCTGATGTACACCCTGGTAGGCAACAGGTGATGGCTCAAGTTCTTGAGCTCCTATGGCCTATGTGGGACACCTGGATGGAGTTCTACTCCTGGCTTTGGCCTAGCTGAGCCCTGGCATTCGGGGAGTGAAACAGCAGATAGAAGATCTCTCTTTCTGTGTTTCTGGTATGTCTCTGCCTTTCAAATAAAAACTAAAAGTCAGTTTTAAAACTTCTTATAAAAATATTATTGATGAAGACAGGGTGTTTATAACATTAAAAATTGACTCAAATGACCAATAATATTTAACTAAGTAACTCAGACCAACATTCTTCACCATAGGTGTAGCTAGAAAACTGAACAAATTATTAATGCTTTTTTAAAAATCTACTTAAGGCCATTGACAAGCTCCTAAGAATTACCAGTTGAGGATCTGAAGGATAGAAGTATAAGAAATGAGTCTTAAATTTAGGCTATGAAAAGGGTGTTTATTGATTCTAGAAGGGCCAGTGACTGATAAAATTAGTAGTGTTTTTTTTTTTTGGTAGTTTAATGAGACTAGGGAGACAGATATTGGATTTGAAAAGCTTGCCATGGTGGAGATAACTTGGTAAGCTCTGAAGAGCTACACTTATGGAAAAAGGTTAAAAAAAATAGATTGGCCCTCAGTCCTTTCATCTATGGCAAAGTTACCCTTTTAAAGTGTGAAGTTTTCTAGTTTTATTACATTTTAAAGGTTTTTTATTTATTTATTTATTTGACATGTAGAATTAGAGACAGTGAGAGAGACAGACAGAGAGAAAGGTCTCCCTTCCATTGGCTCACTCCCCAAATGGCCGCTACTGCTGGCACTGCGCCGATCCGAAGCCAGGAGCCAGGTGCCTCCTCCTGGTCTCCCATGTGGATGCAGCGGCCCAAGCACCTGGGCCATCCTCCACTGCCCTCCCGGGCCACAGCAGAGAGCTGTACTGGAAGAGGAGCAACCAGGACTAGAATCCGGCGCCCATATTGGATGCCGGTGTCGCAAGCGGAGGATTAGCCAAGTGAGCCACGGCGCCGGCCTTAAAGTGTTTTTTTTTTTTTTTTGAAGTTGAAAACTAGGCCTTAACGAACTCCTCAAAAAATAAAATAGGAGAAACTTCCCAAATCATTCTATAAGACCATCATTACCCTGACACTCTAACCAACAAAGGCGTTGTAAGAAAGCTACAGACCAATATGCCTTATGTGTATACACACAAATATCTTTATCAAAACACTTGCAGACTGAATCAAGTTTGCTGTAAAAAGGTCACACAATGACCAAGTGATTTTTATACTAGGAATGCAAGAGTTGCTGAGTATTTGGAAATCAATCCATATAATACACCACACTAATAGGATAAAAGGAAAAGGTCAGACATTGTTTCACACCAGTTAGGTTGCTGCTTAAGACAGCTGTGTCTGATAGAGGAGTGCCAGCACTCGAGTCTAGCATCTGCTTCCTGTCTAGCTGCCTGCTAATGTGCACTCTAGTAGGCAGCAGGTGATAGTTAAAGTGCCTGGGTCCCTGTCACCCACGTGGGAGACCCAGATGGAGTTCTGGGCTCCTGGCTTCAGCCTGACCCAGCTCTGGCTGTTACAGATAACTAGGGAGGGAATCCGTGGATGTAACATCTTTGTCTCTGTCTTTCTCTTGCTCTTTCAAATACATGGAAAGTAAATAAAATTTAAAAGGGAAAAATATTATAATCTCAAAAGACTCAGAAGCATTTGACAAAATCTGACACTCTTTTTGCGATTAAAACAAAAATAAAACCCAACACTGAAACTGTTAGTAGCAGGGAAATTTTTCAACCTGATTAAAGGTCTCTTTGAAAAACACACAGCCAGGGCCAACACTGTGGCATAGTAGGTAAAGCAGCCATCTGCTGTGCCGCCACACTATATGCATACCTGTTTGAATTCTGGGTGCCTCACTTCGGATCCAGCTCCCTGCTAATGTTCCTGGAAAGACAGCAGAAAATGGCCCAAATGCTTGGGCCCCTGCACCTATGCAGGAAACCTGGAAAAAGCTCCTGGCTCGTGGCTTCAGCCTGGTGCAGCCCCAGCCATTGTGGCCATTTGGGGAGTGAACAAGCGGTTGGAAGACCAATTTCTCTCTGTTTCTCCCTCTCTCTCTCATAACTCTGCCTTATAGATAAATAAAAGAAATATTTTTAAAAGAAAAAGGAAAATAAGGAACAAAATAGACCAAAGTAGTAGAATTATAACCATGAAACTTTTTGAGGAACATATAGGACAGCCTTTGTGGTCTTGTGTTGAGTAATGTATTCTTGGATAGAATACCAAAAGTACAATCTATGAAAGAAAATCTTAACAAATTGGGCTTCAGCAAAATAAAAACTTTTGTATTTCAAAAGATACCAATAAAAAAAGGAAAAGACATACTATAGATTGAGAAAAAAAATTGCAAGTTATACATTTGATTAAGGACTTATGGCCGGCGCCGCGGCTCAATAGGCTAATCCTCCACCTAGCGGCGCTGGCACACCGGGTTCTAGTCCCGGTCGGAGCGCTGGATTCTTTCCCGGTTGCCCCTCTTCCAGGCCAGCTCTCTGCTGTGGCCAGCGAGTGCAGTGGAGGATGGCCCAAGTGCTTGGGCCCTGCACCCCATGGGAGAGCAGGAGAAGCACCTGGCTCCTGCCATCGGATCAGTGCAGTGTGCCGGCCACAGCGTGCCAGCTGCGGCGGCCATTGGAGGGTGAACCAATGGCAAAAGGAAGACCTTTCTCTCTCTCTCTCTCTCACTATCCACTCTGTCTGTCAAAAAGAAAAAAAAAAAGGACTTATATCTAGATTATATAAAGAACTCCTACAACCTAACATCAAATTATTCAATTAAAAAATGGGGAAACAATTTTAGACATTTTGGTTAAAGTCATTTGGTAAAGGAGACGAACAAAGCATGAAAAGATGATAATATCATTAATCATTAAGGAAATGCAAATTAATTTTATGAGACCCGATTACATTCCAACTAGAATAGTATAATCAAAAACAGAGTCACTACCACGTGCAGGGATGCAGAGAAACTGGGGGCCAGCATTAATTACAAAAATCAGGATTTGAGTCCTTTTCTGAAAGTCTACTCCAGTGAGTATTCTTAAGAACACTTTTTACTTAAAAATAATTTTAATAAAATTTTACATATTATGAAGTACACAGATCATGAGTTTGCAGCTTGATGAATTTTCATAATACTCCTTAATCATCACTCAGATTAATTAGAAAATATTAGGTCGGCGCCGCGGCTCACTAGGCTAATCCTCTGCCTTGCGGCGCCGGCACACCAGGTTCTAGTCCTGGTCGGGGCACCGGATTCTGTCCCGGTTGCCCCTCTTCCAGGCCAGCTTTCTGCTGTGGCCAGGGAGTGCAATGGAGGATGGCCCTAGTACTTGGGCCCTGTACCCCATGGGAGATCAGGATAAGTACCTGGCTCCTGCCATCGGATCAGTGTGGTGCGCCGGCCGCGGCGGCCATTGGAGGGTGAACCAAAGGCAAAAGGAAGACCTTTCTCTCTGTCTCTCTCTCACTGTCCACTCTGCCTGTCCAAAAAAAAAAAAAAAAAAAAAAAGATAGAAAATATTACTAGCACCTCAAAATTTTCCTTCATGCACCTTTACAGACGTATCTCCCAGTGATTTCTGGTTTAAAAACTCATTTATATGGTTTTGATAGGCTTTGAAACTTTTCATAAAGAGGATCACAGAATATGTATGTACCTTTGTGCCTGGCGTCTTCCACTTAACATTATGTTTTTAAGAATCACTCATATATTGTAGTTATAGTTCATTCTCTTTTCTCTGTAATGTGTAATTGTATAAATATACCATAATTTGCTTATACTACTACCAGTGGGTTTTTGGAATGTTTCTTGTTACTATAAATAGAATGAACTGAACATTTTTTGGCATGTGAGTATATACTGCTTCGGATGGATGCAGCTCTGGCCCTTGAGGCCATTTGGGGAGTGAACCAACGTAGGGAAGACCTTTCTCTCTGTCTCTCCCTCTCACTGTCTGTGGCTCTAACTTTCAAATAAAAGAAATAAAATCTTTAAAAAAAAAAAAAAGACAGGAGTTCATTCTTTTTTATGGCTGAGTAGATTTCCATAGTGCATATATATCACTTTTTTTTTTTATCCAGTCATAATTGATGGAGAGCTGAGTTGATTCCATATCTTAGCTATTGTGAATTGAGCTGCCAAAAACATGGGGGTACAGAGACTTCTTTCATATGCTGATTTCATTGCATTTGGATCAATTCCCAGGAGTGAGATGGCTGGGTCATATGGTAGATCTATTTTCAGATCTTGGAGTATTCCCCCATATTGTCTTCCATAATGGTTGTACTAGTTTACATTCCCATGAACAGTGGATTATTAGGGTATCTTTTTCCCTCGATCCTCACCAGCATTTATTGTTTTTGATCTTTGGATGATAGCCATTTGAACTGGGGTGAGTGAGACCTCATTGTAGTTTTGATTTATGTTTCCATGATGGGTAGTGATCATCAGAATTTTTTCATGTGTCTGTTGGCCATTTGAATTTCCTCTTTTGAGAAAATACCTGTTAATGTCCTTTTGGTCATTTCTTACCTAGATTGCTTGTTTTTTTTTTTTTTTTTTTTTTTTTGTTGTTGTTGTTGTTGTTAAGTTTCTTTTATCAGTTGCATAGTTTGCAAATATTTTCTCCCATTCTGTTGGTTGCCTTGCCACCTAATTGAATGTTTCCTTGTAACACAAAAGCTTCTTAGCTCAATGTAATCCCATTTGTCTATTTTTGCTTTTATTGTCTGTACTTTTGAAGTCTTTTCCAAGAAGTCTTTGCCTGTGCCAATGTCTTATAGAGTTTCCCCAATGTTTTCCTCTAGTAATCTGGTAGTATCAGGTTGTAGATTTAGGTCCTTGATCCATTTTGAGTTGATTTTTGTATCTATATATATATTTTAAGGTGAAGAAGATACTACCATTTTATTAAAAGAATCATTCAACTTTATGGAAACTCAACAGGAAGAGGAAACAGAGAAGAGAGACTACAGAAAATTATTTTTGGAAGGTGATCATCATCTAACAGAAGACAAACAGAATGAACAGCAGCTGAATGTAAAACATAAACTTTCAATATGATTGTGTTAAGGTGAAATATAATCCTAGTTAGTACTGGTTTAATTATTTTTCCCAGAACGATATTTTTAGTGTAATGGTATCTTTAATTCTTTTTACTGAAAAGTCATGATAACTGAAGTATTTGTTTGGGTTATAAATATTAATTAATTCTAAACCTGTCCCCCTAAAGCAATAAATGGCAATCAATTTTAAATGAACACATTTATTTTGTTTTATAATTGATATATTATTTTCAATCCTGATTTTCACTATATATTTTAGTGTACAGTAATACTTTCTGTTATACAGGTTCAAAATTAAAGCTTTTAGAACAAACCCTCCATTTCTTCTGGAAAATTATTCTAGTAATATGTGCCAGTAAAGAAATATGAGTTTCTTTCTCTTACCCTTTAATATCAGTATCTTTTATAGTGAAAATAATTGTTTTTATATTTGTATAGTGATTTCAAAACAAAACTTGTTTATTTATGAAATGAATATATATAGATTAATAGTATTGTGATGTCCAGAAGATATATTTATAGTTGTCTAAGGTAAGTTTTTATTTAGAGAAGAAGAAATAGAAAGTACAGATAATAGTCTATTTGAGAATAACCATTATAGAATAACCATTTTAGAAAATACTCATAATACCTATTTTTAAAATTTTTTAAGTGTTCTCTTTTGATGTGGATTTAACAATATTTATAAAACATAAAATGATAGGGTTTTTTTTTCTTTCACTGTTGTACAGATTGAACAGGAACTGTCACAGGAGCAGATTTTATTGGAAGATTATGAGTCATTAATAGAAAAGATGAGCAACTGGAATTTTCAAATTTTTGAACTTGTAGAAAAGATGGGAGAGAAATCAGGAAGGATTCTCAGTCAGGTTTGATTTTAAATCTCTCCTTTTTTTTTTTAACTGTTTCTCAAATGATTTTTATAAAGCAAAAACTAAATTGCATGTAATATTGGCTTAGGTACTAGTTCAATAATGTTTATTGAATTTACTTTTCCGGGAAACCCCCCAAATATATTAAAATATGTATGTTATAAATATAATATGTATGTCATACAAGTCTTTGTGTGTGCGTCCGTATAGCATATTAGTGGGATTTAATTTAGGTTAAAAAAGTAAAATTTATTTTTTAGTACTACCACAGCGAAACATTTATTTAAAGATTTATTTATTTATTTGAAAGGCGAAGTGAGAAAGAAAGAGAGAGAGAAAGGTCTTTCATCTGATGGTTCAGTTCCCATAGGATTTACTTTTTCTTGAATCTTGAGTTTGAAAAGAAGATGAAAAATGATCAGGTGTATGGATAAATTATATAAAGAACATACTAGTTCATCTTATTGATGTATTTACAAAAATGGGATAAAGTTGCTGTTGTTCTTTTTTAAAAAAGCAACACTAGAGAGGAATAGGAAACAAATACCTTTCAAAACATTATGTATAAAAAGCTAAGGAAAAGAATCCAAAAATTTGAAAATTCAAACATGATATATGGGATAAGATTTCCTTGGTTTTCAAGGACTTTAGAGGATGTCTTTATTTTTTGAAAAAAAAAATAGTGAAATTTTATATAAATTAACTTAAATACTTACACTTGGTTAATATTCCTAAATACAAATAAAAAAGTGTTTTATTCAGCTACAACTAGAAATTCTGATTTTAAAAGTGAATTTTATTCTCATTGATATTTAGGTCATATACACCTTATTTCAAGACACTGGCTTATTGGAAATATTTAAAATTCCCACTCAACAATTCATGAACTATTTTCGTGCATTAGAAAATGGCTATCGAGATATTCCTTGTAAGTATTAACATTATTTTATTATTTAAGTTCAAGCAATACCAGTTCGAAACACTTTATTTCTCTGCAAGTGATTCTTTAAACAGTTTTTTTAAATATTTATTTATTTATTTGAGAGGCAGAGCTACAGACAGTGAGAGGGAGAGACAGAGAGAGAGGTCTTTCATCTGATGGTTCACTCCCCAGATGGCTGCAACAGCCAGAGCTGGGCCAATCTGAAGCCAGGAGCCAGGAGCTTCTTCTGGGTCTCCCATGCAGGTGCAGAAGCCCAAGCACTTGGACCATCTTCTACTGTTTTCCCAAGCCATAGCAGAGAGCTGGATTGGAAGTGGAGCAGCCAGGACTCGAACTGGTGCCCATATGGGATGCCAGCACTGCAGGCAGTGGCTTTACCTGCTATGTCACAGCACCAGCTCCTAAAATTTTTAAACTACATGTTTGAAAAAAATTTAAATAGAGATTTGAAAAGAAAATCTGCGTACTACTAATTAGAGTTAGCTGACTACTGCTAACATTTTGGTGTATATCCTCTTAAGACTTTCTTATATAAATTCATCTTTTTGTAAAACAGATCACAGTATTAAACCTGTTTATAATATACTTTTTTACTTAATTTTTATATAGTATGCATCATTCTATATTAATAATTGTTGTCTGAGTACCAATATCATCTTTTTAAATGTTTGATAATATTAAATCAAGCACTTCAGAAAATTCTTCACTGTGAAATGTTGAAAATGTATTCATAGGCCGGCGCCGCGGCTCACTAGGCTAATCCTCTGCCTAGCGGTGCCAGCACACCGGGTTCTAGTCCCGGTCGGGACGCCGGATTCTGTCCCGGTTGCCCCTCTTCCAGGCCAGCTCTCTGCTGTGGCCAGGGAGTGCAGTGGAGGATGGCCCAGGTGCTTGGGCCCTGCATCCCATGGGAGACCAGGAAAAGCACCTGGCTCCTGGCTCCTGCCATCGGATCAGCGCGGTGCGCCGGCCGCAGCGCGCCGGCCGCGGCAGCCATTGGAGGGTGAACCAACGGCAAAGGAAGACCTTTCTCTCTGTCTCTCTCCCTCACTGTCCACTCTGCCTGTCAAAAAAAAAAAAAAAAAAAGGTATTCATAGAAATTCTATTCTTAATTGTCTTCTCATTTATGGAATTATTTTTAATAGCAATTTGATCTTATGATTGAGTATAGTTTTTTTTTTTTAGATTTATTTATTTACTTGAAAGTCAGAGTTACACAGAGAGAGAAACAGTAAGAGAGAGAGAGAAGTCCTCCATTCACTGGTTCACTCCCCAGATGGCTGCAATGGCTGGAGCTGTGCCAATCCGAAGCCAGGAGCCAGGAGATTCCTCCAGGTCTCCCACATGGGTACAGGGGCCCAAGGACTTGGGCCATATTCCACTGCTTTCATAGGCCATAGCAGAGAGCTAGATTGGAAGAAGAGCAGCTGGAATTCGAACTGGTGCCCATATGGGATGCTGGCACTGCAGGCAGTAGCCTTACCCGCTACGCCACAGCTCCGGCCCCGATTGAGTACAGTTTGAATTTCATATAGAAAACACTGGTTTCCTTATGTGTTGAAACATAGTTTCCTTTCATAAGGACACATTTGGGAAATCATCTATATAAATCAAGTAAATTATTCTTAAATTGGCATGACTAATTTAATAATTTTATTATTTAAGATGCGTTTATATACTATAATTTCCACTTGTAAAGTATACATTTTTTAGGAAGAGATAAATGTTAATTTTTATTCTTTTGTGTGTACAATAAGTAATGAAACAAATTTTTCCAAACACAATTTTCTGATGTGATAGATTATTCACTTTCAAAAAAATATTCTAAAATGGTATCTTTTTTTTTATTTTTACATTCTTTGGCCTTTACTTACTCTCTGGTTTGAGACATAGCATATTGTTTTTGTTTTTTACATTTTAGTTGTATTTCTTATTTTTTTAACTTTTATTTTACATTTAGTTGTATTTCTTACTATTTTAACTTTTATTTATTTTATAAAAGACTTATTTACTTATTTGAAAGGCAGATATACAGAAAGGCAGAGGCAGAGAGAGAAAGAAGGTCTTCCTTCTGATGGTTCACTCCCCAGATGTCTGCAACAGCTGGAGTTGGGCCAATCCAAAGCCAGGAGCCAGGAGCTTCTTAGGGTCTCCCACGCAAGTGAAGCGGCCCAAGAACTTGGGTCATCTTTTGCTGCTTTCCCAGACCATGGCAGAGAGCTGGATCAGAGGAGGAGCAGCTGGAACTCAAACTGGCGCCCATATGGGCTACTGGCACTGCAGGCGCTGGCTTTACCCGTCACAGCACTGGCCCCAAGTATGTGTTTTATAAAGGGTTGAGGTGAGCATTTGGCATAGTCGTTAAGATGCCCCTTGGTACATCTAAATTCCATTTGGAGTGCCTAGGTTCAAGCTCCACTCTTGATTCCAGCTTCCTCCTTATGTGCATCCTGAGAGGCAACAGGTGATGGCTGAAGTAGTTGGGTTCCTGCTACCCATGTGGGAGACCCAGATTGAGTTCTTGGCTCCTGGCTTTGGCCTGGCTCAGCCCTGGCTGTTGCAGGTGTTTGGCAAGTAAACCAGCAGAAGGGAGATCTGTCTCTCTTTCTCTCACTGTGTCTGCCTTATAAATAGATAAATAAAATTTTAAAAATGAAAAAGTTGTTGAATTTTGTAAAGGGAATATCAAAGAGGCTTTAAGATCAACTTCAAGGGAAACAGAATGGAAAGAAAGAGGTGGCAAGGAGTCTTCACTGTCCACTTTAATGAGGATATACTGGTTAAAAAAGTCTTTCTGGATCTAGCTTTTCTAAACTTAAGTTTACAAATTTGTATGTAGGAATAATAGTAGCACCTACCCCATAGGGTGATCATATAAAATAGTCTATTTAAATCGTATACTCTGTCAGAGTTCTTGGCACGCATAGTATATGGTCAATAAAAGGTGGTGATTGTAAATGATGAATAAGCTCCTGGTAGACTGACACTGTCATGTGTATGGCCTGAACAATTAGTATCACATCATCTGCTAATGTTATTTTGTAAGTATTCATTAAGTATTTGTTGAAGCATTGAATTGTTTTGGCTTCCTTCTGTGACTGTAATCATTAGATTTATGTCAGTTATCTTATATAATCTTGTTTGGAAAGATTGTATTAACCTTTTACAGGTGAGAAGTAAAAACTCAGTAGGATCTTTTCTAACCTAAGATCATAAAACTGATTAGCAGTGCTGGGTTTCAGTTGCAGGTCTATTTAACTTCTAAAGCCTGTATTCTTTACACTGTACCACATGGCATTTTCATATAATGAACCAGTGTTTGACTGATGATATGTTATCTGTCAGACCCTTTTCTGGATGCTTTCATGTGCCATTTAGCATTTAATTCTTTGAAAAAACCTGAGCGAGAGAAGCATTCCTCACCTTTGGGGGAAGGGAAGAGTGGGTGTGGGAGGATTCAGGTTGAGCTTCCTTCATCTAAAAATCTGTAATCCAAAACACTCCAAAATCTGAAACCTTTTGGCACCAATACGATGCCACAAGTGGAAAATTCTATATTATGAAATTGTTTCATGCAAGCAGTTGTATAAAATTACCTTTAGACTATGTGTATAAGATGTATATGAAACAAATGCATTTTGTGTGTAGGTTTGGGTCATATTCCCAAAATATGTCATTATGTTTATGTAAATATTCCAAAACCCCAAATCTGAAAAACTCCTGGTCCCAAAAATTTTGGATAAGGGATACTCAACTTATGTAAGTATCCAGAATTTGTAACTGTTCTCTATCAAAACTTTTTTTTGTGCAAACATGCTTCTCCATAATCCAGACACTATATGATATATATATTTTTTTTTTTGACAGGCAGAGTGGACAGTGAGAGAGAGACAGAGAGAAAGGTCTTCCTTTGCCGTTGGTTCACCCTCCAATGGCCGCTGCGGCCAGCGCGCTGCAGCCGGCACACCGCACTGGTCTGATGGCAGGAGCCAGGTGCTTCTCCTGGTCTCCCATGGGGTGCAGAGCCCAAGCACTTGGGCCATCCTCCACTGCACTCCCTGGCCACAGCAGAGAGCTGGCCTGGAAGAGGGGCAACTGGGACAGAATCCGACGCCCCGTTTTTTTTGTTTTTGTTTTTGTTTTTTTGTTTTTTTTTTTTTTTTGACAGGCAGAGTGGACAGTGAGAGAGAGACAGAGAGAAGGACTATATGACATTTTTAAAAACCACAAAAGCAGCCTTAAGAAAATTTCCCAATGCTTTTGAATTATCCTTGGTTACCATGCCTTAACTTTGGCCTCTTTAACATGTTTTCATAGTATATGTAAATGTTTTTCAAACAGATATGTTTAACAGATAAAGAGACTTTAGCATTCTAAGTCATATATTTTATTAATGAGAACCAGTGTGACTAGAAACATTTTGTGCGTTTAAAATGCCCTATGTCAAATCTAACAGAATGATCATTTTAATAAAATGTTTTGGTGACTTTAGATCATAATCGTATACATGCCACAGATGTCCTACATGCAGTTTGGTATTTGACAACACGGCCAATACCTGGCTTACAACAGATTCACAATGATTGTGGAACATGGAATGAAACAGGTACTTCCTTTATAATCTTTCTTTTAATTATTTGACTGGGAATAATAAAGTTGTCTTTTTCATTATCTTTGTTCTTTGAATTTTTTCTTTAAGTAACTTTTAGTACATATAAAGGACTGTGTAAGTTTTGATCCATGAAAATAACATGAAAAAAAATTTTAAGGGAAAGGGTTTATTGGTGGGGAAACCTGACAGACCAGAGGGAAGGGGTGAAGAAGGAAAAGAGGGAGAAGGAGAGCATAAGAGAATCAAGAGACACAGAGAGAGAGAGAGGACACCATATGTTCAGCAACAGGTCCTGTTAAACCTTCACTGGGGTCAGGCAGGGAAGTAGGAGTGGTGAATCCCATTAGGATGGGCTGGAGCTGACACCTGTGGTTGGGCCATGGGGTCACCTGGCTTCCAGCCTTGGTGGCAGGGGCTAGAGCCTAGGATGGTGTCCAGGGTGTCTGCCCTTTTGTTTTTTATTAAGCAAGAGTTGTATGGGATTACATTAGCCCCAAAAGTCCAGAAGGGGTAGACATATGATGATCTGTCTTTAGAGCTACTTCCTGCTGACATGGGATGACGAGGTACTCTCTGCTGGCATGGGGTGAATTGACATGAAAATTTTAAAACCTGTTACCTATCTTAAGAACTCAATTAAGATCTAGTAGTGCTGCTGGATCTGTCATTTCCTTCTCTGTTCCATCCTGTTGCTTTCACCAGTGAGGAAGCCACTATCCTTAAAGTTATGATAATCATCCCTTTGCATTTTCTTTCTTGGTTTTATTTTTCTTTGAGATGTATTAGTCCTATTGTAAACAGATAACATGGAATGAGCATTTAGTCTAGCAATTAAGACATACACATCACATTTTGGGAGTACCTGGTTTCACTTCTCAGCCTGGCTCTTGACTGTAGCTTCCTGCTAATGCGCGTGCTGGAAATAGTGTTGATGGTTCAAGGAACTGGATTCTTGCCAACCCACATGGGTGAAATGGATTGGTATTCCTGGCTTTCAGTGTCAGCCCTGACCCAGTCTCAGTTGTTGCAGGCTTTTGGGGAGAA
The DNA here is from genome assembly GCF_051225735.1 of Oryctolagus cuniculus. NCBI lineage: Eukaryota > Metazoa > Chordata > Mammalia > Lagomorpha > Leporidae > Oryctolagus > Oryctolagus cuniculus. Next base: position 51,449,719 of record NC_142867.1, on the reverse strand, counting down.
AACCAGTGGATGGGAATTCTCTCTTTCTCTCTCACTCTTTCTCTGCCTTTTCGCCTTTCAAATAAATGAGTAAATAAATTATCAAAAAAAAAAAAAAAAAAAAAGAAAACAGGTAACATTTCTAAAACAAAGGAACATGTGTAAAATCATCACATAAATATTTAAATGTTGATTTGAAGAACTTCTGTAAACATTCAGATTTCACATTTTGCTTCTCAAAACGTTAATACTAATACTTAAGTACAGTCACATAAACATAATGAAATATAACAATCACAGTTATCTTACTTTGGTTTATAAAGAGGAAGGATATACATATGGCAAGACAGAATTCAGTTATCAATACTTGAGTAATAATATTACCATACTAATCAGTGTAAATGTCATAGATTCAGCCAGTGCCTTCTATTTTGATGGTTGAGTGTGAAGGACTGCCATATTTGTTTTTTATGCTACCGGTTCTTCTTTGTCTATCATTTATTTATTCTTTCTAGTGTCCTTCATTTCTTTCAAAAGTTCTGTGTTCTATCAGAGATCATTTTCTTCAGCTTTCTTGTTTGAATATTTTTAATTTTGTCTTAGAAGAATATCTTCATATTTCAGCATATTTAAAGACATGATCTTATCATCTTTTGATTTCTATGGTTTCTATTGACAAATCAACCTTAGGTCTTATTGGCAAATATAATATGTAAACATATGTTCTTTTTGTCTTCGATGTTGCACTTTTTTTTTTTTAGCATTTCAACATCGTTTACTCAAGTGATTTTCTTTTTATTCATCCTGCTTGGAGTTCAGGGAATTTTCTAATTTTCTAACTATGTTGATTGTTCTTTTTATTGGATTCTATGATATTCTTGAAAATTCTTCCTACCTGGACCATTGCCCAATTGCAAAGCTATTCCTGTATTTTAAGTATTTGCTACATCAGTACTTCACTTCTAAGTACCAAAATTTGTATTAGTTTTTATTGCTACTGTAACAAATCACCATAAATTTAATGACTTAAAACAACGCAGCTTTATTATCTGATAGTTCTAGAGATCAGAAGTCTGAAATAGGTTTGACTGGGCTAAAATCGGGGCTAAAATCAAGGTGTGGGCAGGACTGTTGTCTTTCTACATGCTCTCAGGAAGAATGTGTTTTCTGGTCTCTCATTTTCTAGAAGCCACTTGTATTCCTTGGTTCATGGGTCTTCAAAAGCTGGCGCCGCGGCTCAATAGGCTAATCCTCCGCCTTGCGGCACCGGCACACCGGGTTCTAGTCCTGCTTGGGGCGCCGGATTCTGTCCCAGTTGCCCCTCTTCCAGGCCAGCTCTCTGCTGTAGCCAGGGAGTGCAGTGGAGGATGGCCCAAGTACTTGGGCCCTGCACCCCATGGGAGACCAGGATAAGTACCTGGCTCCTGCCATCGGATCAGCGCGGTGCGCCGGCTGCAGCGGCGGCCATTGGAGGGTGAACCAACGGCAAAGGAAGACCTTTCTCTCTGTCTCTCTCTCTCACTGTCCACTCTGCCTGTCAAAAAAAAAAAAAAACAACAACAACAACAATGGCTTTACATATTCAGATACCTTTCTGCTGCTGATCTTTTGACCCTTCCAAAGACAAACAAAAAGTTGTCTTTTGCCTTTCTTTCCAGAACACTATCCCACTTTTCTTTCCAGAACATACGTTCCTGACAGTTAATCTCTCAGTTTTAATATCTTTTGCAGTCTGGATAGGCTGAAAATCAACCAAACCATCAAGCCCAGCTGCTTCTGCTTTTCTTAGTGTTTCTTCTTCAATATTTCTCTTTCTTCTCACATTTTACAACAGAAGTAAGAAATCAGGCTGCATCTTCAACACTCTGATTGGAAATTTTCGCAGCTAAATATCTAAGTTCATAATTTATAAATTTTGTGTTCCACATTACCTGTAGTACAAAATTTAGCCAAGCTTTCTGCTAATACATAACAAGAATCCTTTTTCCTGCCGGCGCCGCGGCTCACTAGGCTAATCCTCCGCCTTGCGGTGCCGGCACACCGGGTTCTAGTCCCGGTCGGGGTGCCGGATTCTGTCCCGGTTGCCCCTCTTCCAGGCCAGCTCTCTGCTGTGGCCAGGGAGTGCAGTGGAGGATGGCCCAAGTGCTTGGGCCCTGCACCCCATGGGAGACCAGGAGAAGCACCTGGCTCCTGCCATCGGATCAGCGCGGTGCGCCGGCCGCAGCGGCCATTAGAAGGTGAACCAATGGCAAAGGAAGACCTTTCTCTCTGTCTCTCTCTCTCACTGTCCACTCTGCCTGTCAAAAAAAAAAAAAAAAAAAAGGAATCCTTTTTTCCTTTAGTTTCCAATAAAATATTTCTCATTTTCTTCTGAGTAATGCCCTTAATGGCCTTTTTCCTGTTACCAGCCTTTTCTCAAAGATTTAGGTATTCTTTAAGGCAACATATGTTGTCTGTCTCATAGTCCTCACTTTCTTCACAGTTCTTACTAGCAGTGTTATGAGTTCTTATACACAGTGTTATGGAATCAAGAGTCTACAGGGGAGAAGACTTTGAGAGAGATCATGTTGCTGTTGCAATAGAAAATTATGGTGGAAACAGACTACAAGAACTATGGTATGGCTCTCTGCTATGGCCTGGGATAGCAGTAGAAGATGGCCTAGGTCCTTGGGCCCCTGCACCTGCTTGGGAGACCCAGAAGAAGCTCTTGGCTCCTGGCTTCTGATTGCCACAGTTCCAGCCGTTGTGGCCAATTGGGGAGTGAACCATTGGATGGAAGACCTCTCTCCCTCTGCCTCTCCTCTCTCTGTGTAACTCTGACTTTCAAGTAAAATAAATCTTTTTTTTTTAAAAAAAGAACTATGGTATGGATTGGTTTATTATGACTGTATTAGAGAATTGGGGAAAAAATGACCACTGTAGAGCTTTAATTAATTGTAATAAGACCACATGGCTTCTCTGACTAACTTAAAAGAATCACTGGTAGCATTATAGCTTCTGAAAACAAAATCCAGTATCTGATCCTGAATTTACTTGAAATACAGTGCAGGTTGAGTTTGTGATCTCATATGACCTTGTATGTCAGAATTAAGTTATCAGTTGGGGAAGAAAGGACCCTGAGAATTGGAATAAGATTAGTTGGATAGGTTTGAAGTCATGTGATTCATGTGATTATCCTTAACTCCCCAAATCCTGCTGATCTCCCTTGTTGAGAAACAATTATTTCTCATTATATTAGTTGCCTGAGGATCTTGTAATGACCTCTCCTGAGATTCCTGAATCAGAATAATGCTAATTCATCTCTAACTTCAATTCTGGTAGTGCTCATTTCTTTGGGGTCCATATTTAAATTCAAATACCTGGAGATGTTAGGGGAAATAAATACTGAGTCTGAACACTAGAATAATATATTGGTGTAAGCCTGAGGAATATATGTGGAATAGATTAGGAAGAAAGAAAAGCAATGTAGATAGTTCTGCGTTTATTCATATAGGTATATTCCCAGAAATTCTGGATTCATTGTATTTGGTTGAGCAACTGGCAATGACACTTAATAGTTCTGTATAAACAGTTGTCTGAAATGTTAGCATCACATGAAGATGAAATGAAGATGAATTGTTGGAACTGTCTACTATACTGTGGAGGAAGGAATCCAGACACTAATTCTAATAGATTGTTGAAATGAATGATCAAATTCAGTCTTCTCACTCACCCCCAATTATGTCCCTTAGAAATGTTTCCCTTTAACAAGATGTTGAGAAATACTACTCTAAAACTAATTCTTGGAAAGTGAAATACCACACTGTTCCATCAGCCTGAGTTAGAGGCATATTCAATTTAGATTGTTTTTTGGCGTAGGCTTGTTTCACAGTGGTAGTTCCCCTAAACTATACCTATTTTCTGAATGCACAGTTTGAATAAACATATTCAGGAGCTGACAGAATTCTTTCACTCATTCGTTGACTCTTGGAGAGAGGATTATCATTGTAGGAAGTCTCAAATACAATCCCCTAAACTGGTTCATTCCAGCAAAGCAGTGAACCAAAGCAATTCTGTGTTCCTTCCTAGTTGAATTGTGGAAAATAGTGTCACTATTAGGTAGTTAATAGATGTAGGAATGGTTATTTCCATCACATTACTGTTCAGCTTTGTTATATGGCTTTTATACAATACAAATAGGTCCTGGAAAATGATGGTAGATTATTCTACTCTTATTTGCATGTTGATTCCAGTTGCTATAGTTGTTCCAGATGTGATCAGACTATTTGAATAAACCAACCTAATTTGTAATATTTGGTATACAACAATTGATCTAGTGAATTCTTCTCATTTTTCATACATATTAGCAAAATTTCTAAGACATTTACTTGGCAGGCATCACATATACTTTCTTTGTCTTATTTCTGAGCTATGTCCAGTCATCTATTCTCAGTTATAATCGAGTCTAGTCCTTTATGTTAGTAAGTTGTGATAATGACTAATAGCTGTGTTGAATAAGAAATAACAAATAGGGGTGGACATTTGGACTAGGGTTAAGACACCAGTTGATATGTACACATCTTAGATCAGAGTGCCTGGGTTTAAATCCCAGCTCCACTCCCAATTCCAGCTTCCTGCTGATGCACATCCTGCAAAGCAGTAGGAGAAGGCTCACCCAGTTACTCTCTGCTACCCACATAGGACACCTGAATTGAGTTTTCAGTCACATCTTTTTTTTTTTTATTTTTTTTTTTTTTTTTATTTTTTGACAGGCAGAGTGGACAGTGAGAGAGAGACAGAGAGAAAGGTCTTCCTTTGCCGTTGGTTCACCCTCCAATGGCCGCCACGGCCGGCGCGCTGCAGCCGGCGCACCGCGCTGATCCGATGGCAGGAGCCAGGAGCCAGGTGCTTTTCCTGGTCTCCCATGGGGTGCAGGGCCCAAGCACCTGGGCCATCCTCCACTGCACTCCCGGGCCACAGCAGAGGGCTGGCCTGGAAGAGGGGCAACCGGGACAGAATCCGGCGCCCCGACCGGGACTAGAACCCGGTGTGCCGGCGCCGCTAGGCGGAGGATTAGCCTAGTGAGCCGCAGCGCCGGCCTTCCAGTCACATCTTTAACCTGGCCCAGCCTAGGCCATTGTGGGCATTCAATGGGACCTTTCTGTCTGTCTCTCTGACTCTCAAATAATAACAAATAAATTTTAAAAAGAAGTCAGAAATTTTCTATGTGCATTGATCAGAGTGCCAGAGGATGAGAGATGAGAAACTGCCCCAAATACAGAGATCTTTGATTTTAGTGAAGTTTACTGGTGATCTAGTGGTCTCAAACACACTGAATTATCTACTCTGAGTAAAGGAACAACTGATATATTTTGAGTTCTCTAGGGGGCTTTTTGGATTTGGAATGCAAATTCCCACCTCTGAGTGCTACTGTTTTAGTCAACTGACTGTAAAGCTATGAATTTTATGTGCAACCCAGAGCAAGAGTGTTGAATTACGGGATCTGAGACCTTTCCCAATTAACCCACAAAAGACAGTCACAGATGCAAGGGCAAGAGGATTTATTATTTTATTGCCAGCTAGCTGGGGCTCCCACCACACATACAACATAGTGCAGTGCGGGGGTGAGAAGCCCCGCCTCTCTCCTTGTCAGCGTTTTTATACACTTAAGTAAACAAGTATATTCGTCATTACGCACATATGCTAGTTCTTTTATTCTTTATATGTCAATTACCTAAATTTGAGCATTTTATTGGTGCATCCCAGAAGTCTGAGACTACGCGTCTCAGAAGGAAGTAGTCCCACAAGGAAGTAGGAGACCATTAATTTCAGGAAGTATTTACTAAGTTTCATTTTCGAGAATTGGGCCTTCCCGTCTTCCTGGAGTTTGTGAAGCCTGTCATGGAGGTACAATTATTCCTCCCCCCTTTTCTTACTCTGGACATCCTGCATTAAGTCATTGAGCAAGCAGCGCAGTACAGAAGCAAAAAGCAATTGATATTTAGCATCCGCTAGTTCTAGATACATATATATATGTATTTTTTTTTTCATTTCAACAAGAGAAGAGTGTGAAGCAGTTTAAGTTGTTGTACAAGTTGCTATGGCACTTTTCCATATGACCTCCAACAGATTCAGCAGTACTCAGTGTCTTTTGCAACTAAAGCTCGTCTTTGGAGCCCTAGCAAGACCATTGCAAGAAAATCACAGTGTAAATATGTAAACTTTTAAGAAAAAGGCAAGCCATCTTATTCAGATAACCAATGTCCTTTCTGTAAAAGCTGTTTGTGTAAATCATCTGTTTGTTATTTTAAAATACCCTAGAGGAGCTTCATGGGAAGGAAAAGGTTTGTTTCAGTGAATATTTTGAAAGCTTATAGGTCAGGATCAGGTGGCCCTATTTGTAAGGTGTTTGGTGGAAGCTGACCAAAGCAGAGCAGATTTAGAGGAATAAATGTGGTGAACAAGTAAGCAGAGAAGCTAGGCTGAACTCAGCTTAAATAACCACTCTCTCACAAAAACTGCCTTCTCAGGGCAAGCCTTCAGTGACTTAAAGACCTTTCACCAGACCTGCCTCTCAGACAGCATAATTAGATCAAGTCTCTACCCTTAATCCATTATCTCTTAACATAAGACTTCAGAGTATAAATATCTGCATGTATTTGGGGGACCCAAGTCCTACACATCCATAACACTGCTAGATTGCTACTGCACTCTAGTAGATTATGAATTCTTGACTGTGGGCACTAGGTTACCATATGATCTGCCCTTAAAGAACTTTCTGCCATCTGACCCTCCAGTTTATAAAGCTGGCAAGAGTAGTAACCTCAGTTATCAAGGGGAATTGTTACATACAATATTAGTTATGAACTGCTCCTGAATGCACAGATTGTAAGTTCAGACTGCTGTGGATATTACTTTTAATATGCTGGCATCTCTTCTTTAATCCACAATTATGAGGGCCGGCGCTATGGCATAGTGGGTAAAGCCACGGTCTGCAGTGCTGGCATCCCATATGGGCACTGGTTCGAGTCCTGGCTGTACCGCTTCCAATCTAGCTCTCCACTGTGGCCTGGGAAAGTGGTAGAAGATGGCCCAAGTCCTTGGGCCTCTGCACCTGCATTGGGAGATCCAGAACAAGCTCCTGGCTCCTGGCTTCGGATCAGCACAGCTCCAGCCATTGCAACCAGTGGGGAGTGAACCAGTGGATGGAAGCCCCACCTTCACCGTCTCTCCTCTCTCTGTGTAACTCTGACTTTCAAATAAATAAATCAATCTAAAAATAAAAATAAAATCCACAATTATGGCTACTTCCCAGGTAATTCCCTATGTCCAGTTGACTCAAGGGGAAGAGCCAGTTCACCTGTTTACACATGGTTCTGCCCAGTATGCTAATGTGGTTACAGCTTTATAAGCTCACTCAAGAGTGTCCTTTGAAGGGTAATAGGGGAAAATAAATCCTATCTGAGCAGAATATTAAACAGAAAATCTTGTTCATTTAGCCTAGGAAAAGATGAACAGAGGAAAGGATCTAGACAGTGAGTAATAACTTCCTTGGACGTTTAGGGACTGAGAAGAACAATTAGGAAGTTGGTGGCAAGGATTCTGCAAAAGAGGTTTATGACTAGACCACCCAGAGAGAACACATAGTGGTGGACATTTTTTCTGTGGAAATCCTAGTGTGATGATTAATATCTCATCTTAGCTGGGCAGCAGAACCCAGATATTTGGCTGAACATTAATACGGATATTTTCTTGATGGTATGTTTTGGATGAGATTAACATTTAAATAAGTGGACCTTGATAGAAGAGTACTTTCAGTATTATGGGGGACATCTCTGTGGCACGGTGTATAAAGGATCCCTTTTCTTCACATCCTTAGCATTTTCTTCTTATCTTTTTCTTAATAGCCATCCTAGCAGATATGAGGTGATATCTTATTGTGGTTTTAATTTTAGTTTCCCTGATAATTAGTGATATTGACATTTTTTCATTTATCTCTTGGCCATTTACATCTTTTGAGAAATGTCTTTTTAGGTCTTTTGCCCATTCTTTAACTGTTTATTTATTTTCTTGCTGTTGAGTTGTTAAATTCTTTATTTTGGATCATAACCCTTTATTAGGCATATTCAAAAATATTTCTTTCCATTCCATAGGTTGTCTTTTACTATGTTGATTTGTTTCCTTTGCTGTGTTGACAATTTTTCGTTTGATGCAGTCCCATTTGTCTATATTTGCTTTTGTTGCTTATGCTTTTTGGGGTCATATCCGAAAAAGTCTTTGCCCAGAATAAAGTTAAGAAACCTTCAATGTTTGCTGCTGCTGCTTCTGCTTCTTCTTCATTGTCTTCATCATCTTCATTGTCATCTTCTTCTTCATCTCCTTCCTCATAGTCTTTGTCATCTTTGTCATTGTCTTCCCCTTACCTTTCTCTTTTCTCTTCCTCTTTTCTCTTCTCCTTCCTCCCTCCCTCCTTTCCTTTCCTCATTGTATGTTTTTGGCACCTTTGTTGAAAATCAAGTGGCCATAAGTGTGTGGATTTATTTCTGGGCGTCCATTCTGTTCCATTGGTCTTTATATTTGTTTTGTGCCTATACTACCTAGTTTTTAGTTCTCTAAGTTTATAGTATGTTTTGATGCCCTCTTTTGTTCTGTTTAAGATTGCTTTGGCAACTCTGAGTCTTTTGTGGTGCTATCTGAATTTTAGGATTGTTTTTCCGTATTTTTTTGTGAAAAACGTCCATTGGCATTTTGACAGGTATTGCATTGAATCTGTATATCACATTGGTAGTGTAGACGTTTTAACAGTTTTCTTCCAATCTATGGAGAACTTGTGTTCTCTACTTCCTTGGGTAATTTAGTCCTAGTTTTTTGAGGCCATCATACATGAGATTGTTTTCTTTATTTCTTTTTTAGATAGTTCATTATTCACATGTAGTTATACTGTTGATTTTTGTGCCCTGCAACTTTACTGAATTTTATTTTAGTTCTAACAGTGTTTTAGTGGAGTCTTTACAGTGTGTGTGTGTGTGTGTAATAATGCCATCTTGAAAGGGACAGTTTAATTTTCTTTTTGATTTGGATGCCTCTTATTTCTTTTTCTGGCTAGAACTTCCAGTACTATTTTGAATGAAATGGGGGTAGAGTGAACATCCTTGTCTTCTTCCTGATCTTACTCAAAAAGCTTTCAACTTTCCACTACTGAGTACAGTGCTAACTGTGGAGTTGTCATATATGGTCTTAATTGTTTTAAGGAACATTCTTTCTATACCTAATTTGTTGAGAGTTTATATTATGAAAGGATGCTGAATATTGTCAGATGCTCTTTCTGATATGATTATGTGGTTTTGTCCTTTATTCTGTTTATATGGTATATCACATTTATTGATTTGCATATGAACCATCCTTGTACCCCAAGGAAAAATTCCACCTGACCATGGCGAATGAACCTTTTAATGTGCAGTTGAATTTCGTTTGCTGATATTTTGTTGAGGATTTTTGCATCTATGTTCATCAGGTATGTGGGTTCATAATTTTTCTTTCCTTGTAGTGTCCTTGTTTGGCTTTGGTATCAAGGAAATGGTGGATCTGTAAATGAATTTGGGATATTCTTCTCTACAGTTTTTTGAAAGAGTTTGAGAAGGATTGGTGTTAATTCTGTAAATGTTTGGTAGAATTAACCTGGTAAAATTAGGCCCTGACTTCTTTGATGAAAGATTTTGATTACTGATTCAGTCTTTACTTGTTATAATTCTGTTCAGATCTTCTGTTTCTTCAAAATTCAGTCTTTGTAGGTTGTATGTTTCTGGAAAATTATCCATTTATTCAAGCGTATATCACTTATTTATATATAATTGCTCACCAGTCTATTATGATCCTTTATATTCCTATCATCTTTCATTTCTGATTTTCTTTCCTAGTCTAGTTAAGGATTTGCTAGTTTTGTCTATTTTTTCCCCAAAAATCAACTCTTCATTTCACCAGTTTTTTCTATTATGTTCCTATTACTCTTTCATTTATTTCTGCTTTGATCCTTTATCATTTCATTCATTTTTATGACTTTGGGCTTAGTTTACTCTTTTTTTTCTTATTCCTTCAGATGAACCCTTTGATTATTTATTTGCAATCTTTCTCCTTTTTTGATACAGACAGTTATTGCTACAAATATCCCTCTTAGAACTGTTTTTGCAACATCACACAAATTTTGGTATACCATGTTTTCCATTTTCATTTTTCTCAAGAGATTTTTAAATTTCCATTTTGATTTCTTCTTTGACCCATTGATGGATTGGGAGTAAGTTGTTTAATTTGCACATATTTGTTAATTTTCTGGAAAAATCAGCTAACTAAAAGAATCACCATGTTCTGAAAGAAAGTAAATAAATGGGGTCTACCATTGTAATGTTTAATTTTATTTTTCATAGTATTAACTTTTTGTTAAGTTTATATAAACTTATGAATTAAGATCCTAATTGGTCAATTCTAAGAAATTATTGAACTCAAAAGTATACCTTTTGCCATTTTTGATATTTTATATTTTTACAAATTCATGGGAATCTACTGCATATAAGAAAAATAAAATTAACTACTGAAGGCTTGATAAAGCCTTCATTTAGAAATTTGAATGTGTACCTGTATCCTTGCCCATACATTTAACTGTCTTGTTTTTTATGTTTATAATTACTTTAAATATAGTTCTAGTCTGGGTTATTCTAAAATTCAATTTAGATAAAAAATAAAGACAGGCTGAAAATAATAAGGTATCTTTATAAGTATCACTAGATATTAAAGTCATTATGTTAAAAAGTTCTTGTGATGACAAATATTGGGTCAACTAAATTTGAATTAAATGTTTTGGATTTTGACAAGCTAGGGCATTATTCATAAGTTGTAATAATGAATACAACCAAGCAAATTTTGTTTCCCTAATATATTTATGGTTTTATGTGCTATCTACTCTAAATAGTTTCTTTTTTCTTATACTTTCTCAAGATTCCATTAGCAAAAGCAATAGAGTGATAATCTAAATAGAAAAAGCTACCAAAATACAAAAAGGAAAAAAAAAAAGGGAGAAGAAGAAGAAAACAATGATAAGGTTTTAATACACCAGAAATACAGTTTGGGTAGTGAATATGTTATTTCTAACAAGAGGATAAAAGAGTTATGTTGATTGATTTATTCCTATGTTTTCCATGCTTCTTCATTTTCCATATTCTCTATCTCATTATATTGTAAAGGAATTTCATGGAGAAAAGGGAGGGGAAGAAGAGTAAAAGCGAGGGCTGCAAATTATGTTATATTTGTGAATGAGATCTGAAAAGCCTCTATATTGAGCAGCTTGGTGTGGTAATATATTAAATTCCTAAATATCTGGCTGTTTCATCAGATTTTATTCCAAGTATTGCTTTTTTTTTCTGTTATATCCTATGTTCTAGCTATTATCTCTATCCCTTATACAATAAATATTTAGAAATCTGAGGTTTCTAAAATTATTATTAGCCTGAGTAAAACAATATCAAGCTATCATGAGAATTTTATGTCCTGTACAATAAGCAATCTCAAAGTCAAAGTTGACACTGTTGGAAATAGTATACACTTTTAAGTCCAGGGAGTCTATTTCTTAGTTAAATCAACAAATAATGTCTCTGGGAAATCCCCTCCTTAGCATAATTATGAGGAAATTATGTGCTAATGTTGTTTATTTTGCTACTTTTTGTTCCTCAGATTCTGATGGTAGAATTAACCCTGGGCGAACTGCTTACATTTCATCGAAGAGCTGCTCTATTCCAGATGAAAGCTATGGCTGCTTGTCTTCAAACATTCCTGCATTAGAACTGATGGCTTTGTACGTGGCAGCTGCCATGCATGATTACGATCACCCAGGGCGGACAAATGCATTTCTGGTGGCAACAAATGCCCCTCAGGTAGGAAATACATATTTTTTGAGAAGTTTAAAGAGACACTGTACAAGCCATTATGCATATTCTTCAATTGAATCTTGTGGCTATTCCATCTGATGCTAACGTTCTGCATTGTAATTAATTGGTTAATAACACATGGCCTTGACATGATGTGTACAAGAGAGTTGGGGAAAAATAACCTCTTCAACTAGAAAATAGTAACTTTCATAAATTATTCTGGAGTCCTTTGTGTCAGTATTTTTGTCTTTGTCAAATTGACAAAATTTTAACTAGATATAAGATTTATATTCCTTCTGCCTATGTCCATGGTATAAATAGGGTTAAGCATTTGTAATGGTTGAGAATCTATTCATCTTTTTGTTGTCCTTTACCTTGAGATTGATCTTAATATACAGACTCTAAATCTCCTAGCTCTGAATGTATTAATGTATGATATACGGGGTGCACAAGGTAGCATAGCAGGTTAAGCAACCACTAAGCATGCCTGATCTCATATTTATGTACCTGGGATCAAGTCCCACATTGGCTTCTAATTCAAAATCCAGCTAATGCCTCTGTGAGGCAGTAAATGATGGCCCAAGTGCTTGGGTCCCTGCATCTGATGTGGAAGTCCAGATAGAGTTCTGGCTTCTGGCTTTAGCCTGACCCAGCCTCCTTTGTTGTGGATATTTGGGAAATGAAAATGGAAGATCTCACTGTCTCTCCTCCACTACCCCCCGACCTCAGTGCTTTTTGAATAAATAAATAAATGTTTTTAAGAAAGATTTTATGTATTTACTTGAGAGGGAGAGTTACAGACAGAGACAGGGAGACAGAAAGGTCTTCTCTCCTCTGGTTTGTTCCCTAAATGGCTGCAACATCCAGAACTAAGCTGATCCAAAGCTAGGAGCTTCTTCTGAGTCTCCTACATGGGTGCAGGGGCCCAAGCATTTGGGCCATCTTCCACTGCTTTCCTACGCTATAAGCAGAGAGTTGTATCAGAAGAGGAACAGCTGGGACACGAACTGATGCCCATATGAGGTGGCCCCGGCTTAGAAAGAAAGGACTAATGTACAGAAAAATTGACCACAGGGTGAAATGATAATTTAAGGTGTAGAAAAGCATTTAACTCAAAAAGATATTCTCAAAGAAATTTAAAAGAATATTATATCTATAAAATAAAGAACAGGGAACTTTGAAAAAGAAAACACCAAAGAACAAGTTAGGGCGTTTAGAAACTAAAAATATAACTGCCAAAATGTTTAAATTTTGGTACAAGTATTGAAAGTAAAATTCCACATTAATATCTCCTATAGACAGACCAAAAAGATAGATAGCAAATATAGAGAAGGAAAAGATAGGACATAGGGAGTAGATCAAGATGTGCTGGGAAAGAGGGGAGTATTTTAATTAAATGGATTCACCAGGTGCCAGGAAAATTAAATAAAAGGAAAAAATAAAAAATGAGACTCACATATAGTGTTATAGTAAAATTTAAGAATACAGAGATTTTTTTTAAACTCTTGAGAGGATAAAAACAACACATCTATCAAACAGTAAAACTTCAGCCAACATTGTGCTTTAGCAATAGTGGATGCTAGAGGATACTAGAATACTTTTCAAAATTCTAAGAGAATTCATTCATTCATTTATTTAATAGATATTTATTGGGTGCACATCACACTATTTTGACATTGTTATTAGATAAAATTGGGGAAAATTCTGCTGTCATTGAACTTAAATTCTCATAAAGCAAAAAAAAAAAAACAACTAAATGTGTGTCAGAGAGAGGTGGTAGTGGGGAGGGAGAGGGAAGAGAGGGGAAGAGAGAGAGAGATTAAGACATACATTCTAGAAAACAGGTAAAACTGGGAAAGAGATAGAAAATGCTGGTATATGAGTGTTATTTTCGAGCTAGAGTTCGGTAATCAGCTAAACTAACATTGGGCATGGAGCAAAATAAAGAGATTTTTCAGATAAACTAATTAAAAAAATCATGTCTCATCCCTTCTGAGACAGTCACCTAAAATGGGGCAGCAAAATATGGATGATGAACTAAGAGAGATATGGGATTACTCATAGTAATAGATTAAACCCAGAACTTCTAGGATAAAGGAATTCCAAGATGACAGCTACTCATCAAGATGACTTGTACCTCTTTAAAAAATTAGCTGCTTTGTTTTCTGTAGCACTTAATTTGTTTCTTTTTTTTTTTTTTGCTAATTTTTTTTTAACTTTTATTTAGTAAATATAATTTTCCAAAGTACAGTTTATGGATTACAATGGCTTTTTCCCCCCCATAACTTCCCTCCCACCCCACCCCTCCCATCTCCTGCTCCCTCTCCCATTCCATTCACATCAAGATTCATTTTCAATTATCTTTATATACAGAAGATCAATTTAGTATATATTAAGTAAAGATTTCATCAGTTTGCCCCCACACAGAACACAAAGTGCCAAACACTGTTTGAGCACTAGTCATATCATTACTTCACATTGGACAACACATTAAGGACAGAGATCCCACATGAGGAGTAAGTACACAGTGACTCCTGTTGTTGACTTAACAATTTGACACTCTTGTTTATTGTGTCAGAAATCTCCCTAGGCTCTAGTCATGAGTTTCCAAGGCCATGGAAGCCTCTTGAGTTCGCTGACTTCGATCTTATGTAGACAAGGTCATAGTCAAAGTGGAAGTTCTCTCCTCCCTTCAGAGGAAGGTACCTCCTCCTTTGATGGCCTGTTCTTTCTACTGGGATCTCACTAGCAGAGATCTTTCATTTAGCTCCTCTTTTTATTTTGCCAGAGTGTCTTGGTTTTCCATGCCTAAAATACTCTCATGGACTCTTCAGCCAGATCCGAATGCCTTAAGGGCTGATTCTGAGGCCAGAGTGCTGTTTAGGACATCTGCCATTCTATGAGTCTGCTGTGTATCCCACTTCCCATGTTGGATCATTCTCTCCCTTTTTTATTCTATCAGTTAGTATTCGCAGACACTAGTCTTGTTTGTGTGATCCCTTTGACTATTAGACCTATCAGTGTGATCAATTGTGAACTGAAATTGACCACTTGGACTAGTGAGATGGCATTGGTACATGCAACCTTGCTTTCTTTTTCTTTTTCTTTTTCTCTTTCCTTCCTTCCTTCTTTCTTTCTTTCTTTTTTTTTTTTTTTTTTTACAGGCAGAGTGGACAGTGAGTGAGAGAGAGAGAGAGAAAGGTCCTCCTTTGCCGTTGGTTCACCCTCCAATGGCCGCCGCGGCTGGCACGCTGCAGCGGCGCACTGTGTTGATCTGATGGCAGGAGCCAGGTACTTATCCTGGTCTCCCATGGGGTGCAGGGCCCAAGCACTTGGGCCATCCTCCACTGCACTCCCTGGCCACAGCAGAAAGCTGGCCTGGAAGAGGGGCAACTGGGACAGAATCCGGCGCTCCACCTGGACTAGAACCCTGTGTGCCGGCGCTGCAAGGCGGAGAATTAGCCTAGTGAGCCACAGCGCCGGCTGCAACCTTGTTTTCTAACTCTACAGAACTTTTGCAGTTGTGAATATATAGTGAGCCACCTTTTTATCCAAGTTTTTTTCACTTCCCAGAAAAACTGAAGTGCTTTAATGATTATAACATCAGTATTTTTAGTGTTTTCTTCTATTTCTTGTATTTCAAAAGAGGGACATTTGTCGAGCTTTTTAAAATTCTTCCTTTGTATAATCTTTTATATACCTGATGGGCTTTTCCTTTTTTTCCCCTTGCTCGTATTTACCAAAGGGTTTTACTATTTGTTGTAACATTCTGCCAATTTGCATTAAACCCTTTTCCAGGTCTTTCCTATTCAGAGGGTGAAAATGTTTAAGATCAACTGATGCAGCAGGTGCTGTGGTATAGTAGGCTGAGCCTCTGCCTATGGTGCTGGCTTTCTATTTGAGCACGAGTTCAGGTCCCAGCTGCTCCTCTTCTGATCCAGCGCTGTGCTTATGGCCTGGGAAGGCAGTGGAAGATGGCCCAAGTGCTTGGGCCCTTGTACCTCTCCAAGAGACCTGGAAGAAGCTCCTGCCTCTTGGCTTGGGATCAGCTCAGCTCTGGCCACTGCTAACATTTGGGGGGAGTGAACCAGCAAATGGAAGACCTTTTTCTCTGTCTCTCCCTCTCTGTCACTCTACCTCTCAAAAAAATAAATAAAATCTTTCCAAAACCAGCTGATTTGCTTTGAGAAATTATAGATGTAAAGAATATTTCAAAAAGTTAAAGGAGAAGTTGGCACCATGGCTAGTGGGCTAGGCCTCTGCCTGTGGTGCCGGCATCCCATATGGGCACCGGGTTCATGTCCCAGCTGTTTCTCTTCTGATCCGGCTCTCTGCCTATGGCCTGGGAAGGAGTAGAAAATGGCTCAGATGCTTGGTCCCCTGCACCTGCATTGGAGACCTGGAAGAAGCTCCTGGCTTCAGATCAGCTCAGCTCCAGCCATTGCGGCCATCTGGGGAGGGAACCAGCAGATGGAGGATCTTTCTGTCTGTTTCTCCCGCTCTCTGATTGTAGCTCTACCTCTTAAGTAAGTACATAAATAAATCTTTTTAAAAAGAGTTAATAGTAGAATTGAGAAGATGTTTATTTTGGTATGAAAATTTTTGAAGTACCGTATAGTTTTTCTTTTTTTTCATTTTTAAAGAAGCAGCATTTCTCAGCTATCTAAAGCTGCTGAGTCTTTTTAGATTTTTAAATTTCTTTTATTTGGAAGAGTTACAGAGAGAGGTAGACACATACCAGCTAGGCTAGAGCTGATTCTAGGGAAGGAGCCAGGAGATTCTTTCAGGGCACCCATGTAAATGCAAGGGCCCAATGACCTGGGCCAACCTCTGCTGCTTTTCCAGGTGCATTAGCAGGGAGCTGGATCGGAAGTGGATCAGCTGGGACTCGAACCAGTGCCCATAAGGGATGCTGGCGCTGCAATCTGGGGCTTTAACCCACTGTACCACTGCACCACAGCACCGGCCCCATTGTTTTTCTGTATAATATCAATTTTTCCATAAACTTTTTGAAGAATCCTCATAGCTGCCTTTGGAGAGAAAAAAAGGATCTATAGCCAGAGAAGGTAGGTAGGAAGGTATAAAGTCAAAGGATGTTAGTTTACTGCAGCTGTAAATAGCAAGGGCATTGTCTTCCTTCTCTACTTTTTTTTTTTTTTTTTTTATGGGCAGAGTTAGACAGTGAGAGAGAGACAGAGAGAAAGGTCTTCCTTTTTCCGTTGGTTCACCCCCAAAGTGGTGCGTTGCGGCCGGCGAGCTGCGCTGATCCGAAGCCAGGAGCCAGGTGCTTCCTCCTCGTCTCCCATGCGGGTACAGAGCCCAAGGACCTGGGTCATCCTCCACTGC